>NW_024062153.1:0-600000 GCF_006381635.1 Hibiscus syriacus | reverse complement strand
AGAATTGACTAAACCGTAACTCTGATACCATTAAATATAACACCCCTAACCCGTATCCGACCCGAATATGAGTTCGAGGTGTCACATTGACTTTTCAAACTTTGCCACTTAATGAAAAACATGGAAATTTTAAACTTTCATTAAAACAAAATACGTTAATTAACAACTTATTACATGCCAACGCTCTATACACAACCCAAAATACCTACTTTGCCAATTACTTATGATCTGATCTTTTTGTAGTGATGATATTCTTGCCACTTCTAGTACTGATCTTCTTGTTTCCTGGTTCCTACATGTAAATCAATTACATGCTAAGTCATAGACTTAGTGAGGCATTAAATAAATATGTAACTATATATTCATGAATATGCATTCTTACCCTTTGATCATAACATTTCAATATGCATGTATATATTTCACTGTAACCGATACAATCTTGTCATGTACATATGAAACTTATTTTCTTGTATCACTTTCACCTTACTTTATCTTTCAATTGCCTATGTACATTATTGAGAACAGATGTATTTGAGTACATTGAGGTTGTGCAGTAATGTTGTCACCACAGCTCAATAAATTCCTTCATGGGGCACCGAACATTTGTTCAGTATTTGTCCTGAATGACCACTATGTCCCAAAGGACCACTATGTCCCAAAGGACCATTGGATACGTCCCGAAGGACCACTGGATACGTCCCGAAGGACCATTGGATACGTCCCTAAGGACCACTATGTCCCGAAAGACTAATATACCCTCGACTCTTGGCATGCCAGCTATACCTATAGCTCTCGTATCATATAACATGGGCTTTAATATGAATACGTTTCTCATTTCATATCTCTTTTATCACTTTTCATGTAAACACATAATCTTTTCCAGTATTTCACATACCTGGATTATATTTTCTGGCAATGATATTCGTTCATTGAATGTCATATGAACATATAATGAATTATGCATGCAATCACTATTACAATAGTATATGTATGCATATACATGGGTATGGAATCATTAATTCAACTATCAGAGATAGACTTATCACAAGTCTTGTCTCTATACACTTTAACTATAAAATGCACTCACCTTAGCCTTGCTTGATTCGATTCTAATCCTTCGATTGTTCTGGAACAAGATTACGCTCTAAATCTACATAGTAATACATTGATACTTATCAGCATACAAATTGATATATTTCACACTATTAATTCATAGGCTAAAAGAAATCTATTTCCATCTCATATTGAAGGAATGCATCGATGCACTACACCATGTATCGATGCATCCCTTGACGGGTGCATCGATGCACTACCCATGCATCGATGCATAAATCCTATTCGATGTTTGTATTTTAATCAGGTGCATCGATGCACTCCTTATGCATCGATGTATTAATGGTATTCGATGTTCATTAATTTAAATGAGTGCATCGATGCACTCCTTATGTATCAATGCACCTTCAACAAATTCTGGGATTTTCTCATGATGCATCGGTACACTTTGAATGTGCACCGATGCACTCTGCCCAGAATTCATATCTTGAACCCGAAAACTCATCCATTTCAGCTTAAATCTTTCATGTTTCATCCCCTTTTATATTCTTAACTCCAGTACACATACTTAAACCAATCTATACTCATTTATTTCATCTTAAACCTCATAATCCTATCCTCCTTGTGAATTCCAAGAATTATACCAACTTTGCAACATGATTTAATTCAACTTCTAACCCTTAATACATCTTAACTAGATTGATGACAAGTCAAATTTAACTTCCAATTCTATATATGAACTCTATTCCAAAATTTTATTCAAGAACCTCTAATCTTTAATCTCTTCTAACTCCATCATCCTTTGATTTTAAGATAATCTAAGCTTTCCTTATGCTTAGTTATCATCTAATAATCAAAACCCACTATTAAATTTAACAAGAAACTCAATAATCATAAAACTCACCTTTGTTTTGCTTTACACATACAAGGAAGAAAGAAGAAGAAGAGAACTCTGGAAGCCTTTGGTGTTCTCTCCTTTTCAACCCACGTGTACTCATATATACATCATTTCTTTAACTAATTTCCTTGCAAATGACTCTTTTGCCCTTCTATTCCTTCTTCTTTTTAAATCAATCCTAAACAATCATTTACAAATAAATCTTTATACTATTCAATCATTCTATTTTAATTACCAAAATTTGAAACTTTCCAATTTAGTCACTAACCCGGTATTGAGGATGTTACGGAGCTAGTCGTCCGAGAGGAGCTAGCAAGCTAAGGCTATTCTTGGTGGCCGAGATAGACCTCCGGTGGCACGCGTCGAATGCTTCTTCTCCCTTCCCTTTGCTGCTATTTTTCTATTTATTATTTTGTTATTGTAACAAATATTTTATGGCTTGTTCTATGGATGATTCGAACCCCACCATGAACTAACCATTTTTGGTGGGGTTGTTTTGATGGATGTTTAAACTTTATTTTAATGGTGGATTTATGTTTATCTTTGGTAAATGCTTTCTTTTCTTATGTATGCTTCATCGTCTAAGCTTGTAAGAGGCATGAGAGTGTCCATTTCTTAGATGAAGGTTAGGTGTTCAAGAGAAACCTAGCTAAAAATACTTGTAGTATTCGAGAGAAGCACAATACAAGTTCCTCATAAGCAATGTGCTATAGTATTTTCATAAGCTTTGTATCGGCCTAGGAATACTATATCCTAATCCCTTAGTACTCGAGAGAGACTAAGATAGGATTTCAACGACTAAAAAGGGTAGTTTTTATCAATAGTGTAGGTTGCCATAGTTTAGACCGAGAAGAGATGCCATGGCATTCTATTCTATTAGGTTCATTTGACTAGAGATAGCGGGAGCACTTTCAGCAAACCCTATCGAGCAAGTTAAGTTTAGATAGATTAAATCTGCATGAGAGATAAGTTTAGCATCCTTAAATCAATCCCTACCATTCATTCCAGTGGAAGCTTGTCGTGTGAGGATTATCGACTTATCATTTATTTGCTGTTATTACCATTTTGTATTGCCTTGACACTACATCATTTTCACTATTAAAAATCTGCTCTTGCCACTGCATTTCCATTTGCTACACCATTAGACTACAAATCCATATCCATCAGCATACACATTTTCATTGCCGTGACATTGTACATATCAACACTAACTATACTTAGATAGAGTAGTGCTTTGCTTTGGCTAGACTTTTGTAATTTCAACCAATCCCTGTGGTTATGATAGTCACTCATCACTTTATTATTTGAGTGATTGTGTATACTTGCACATTATTTGCGTACAATTTTATATTACTCACAACACAAAACAACAATTGAATCAAGTAATATAGTAGTAAGTGAGTTATCATCTCCAAAAGGATTGGAGAAAATCTTTAAAGATTGTTAAAGCTAGAACTAGGTGCCACTAACTAATTCTAAGTTTCTTGTCTAATGGTATTCATAAAGGACAACTAAGAAGTAACAAATGGTATGAACAAATGGAAAAAGTATGTCTAGGTAAGAAAAGTGTGAAGTGACCAAAAAAGTTTTGTCGTGGCAAGAAAAATATGCAATAGTAAACAAATAAAAGTTGCTAAGGATGAAAATGTTTGAGTTCTGAATATAGACTAAAAACCTCACACAATCAGACTTCTAACGGATCATTTGGGTTGGATTTTCTACGACGAGAAATTAATCTATGACTAGGATGATCTAGTATGCTAATCCTAAGTTACCCAATAGGATTTAATAAAATGTTCCAAGAGTATCTCTAGCACGGAACCTGACAAACTATTGGTACGACAATACTACTCAGCGTGAGCTGCAACCCTTGGCTTGTCAAACTATTGCTACGACAATACCTCTCATCATAAACAGTAGAGCTAGCCTATCTACTTAAGCATTTATCTTTCTTAGTCGCATGAAATCCTCTCCTTATTTCTAAGATGGATTAGAACCTCGTCATCCAGGATTAGTTCCCTTGTTCACGTAGGTCTAAGCTAACTCTCTTGATATTAGGTATCAACTCCTAAAAAAATGGCTATCTTTCGAAAACTCTTACAAAGACTGGGAATATTTTGCCAAGGCACCAGGAAATATTTCTTAAGCTCTTACAATATCAAGCCAAAAGATTAAAATATTGAACAAAACAACACTTAAAAAACATACTTAATCATTCACTAACCATAAAATAAAATATCATCCAAGTATTTCCAACACCAAATAAAATAGTTTATGGTGTGGTTAACATCATCCCAAAAATATTCATTAAAGTACAAGCCCTTAAAATATAAGAAATAAAGAGAAAAAGGAAGAAAAACTCCCAGAACAGAGCTGTAATACCCCAAATTTTGGTTAGTGACCAAAATGTAACTTTTGAAAGTTTTATGGTAAAAGTATAAAACTTGAAAGAAATTTTAGGGAATTAAGTGATAAAGTTCCTAAAAAGAATTTTATGACATAAATATATAGTTTACTCTTGAGAGTGGGGTTTTATGAAAATCATATTTTGGATTTGGAATTTAGGTAAAGAAAAATGAGAAAGGAGTAAAGTTCGTTAAGGAATCATTAATTTCATATTGAATTGGAATTTTTAAAAAATTTTGAAGGATGTTATAAAATGGTTGGAAATATTATTTTAATATTTTGGATCGGAGAAATTTGATTTGAAAATGTGCAATTTTTCATATTTAACAAAAACAGTGGAATTTAGTGGCTAAAACGCAGTTTTTGAAAATTCATGGGCAATTTCGTGAGTCAAAGTCAAAATAATTCATCTTTGACTTTAAAAGATGATAAGGATGAGTTGTCATGGTTTTATGGTGAATATAGAGATTCATTAATGACAAAAATGGAATTTCCTATTGAATTGAATAAACAATTCCATTATAATATATTAAGCCATGTGCTAGATTATTTAACATTAGAATATCAATGATAGAGGAGCATTTTCAACTCATTTTCTTCTCCAAGCTGTCGTGGGTGTTCTTCAAAGGTGAGAGAAAACTTCAACTCAATTATCAAGCATATTTACTTAGGATTTTGAGTAAGTTGTAAAAAGAAAATTGTTATATCTGAAAGACGCTATCTTTTGGTACCAATATTGTATGATAATCTTGTTGGTGTTCAAAGATCCCAAATCTAAGGGTTTGTGTTCATATAAGGGTTCACAAAATTGATGATGAATATGGATGTTTGTGAGGTAGTAGATTCATATTCAAGCATGTATGATGATTAGAACATGTTTAATCTTTCTAGATATTGTTCTTTGAATTTCGGCCATGGATTATTGAGTGAGAAAAATTATGGAAAAATTATATATGGGCTGGAAATGATGAAGAAGATGTTGATTCTTGTATTTTATGGGTTATGAAGAGTTAAGTGACTTTAAAGAATTGGTTTTAAGAACTGATGAATAACCTAAAGATGAGGTTAAAGAAAATAGTTTATATTTTGAAATTAGCAGTGGGTTTGAAAATTTATCAGAAATTATATAAAAATAATTTGGAGGTTATTTTTATATATTATGTTCATAATTGATCTAGTTATGTTTAAAATAAACGGGGATCAAATTAAAGGTCTATACAAAAAGATATGAATTTTTAACCAAGGAAATGTCAGAAAAATCGGACAGTAGATTCTGCAAAACAGATTCTGTTGGTCAACTTTGAAAATTCATCATAAATTGTAAAGAATGAATTAGAAAGAGTTATTTATATGGATATATTCTTATTCGAGTCTAGTTTTCAACGGAAGAAACGGAATTAAATTACAGTATGTATATAAATACAGAATACTTATTCTTTAAAGGTAGTACGAGTTGTCTGAATATGGAAAATTGATGGGTTGTTGTGTAGGAGTTATAATTGATGTACTTTGCTGGAAAATGCTGTTTTGGAATTGAAATGAGTGTTAAGTGTGAACTATGATTATTTTGGAAGTTTGAAAATATTAGTGATTTAAGTACAACAATTGTATAATTGATGTACTTAAATGTAATTATGCTTTTGTTGAAGCATTTGAATGAGAATATATTTTAATGCTGGAATTATGAGTATTAAGGATTTAAGTGGTAAAATGGTGAAGGACCATTTTGGGTAAATTGGAAAAGTTGGTTCCAATGTTATAGGAATTATTAAGTATTGAGTATTTTGATAGAAAATGAGTTCAAGTATATTTTGGAGTTATTTTGGAATGTGTTTATGTTAGTACAATACTAACATATGTAATTGTTATGAATTTGTGAATTATACAGATCGTAATTGATTTGTGATCCAAGTAAGTCAAATAGAAAAGGGTTTATTGTGGACAATAGTGAGGCACAAATATTTGGAAAAATTATAAAGTGTCAAGGTGAGTGCAATACATGCATGACAATATACATGGATGTTTTATACATCATCATGAAGACTTGCGATAAGTCGACCTTGTTTATGTTGACATGATATTTATTTCATTTATCATATATTTGATATATTTTAAATATGTCAAAGGTTGAAAATAAAATGCATTGATCACTGATTTTTACATATGATGTTATCATGAACATATATGATTTTTATCATGAATGTTATTTTGGGTATGAACTGCCCCATTGTTAAATATTGATAATATACTTTGCCATGGATGGATCAAATAAAATAGACTGTACGACCAAGTAAGTCATTAAGGGACAGGGTATAGTTGGCATGCCATATAGTCCAACAGCAGGCTGTATATTCGGGAATACACTAAAGGATACCTAGTGTATATGGTGGGCACGACCTTATGTGTCATATTCAGGACTGTACTTAAGGATGGACACGACCTTATGTGTCATACTTGGGATAGCACTATGGTGCTTATATTTGACTCGTGTACCCAGGGTCCTCAGGGTTGTATATTGGGCTATTGTCTATGGTATATGGTTTATGGTTATGGAATAATGGCAAGTGTATTGGTAAAATAAGCTTACGAGCTTATGGTACAAATGGTAAGTATTTTGGTAAAATATGCTTACAAGCTTATGGCATTTTGAATTTGTCATTGAAATTCATGCATGATTTGTATTGCACTGTATATTGTTTTAAATGCCTCACTAAGTTTATACTTAGCGTGTGATGATTTTCACGCGTAGGTAAAAAGCCATTAGTAGAATAAAGAGTTCGAAATGACATCAAGCATCGAGGAGTATATTTCAATATCAATAAGACATCCTATGGTTTAATTTAGTGACATGTAATTTGATAATGTTTAATTTGTTTTGTTGTAGTAATTTAGGGAACCGATACCCCCATTGTTCACTGTTCACTATTCATAAAAAAATCTTTTGAATTAAATTTTTTATAAAGAAACACAATTCATATGATATGATATTTTATAATATCATTTACCATTTTAAGAAAATAAATTTTAAACCGCTTTCAAATTGGAAAATGGTTTTAGAAATTCGGGTGACATCTATAATCTGTATAGGTATAATTATACGGGTTATGGGTGTTACAAGAGCTCTGCCGTGACATCAGACCACCACCATGATTGCTCTAGCGAGCTAGCCTCTCTCAAGGGACTAGCCACTACTCCGAGAAAGCCTGGCTATGGAGGGTACCAGGATGGACGAGGGGAGGAACGATGGAAAAGAGGTACTACATTCACCTTTCTCCAAGCCTTTTTTTAGGGTATATGTCTCTCCACCTTTATGGAGGATATAATGTGCTATTTATAGTATGAATTTCTAGGGTTTAGTGTCATTGAAATTTCCACAACTACCCTTGAATTGACACCCATTCTATGAATAAAATGGAAGATGGAAGTGGTCCTAAATCCTTAACAGAGGTAGGAGTTCATGTTAGGTGCCTTGGAAAGCTGGCCACACGACATCATTAATTTTGTCTCGTAATGCATCAGACTTGCAAGTTAAAACTCGCTGCAACAAAAATTATTCCTCACGGTCATCGTCTTCAGTTCCTTTGGCCCTGGTACAGAATTTTTCTCGGCAAATAAATTCTTCCTCGGTCGTTTCCTATCATATGTATCATCATAGCCAACACACAACCCTTCTCATCAGCAACATCAGTTTAATCAAATAAACTTTGCCGTAGTAAAAACTTATCCACCGCATGCAGCAATGTCCTAAATGCAACTATATGCAACTTAAATGTTATGTCAATGGCTTTTAGACAATCAATAACTTAAGTAAAAAAACTAAAATATAGTTTTTTTATAGAGTTATAACATATATCTTTAGAGTAGTTTGGAGGACCACATACCGTTAGTGGAGTTTGCATAAAACGATAATTTTTAGTCGATCATCGAGATGGCTTCATATGAGGTATTGTATGGGCACAAGTGTAGAACTCCACTATATTGGACGAAGATCGGTGAGGGTAAGATAGTGTGCCCATACTTGATCAGAGAAACCAAAGAGAAAGTTTGATTAATTCAAAGTCGATTGAGAGAAGCCTCAGATAGGCAGAGATCCTATGCATATCTGAAGCGTAAGGATATAGAGTTCTTAGTTGGGTACAATGTGTTGCTCAAGGTTTCCCCATGGAAAAAAGTGATTCTTTTTGGTCGCAAAGAAAGTTGACCCCGCGCTTCATTGGTTATCCTTACCTCCATATTTGAAGCACATCCACAATGTGTTCATTGTATCCATGCTTAGGAGATACTGATATGATCTATCTCGCATCATACATCTAGAGCAGATCGAGGTAAACCAAGACATGACATACGAGGAGGAATCGATAAGAATCTTAGCGAGACATGTAAAAGAGCTAAGGAACAAGAGAATTCCTTTAGTGAAGCTGTTGTGGAGGAACCATGACATTGAGGAAGCAACTTGGGAAACTAGGAGGACATGCAGCTTTAGTATTCTCACATCTTCTATCCAAGTAAATTTCAAGGACAAAATTTTTAATTAGGAGGGGAGACTTGTAACACCCCGAATCCCAAGTTAGAAGCCTTATTTTCTTCTATTTCTTCTTTAGTTGAGCCACATACCTTTCATGAGGTTGCCAAAAGTTCTTTTTGGGTTCAAACTATGAGGACTAGATACAAACCTTATAGTTGAATAACACATGGTATGTGGTTCTTTTCCTCTGAGGAAGACACCTATTGGTTGTAAATGAGTGTATAATATTAAGTATAAGTTCGATGGTGCCATTGAGAAATAAAAAGCATGTCTTGTGGTCAAAGTTTATAATAAGAAGTAAGGGATAGATTATGTTGCTACTTTTTATTCAGTGACTAAAATGGTTACTGTAAGAACTATCCTTGTTGTAGCTTCTATTTTTCAGTGGCCTATTCATCAAATGGATGTTTACAAAGTGTTTTTGTAATAAGATTCGTATGAGGTGGTATACATGTCATTTCTTGAATTCGTTGGTGGAAAGGGGAGCTCACATGAGGAACTGTTTGTAGCTAGGGGAGACCATAATTTGTAGGTTGTAAAAGTCTTTGCATGCATTGAAGGAGTCTCTTAGACAGTGGAACTTGAAGCTCAATGAATCCTTAATATCTGGTGGATATCAATAGAGTAAACATGATTATTCATTGTTCACAAAGCAAAAGGAGCCTAGAATAATAATCTTGCTCATTTATGTTGATGACTTACTAATTACTAAAAGTAATGAGTTGATGATACAAGAGCTTAAGGATTTTTTGAATAACAACTTCAAAATGAAGGACTTCTATGATTTACAATATTTTTTGAGAATTGAAGTCTTAAAAGTTCAAGGAAGGGATACTCTTGAACTAAAGGAAGTATGCCCTAGAGTTAATTGAAGAAACAAGTTTGGGAGGACCACAACTTGCTATTACACCTCTAGAAAAGAATAAAAAAATACAACAATGGTGTATGATGAAAGTAAAGAAGGGAGTGTTAGTCATGTTGTGTTACAAGAAAAAACAGATCATTAAAAGTCATAGAGGTTAATTTGTCTAACTCGTGCAAGGCCATATATCATTTATGATGTTAATCATTTGAGCCAATTTATGCAGCAACCTAAGCAATCTCACTTTGAAGCAGCACTCAAACTTGTAAGGTATATTAAGAGAAATCTAGGGAAGGAGTTTTTTTTTTGAAAACTGCTAATAAATGTCAAATATATACTTTTTGTGACTCGGTTTGGGTAACATGTCTTATGTCAAGGAAGTCTGTAACAGATTTTTGCATTAAACTACGTGAATCATTGATTTCCTAAAAAAAACATAACAAAGTAGTCCATCTGCAGAGGCAAAATACAAGAGTCTGGCTGCCACAAATTCTAAAATTGTTTGAGTGAATTAGTAGAACTTGGTGTTAAAGAATTGCAAGCAACAAGGTGAACTGTGATAGCAAGGCAACATTATAAATTGCTGCTAATCTAGTTTTTCATAAGAGGACTAAACACATGGAGATAGATTGTTATTTTAGAAGAAAAAAGTCCAAGAATTTAGGGGTTGTTTGTTTGCCTCTTAATGGAACCATTTAGCGCTGAATGTTGAACCGTTCAGCATTCAGTGCGTTTGTTTCGCACATCTGAATGATTCAGTGCTGACTGATTCAGCAAAATAATGCTGAATGATTCAGCACAGAAGTACATTCTGAATGATTCAGAGCCATTATCAAACAGCATGTCACATTCAGAGCTAATTCATACAGAGCCTCTGAATTATTCAACATTTGAATCATTCAGCGCTTAATCATTCTAAAGTAACAAACAACCCCTTAGACTGAATATGTAAGCACAAGGGAACAACAGGTTGATATCATGACTAAAGCTCTAGAAAGTCAACATGAATATGTAGTTTCCATGTTAGGGCTCAGAGATATTTTTCAGTCTCGATTTGAGGGGGATTGTTGAGAATTTTTAATTGTTTATTTTGTTATGGTTGTTAGATAGCTGATAGTTTGTTAGCCAAAGATAGTTATTAGTTTCAACTTGTATATAGATGAACTTTTACACATGTTTTGATATATAAAATTGAAGTATTCTTTAAATATCTTTTAACAGTAAATTAACTAGCCTATAGATTTTATGGAATTTGCAGGTCATGGTGGTTAATCTTCTGTTCTTCAGCATGCTGGTCACTTTGATTAGCAAGAAACGAAGCAGTTTTTCACAAGAAGGTGCTACGGCCGAATGAGATGATCTTTCTCTCGAAGCTTCAAACACTTCATATACATATTATTCCGAATATGATTTATCATACATAAATGATTTGATAAGCACTTTCTTAATAATACTAATATTTTATTTGCCTTTCCAAATAAAAAAGAGTTGTTGTACATAAATGATTTGATAAGTTGCAGTGTTTTGATTAGCTGCATCAGAAAATGGATCATAATTGAAATAACCATGTTCTTCTCCATGGAATTCCACGTACTGAATCTTTTTTCCTATGTCACTTAATCTGGTGGCGTAATCCTCAGCCCTGTCTTTCAACAACTCGTTGCGACCCACAACCACCAAGATGGGGTCAAGTTCCACTGCTTCAAGCGTAGGGCTCCATGGCCCAAATGGATTCGCTAAAGGGTGGTCTCTCGTCTCTCCAATCGGCATCGACAGCCTCCAAAACCTTAATAAATAAATAAATCAATGAATAATGTTTACTCCAATTATGATCATAATGACAAAAGTGTTGAACAGTAAGGAGCAATAAAGATGAAGGGGCTTGTGATGGGATGTTGGATGACAATAAATATAGGATTGAGTCAAATGAAACATGCACATAGGAATAAAATCATACCAAACACATTGTCAGGTTGACAAGTTCCCAAAATTTATATACAACTTGACAATCTTTGTAAAGTTTTTTATACCTATCATGATGGATAGAGGATATTAATAATATGTACTCTCATTTTTCTTAAAAACTTAATTTTTATATAATTTAAATATTTTTATACTTTTTATTGTTAATATTTTTTTCATTTAAAATTATATAAGTTTATCTCTTATAGGGTTGTAAATGAGACGAAATAGATAATAAGTTACTCGATATCGGCTCAGTCAAAATTCAATCAACTCTTAAATCGAATAGTTTCGACTCAAGCTCGAATTCTTAATGAGTCTAAATTAGCTACTTGATATCAAACTTGAAAAGCATGTAAGCAAATTGGAAAAAATAATATATTAAACTTTTAGATTTTTAAATTAAATTATCAATAATATTAACATTTATATATTGTTCTTTTAAAAAAATACAACATAATGAGATGAGACATATTGCAAGTTACTCGAGATCGGCTCAGACAAAATTTGATCAACTCTTAAATCAAATCGATTCGACTCAAGCTCGAATTCTTAATGAGTAAAATTAGCTACTTGATATCAGACTTGAAAAGTTTGTAAGCAAATAAAAAAAATAATATATCAAATTTTTAGATTTTTAAATTAAATTATCAATAATATCATCTTTTATATATCGTTATTTTAAAAAATAACATAAGTATTTCATGTACTTAAAGTTCAAGTTCAAGCTTGAGTCTGAGTTTCAACCGAGCTAAGTCTAGGAATATTTCGAGTTCAATTTTTTTTCGAGCTCGAGTCAAACTTTAATTTTTATTTTGAATTCGAGTCAAGTTCACTTTTATACTTTCAGCAATACTCAAACTTAACTCTACTCGTTTCCAACCCTAGCATTCTCCTCTAAAATTTTATAAAGCTCTGAAAAGATTAAAGTGGGCAGGAATGGAAAAGCCTTTCCGAAGATAAGGACAATTGACGAAATTAAAAAGAGCGGGGGGGTGTTTAAGCACTATCTCAATTTGTGGATTTAATTGCATTGGTCAAAACTTTTATAGAACTTGTTTTGAAATAATCTTAATAATCCAATTAAGAAAATAAAAATAAATGTTAATGCGTGGAAAGATCACATGTCAAAAGTTGATTGAGAATTTGATACTTTTGTGGTATAGGTGAGATTGTCTTGCCTTTTTATTGATAAGAACCTCCCACCATATATGCTTGATTGTCCACTGTTTGGACAGGAGGCTTTGTTTCATACGTGGAATTAGTTTATTTTTCATTTTACTTTAAAATAAAACTTAATCAATAACTTTTTATTTATTTATTCGACTGAATATAAATAGAGATGTCGATATTTGAATACTCACAAAACTCAAATACCTATTAATTCAGGTAACAGGATACCCAATTCTTTTTTAAACCGATATTGGAAAAGAAACTTCCATTTTTTTTTACAAAAGCAAAATTTGGATTTTAAACTGCAAAAGCTTTTATCTTATAAACTTGTTAAACTGTTACTTTAGATTTACAATTGAAATAAGTTTATCATGATAATTACTGTGTTTGCAAAAGCCAAATTCGAGTTTAATGTGGGAACTTTTGAGTTAGTAAAATGATATAAAATTAAAATGAAAAAAAATAAAAAGAAAACAGGATATCGGGTAGTCGAGTACACGGTTAAGGCAAATTTTATGATCCGATCTCAACTCGGACACTCGTAAAAAAATCAACAAGTTAGGTACTCAATCAGTAAATTTATGTATTTTCATTATAAATAATAAATAACTTGTAATCAGGTCAATGGGTCTGCTACTTCTAAGCACTCCTAAATATAAGGTAGTATATATATTTAAAGATTCAACCATTTAATAATGAACGCCATACACTCCTACGTATGTAGTGTTCTAATCCAAAGTCTTAAGAGATAAAAATAATCCCTTAACCACTTAGATGGATAATTTTGTTCAATTTCAATAATTTAAATATAACGTACATAAACAACGTGTTTTCTTTCCCTCCAATATGATGCATGCCAAGTAAACTAAATTGTAATTAGAGCGAAATAAAAAGGTTAAAAACAATAATGGACAAGAGGTTTCCTTTAAAAAAAACTTTTTTTATTAATCTCGGGTAAGTACGAAACAATATATGTTCAATGATAACTCTCAACCTTTTGACATTGAACGTTCGCCCTCTGATATCTATGGTGCTCGAACCTGGATCCTAATCTTAAATTCTCATACAATTTATTATTTTTATTGATTATATGTTTTCGTCTTCTAAATTTTATAAATTTATCGCTTAAGATTCTATATTATAATATAAAATCATGTGTTGATTCCTAAATAAAAACAATATTAACTTTTTTTTTGGAATAAGAATGAAGACCATTACAATGGAATATTAATTGTGAATAAAAGTAGGACCATGAAGGTCACAAGTGAGATGAGGTATGATCTCCTGGGGGCTTCCAAATATATGCATGATTGACCATCAGTATTGGTAGTAGATTTGACAAGGGAATCAGCTGCAACATTGGCTTCACGACGAATGAGAATAAAGTCAAGCATCCATGGTTTTGAAATAAGGCTTACAATAGAGCGAACAAGTGATATGGGGCTGGAGTTAGCTGTTGGAGAAGACACTAGTTTAAAAGTTTCCGCACAATCTGTTTGGCATTGAAGACGCTCAATTCCATGGGACCACGCTAGTTGAAGTCCTTCGAAAATGCCTCAGAGTTCAACTTACAAATAAGACGAAATCCCGACCGGTTTATTAAATCCAACAATCCAACCTCCATCCTTATTTCGAATGAGACCACCTGCTGAACCAAGAGAAGAAATATTGTGACCTGCACCGTTAGTGTTGAGGGTGCACCAACGAACAGGCGCAAGTCGCCATTGGACTAGTTCAGGATAAGAATAGACAACACTGATTGAAAGAGAAAGCGTTGTTGTGATGAAATATTGGGACCAATTCTTACTTAGACAGATTAATTGGTTATTGGAGAGGTCCATGCCAACAAAGATGATTGAGTTCCATCACTTCCAAATCTTCCAAACTATAGAAGATAAAATAGTTTTCCAGGGAATATTTGTGCAAGCGAATAACCTATTAGACTCAAGATTCATCAGTAGCCAATCATTAGCATCAAGAGAAAGAAATCCGAGAGGTGTTGCTGGTGAATAACCGATTGCCTTAGAGCAGTAGTGTTATTGCAATCATGCAGAACGTGCATAGTAGATTCATTAGCAGAGCCAAAGATTTGACAGAGCTTATCATTGGTGAGATTCCTTGCGCATCGATTAAGGTTTGTGAGTAAGCGATCTTTATAGGAAAACCAAAGAAAATTCTTAATATGCTCCGGGATGGGCAGACGCCAACGCTTGGACCATTTGACATCTTTGATATCCCAAGAATCTCTGGTAAAGAGATTATAAGTAGATTTCACAGAGAAATCACCATGTTTTCCATGAGACCAAAAACAACGATCATAACCGACATTTGGGTTAGAAGGATGAACATTCAAAATATGTTGAAGTGTAGAGGGGTGAAGAAACTATCGAAGTAAATTCCAATTCCAACTACCGTTCGACAAAACGGGATCACGAACCAGAAGGTTATTGTAGATAGTAGCGCCCTCTTTTTTCCAATAAGAGACGACAGCCAAGTATCGTGCCAGAATCTAGTAATAGAGCCATCGCCTACAGACCAAGAGATTGAATCATAGAAGCTAGACCATACTTTGGATAAGGCTCTCCATAGATGAGAGCAATTCGGTCGGAAGATGGAAGAGGGACAAGTAGAGAGCACCTTGTATTTTTGCCGAAGAAGCTTTATATAGTATCTCTCCGTATCCGATGCAACGACATAACAAAGTTTCATAAGGAAAGCATAATTATGCTGCTGCAACTTTCGAATGCTGATACCTCCATTATTTCTAGGTTGAGATAAGGTAGCCCAATTAACAAGAGGAATGCCTCGAGTTTGATTAGTAGAACCCCAACTAAAATATCAAACCAATTTTACAATGTCATGATAGACTCGAGAAGGGAAGAGGCAAGTTTGCATGAAATAAGTGGAGATGGCCATAAGAAAAGAGTTAGCTAGAGTAATCCGCCCAACAAAAGAGAGGGACCGTGTCGACCACCCCTGGAGTTTCTTTTTAATTTTATCAATAATGAAGGTATAAAGCACACAAGTAGCACACTTATGCATCACCAGCATACCAAGAAGACACCTAAGTTAGAGACTTGCTTAATGCCAAGGCGAGAATAAACTATGTTTGTAGTCTCAATGCTGGTATTGGGCGAGAAATACACATGAGATTTAAGCTTGTTGACTTTGTGACTAGAATAGTGACCAAACTCAGCAAGGATATTATCAATTAAGGTTGCTTGTTCAAAAGCTACCTTAACATACAAAATTAAATCATCTGCAAAGAAAAGATGAGTGATAGGAGGACCTCCTCATACCAGATTAAATGATTTTGTAACGCTTCCAACTCGTATCTGACCCAGATACAAATCCGAAGTGTCACATTAACTTTTCAAACCATTTACTTTTACAAAATAACTGAAATTGAAGTTCAGCTTGAAAAAAACTGAATAATTTACATTAAATACGATCATATGATTTTGCAAAATCGATCAGAGCAAATTTTATTCAAATCTTTATTTACATACCAACTACAAACAGTATCACAAAATTTCATACAATTTAATGATATGATTTTGGAAAGGAGAAGCTGACATGTCTTGTCCATTTTTGCTCCTCTTTCTTCTCGAAACCTACGTGTGAAACAATCACATGCTAAGTCATTGACTTAGTGAGGCATATAAAATGTATAATGGAGACTTAAATACTTAACCATACAAGAACATTTCATACCATCATATCATACAAAATCATATAATATTTCACATAACCAAATGCATACATACACATATATCATCATCAACATTCTTATCGTTATCAATATTTTTATTATTAATTCCTTTTATCATATATCTTGTACTTAACATTAATACACATCCTATAATACATTTCACACAACAAAACACAAAACATAACATACAATTTATTTATGTTATCTCTTTTAATAGCCCATGATATACTTCTGAGAACTGAAGATATGCGAGTGCATTGAGATTGTGCACAAATGCTATCACCACAGCTCGTATAAATTGCACTGAGTTCCATATATAATTGTCCCGAATGGCCACATATATGTCTCGATGGACCGCATAGAATTGTCCCGAAGGACCATATATATGTCTCGAAGGACCGCGTAGAACCCTCGACTCTTGGCATGCCAACTATACCCTTAGCTTCCATCTCACATACTATGAGCTTTATCATTTACATAATTTATTCTCTTTATTTCACATAGTCAAGAAATCATATAAATCATGTCTCATAGCATATAGCACACGTACATGTAATCACATAGATTGTATTATATAACTTAAACCACACTGGCATTTAATCACATAACTTATTATCTCATAGCTCATGTCAATCTTTCATATAGTCACTTAGATCATTTCTATATAACTTATATCTTGATCTCTTATGTTCACATATAACGTGTAATATATAGAATAACATCTAAACTTATACATATACTTATGTACACATTTTCATATAGTCCGTATATTAATGCAATATAGTTTATCTCACTATTTTACATAATCACTTATATCATATTAATTATATACTAGTTTCATATATTCAATTAGTTCAGCTTCACATAGCTTGTTATATAGGCATGTATTCTCACAACTTATTATCACATAGCTCCTATAACAATTCTCATATGGTTTCATAAACCTTTACCATATATCTCATATCACATAGGAATTTCACAAGACTTATATCATAGGTTCATTTAAACACCTAAATCCTCCCTATATATCTTATCTTACATGTTCATATAATCACTTATTTCAATATCTCTTAGCTTATATCTTATTATCATATTATTATATAGGTCAATGCTACTTAGCTTATTTCACTTCGATTTAATCACATAAATCCATTATACCAATTCACATATATCTAATTCCTATAACTTATACCTTGTTATCATATATTTACCTAGATCTTTATCACACAAGATAACATATAATACATTGTTCATAACTAACAATGCATATAACACATAAACATGTATTTATGTACATAAATAGAAAGGACACAAACAATATACTTGCATTCCTAAAATCATACAATCAAAACATTGGAAATAGACTCATCGCAAGTCTTGTTTCCATAACACCATATACAATATAATATGCACTCACATTAGCCTCACTAGTCCAAGAAACACACTTATATCCTTCTTGATCGATCTTAACTCGTTGAACCTTCTGGTACTTGCTTTCGTTTGATATCTACACGATACATATAATCGATATGAATATCTTAATTTGAATCACTATTAATCAATCTTCTATAACATAAGCTATAAAAAGTACTTAATTCACAATTTCCATATGAGTAGTATTGGTACCCAAAGTACAGTACCGATACTTCTACCCTCTGATATCGATACTATACTTCAGTATCGATACTCAATTTAAATTCTGGAATTCCTCTTTAAAATGGTACCGATACTTGCTCACTGGTATCGATCCCTTAGTATCGATACTAATCCTTTGGTATCGACACTTCTTGAATAATTTATCAACTTTTTGCTTATGGTATCTGTCGTAATCGTTTTTCACCCGGAGGAAAAAAAACCGACATCGACTCGGGGGTTTTCTATTTGAAAATTATTTCGAAATATGAGGAGTCGCCACCAATCATTTAAGGTAGATTGGAACACCATAAAAACCGGATGTTTTTAATAAAACATTTTTGTTTTTATCAAAATACCGGGTTTGAAGGTCTGCGAAAATCCAGAAATAAGGTTCGGGAGTCGGTTACACGTGGGGAAGGATTAGCACCCCCACAAGCGCCCAAAAATTGGTACCCAGTTGATTACCCTATATTTAAAATTAGAAATTTGGAGTTCGATATTTATTTAATTTAAAAATCATTAAGGATGCAAAGTTAAAAAGGGTATTCGTTTATCAAGACCGATAGCATTCGCCCCCGAGCGTAAATGCGGGAGATCAGCTATTGTGCCTAATAACCGAATATTACCTCATTTTTAGAAAACATGATGTGGTTTTGAAAAGGATGTCGACTTATTCAAGGAATTACCAGTAGTCACCCCCTGAGCACGATCGCGGGAGATATACTATTAATTCCTTAATAAGTGAAGAGTGCCTTAGATTTGTAAAAACAATGCAATCAAACAAAATTTTATTTGTCCTAATTAAACTAAAAATAAATTAAGACTTTTTCTAACTTAAAGTGTCAAATTATGAAAATTAAAGAACCTAGGGGCTCAAATCTAAAATGTAGGTTTTAGTATTAATCTTATTTGATTTTAATTTGATTTATGATCCAAAAAAACATATAAATTTTTCAATATTCAAAAGTGAAATCGATTAAATTAAAATTACCCAGCCTGTTAGAAAGATAAAGAATGATCGATTATTTAAAAATATTGAGACAAAATTTTAGATAAGTTCTAACTACCTTTTCTCGAAAAATTTAAATAATTGAATGTTTCATTTTCTTTCGTTCCCAAATTTTAAAGCATTGAATCGTTTTTTTTTATGTCACTAAAGAGATGCACTTCTAATTTAAAATCGTAAAATGCGGATATCTAATAAATTAAACTTAAAACAATTTTAAATTAAAATAGTATTACCCTTAATCCGATTATGTAATAATGTCGAGTTATGCGCATAAAGATATCATACATCATAAATTTAAGATACATGGAGTTAAATCTACGTGTTAATAATAAAATAAATTCACTATATTTTACACATTAAATCGGTCAATATAATTAAAGGGCATAAACACATTATGTGCGAATGATTATTATCTATTATGCAAAATACTTATATGGCATACATATATATAATATTACATTACATATGAATTCATGAGATGCAAAATACGTAAATAAAACAAGTGCAATGGTACCCTACGTCTGTCGGTTTTTTAACTTATGGGAAAAGGAAAATCCACTGACATGATGCAAAATCCATGCCCATGTGTGGTCCGACCGTGGCCTACAAAAGCAATAATAATATTAATAATAATAATAATATTTAGGAAAGAAAAAACGAGTGTCAACAGTATTAATACTGTTCATCCAGTATCGATACCCATATCCAAATATCATCCATTTCCTCTTGGAAGTATCGGTACTTAAATCTTCCTTTTTAACCACTTCTTAAACCTTTAAACTATAGTTGAACCCCAACTATCCAGATTTTTCTCTCTTTTCCTCCTCATTCTCCACGTGTTTTATATCCTATAAAAGAAAGGATAAAAATCTTTCTTATGAAAAGACCGTAATATCCTTCCACTAATCCAAATTTGATATCAAATCCTACACAAAATTCCAAATTAAATCCCTAAACTTTTCAAGATATTCCAATCAGACCATTAAGTTTTGAATTCTTACATTTTGGTCACTGACCCGATTTTTGGGATGTTACAATTCTTTCCCCTTAAGAAAATCCATCCTTGATTTTTCACTTCATAAAGAGATGGAGAATTGTTTACACACATCCTATTCACATTCTCATGTTGCTTTCACTACTTTATGATTTCTCCACAAAATTTTAACCCATGTAATTGTCTTATTCCTGAGCTGTTAAACTTCATATGCCAAAATTTTGCACAAGTTCATCCTCATAGATCAAATCAGATTAAATTTCTATGATCCAATTTGTCTGTACAAAATCTTAATATTTCAACTCAAACCAAGTTAATGGTGTTCAACATTTCTTTTATACAGAACTTCACAAAACTTCACTTAAAACTATTTTGATATATTTCTTAACTTGCTAACATACCACTTGTTACAAACAACCCTAAGGATAACTCTTTCTCTTGTTACATCAATCACTGCTTTAACATTTCGCAGTTGCATTTAATAACTTGTATTCGATTTCCAAGAAATTCAATCCATTTCCTATCTTTACAGTCCTTCGATTCTACACTTACTTTTGACCTTTAGAAAATCCATATATATATAACGTCATCCACCATGTAAACAATAGTGTTCTATTAATACAGTAACCTCAATCATTGTCAACTCAAAATCATGAGCTAGTTGATTTCTTTCATCATTCTCAAATCGCTTTGCAACATAAACTAAACCTTTATTCTTGTACCCTCTTCATCCAAATTACAATACACATATTCTTTTTCAAATTTTACTTATGCTAATCTTGAAGTTAATGTTAAAAATTCTTTTTATCATCTCAAAAGTAACATTCATGTCTTTATCAGCTTTATCAGAGAAAATTATAATCCTTATCTCTATGATTACATTTACATGACCAAGAAGCATAACCTTAAATAATTCCATGTCACACATAGATAACTTAGTCTGACATTTCCTTCTAATCTTTTAAACTCTATTATACTCACCCCTTACCTAACCTCTTTAAAGCCTGAATAATCTATTTAAACTAACTATCTGTCTATACATGGATACAAATGCTACTATTATCTCGAATTCCCGAGACCTTATTCAAAGATTACCTCCACTTTGGGATAACCTTAAATCTTTATCAAATATAATTCAGACATATACCAAAGTTATAATCTACACCTCATTACAACCCTTTACACACTTGATCCTTTAAATTCCATCATTGAATTCCTTACTTATTTATTCATTCACAAATCAAAATCTCCTTACAACATAAGTCATGTCTTTTTCTTCATAATTCAATACCCTTCTCATATCACTTATACTCATCTCTAATTACCAATCTTTATCACATCTTCATAATCTTGGTAGTAAACACTATTTACACATAACCTTATTCTTTATCATTTCTTATACTTGTATTTTCTCCACTTGATTCATCAAGTACCATATTCAAATACTCACTTAATCCATTTAAAATACATCTTCTACTTTAATTTACATAATTTTTAATAGAACTTTTACTCTAATTCACAAAGTTTATCTTTACACGTGACTTATTATCAATTAACCATTCTTAATTCCTTATTCCATCTTCCATCACCATACCCTCCTAATTGAGTCTATTGGGCTCTCATTGGATTTGTTCCTCTGGTGGAGAATACAACTAATTCAAACCTAGTCTAAAGTTGAAAACCAGAATCTCTGCCCCTCTTTGATATTATTGAACTCTATGAAGCACCATCTCTCTTAATCTTCTGGATTTTCTTCTCCATATTCCTCATTCTAAGCTCTCTCTAAACCTTTAGCACGATTAAACACTTCTTGAAAAAGGAATAGTTTCAAAATCAGCAACACTCTTTTAATTTAGGACGCAACCCTCAACATCCAATCACATAAATCCCTTTTCAATCAGAATTAACTCAACAACAAATCTACTTAGCTTATTAAACTCACATTCATACTCATACACAATGTAATTCCTTTATTTTAAGCTCATAAATTCTAGCTTCATTTGTCTTATAAACTGATCACCAATGTACTTATTCTCAACCTCTTCTATAAAAAAATAACCACGTCACTTGATCTTTTAACATTTTCATTGTGACATTTGTCCACCATACTCTAGCTTACCCACGTAATAACAATACTACTCCATCTAAATTTTCCACTTCATAACAGTGAAAACCTTCTAACATTATCTTCACATTAATTAATCAAAGGTCCGCTGCAACAGGACCTTCCTCAACTTCACCTTTGAACTCGGGTGCTCCTAACCTTTTTAACTCTTTCAGTTCTCTCCTTCTAAGAATTGAAGGAATATGAGATTGTAAACATACTAAAATAGCATTCCACATTCTAAAAACATCCCTAAATCTTGTACAGGCACTCCCAGAAGTGTTATCTTTTCACTCTGCCTTGTCAGGGCAGGTGAATTGCTATAACCTTCAGGTCTATTGCTTCCCACTTCACTTCGGAAACTCCCATAGTCAAACATCTAATATGACCTAACAATTCAACTCTATTAACAAGACAACACACTTCTTACACTATCATATCAGAAATTTTCCACTTTTTGTTGGCATGTACACATTGTAAAACACATTTGACTTTGGTTTAAGCCTATAATCGGCTAAACCTTAGCTCTGATACCATTAAATGTAACACCCCAACCTATATCCAACCCGGATACAAGTATGAGGTGTCACATTATTTTTCGAACCATTTACTTTTAAGAAATAACTGAAATTCAAGTTCACCTTGAAAATAAAACTGAGTAATTTACATTAAATACAATCATATGAATTTACAAAATCGATCAGAGCAAATTTTATTCAAATCTTTATTTACATACCAACTAGAAATAATATCACAAAATTTCATACAATTTAATACTTTTATGATCTGATCTTTGGAAAGGAGAAGTTGACCTGTCTTGTTCATATTTGCTCCTCTTTCTTCTCGGAACCTACGTGTGAAACACTCACACGCTAAGTCGTTGACTTAGTAAGGCATATAAAACGTTTAATGGAAACTTAAATACTTAACCATACAAGAACATTTCATACCATCATATCATACAAAATCATATAATATTTCACATAACCAAATGCATACATACACATATATCAACATCAATATTCTTATCATTATCAATATTTTTATCATTAAATCCTTTTATCATATAATCATCTACTTAACATTTATACACATCATATGATACATTTCACATAAAAAAACATAACATAAAATACAATTTATTTATGTTATCTTTTTTAATAGCCCATGGTACAATTCTGAGAACTAAAGATATGTGAGTGCATTGAGATTGTGCACAAATGTTGTCACCACAACAAGTATAAATTGCACTGAGTGCCATATAGAATTGTTCCGAAGGACCACATATATGTCCCGAAAGACCATGTAGAATTGTTCCGAATGACCATATATATGTCTCGAAGGACTGCGTAGAACCCTCGACTCTTGGCATGCCAACTATACCCTTAGCTCCCATCTCACATACTATGTGCTTTATCATTTACATAATTTATTCTCTTTATTTCACATTTTCAAGAAATCATATAAATCATGTCTCATAGAATATATCACATGTACATGTAATCACATATATTGTATCATATAACTTAAACCACATAGGCATGTAATCACATAGATTATTATCTCATAGCTCATGTCACTCTTTCATATAGTCACTTAGATCATTTCCATATAAATTATATCTTGATCTCTTATATTCATATATAACATGTAATATATAGAATAACATATAAGCTTATACATATACTTATGTACAAATTTTCATATAGTCCGTATATTAATGCAATATAGCTTATCTCACATTTTTACATAATCACTTATATCACATTAATTATATACTAGTTTCATATATTCACTTAGTTTAGCTTCACATAGCTTGTTATATAGGCATGTATTCTCACAACTTATTATCACATAGCTCCTGTAACAATTCTCATATGGTGTCATAAATCTTTACCATATATCTCATATCACATAGGAATTTCACAAGACTTATATTATAGGTTCATTTAAACACCTAAATCCTCCCCATATAGCTTATCATACATGTTCATATAATCACTTATTTCAATATCTCTTAGCTTATATCTTATTATCATATTATTATATAGGTCAATGCTACTTAGCTTATTTCACTTCCATTTAATCACATAAATTCATTATACCAATTCACATAGATCTAATTCCTATGACTTATACCTTATTATGATATATTCACCTGGATCATTATCACACAAGATAACATATAATACATAGTTCATAACTAACAATGCATATAACACATAAACATGTATTTATGTACACAAATAGAAAGCATATAAACAATATATTTGCATTCCTAAAATCAAACAATCAAAACATTGGAAATAGACTCATCGCAAGTCTTATTTCCATAACACCATATACAATATAATATGCACTCACCTTAGCCTCATTATTCCAAGCAACACACTTATCTCTTTCTTGATCGATCTTATCTCATTGGCTCATCTGGTACTTGCTTTCGTTTGATATCTACACGATATATATAATCGATATGAATATCTTAATTTGAATCACTATTAATCATTCGTATATAACATAAGCTAGAAAAGTACTTAATTCAAAATTTCCGTATGAGTAGTATCGGTACCCAATGTACAGTATCGATACTTCTACCCTATGGTATCAATACTATACTTCAGTACTGATACCCAATTTAAATTCTGAAATTCGTCTTTAAAATGGTACTGATACTTTCTCACTGGTATCGATACACTTAGTATTAATAATACTCCTTTGGTATCGATAATTCTTGAATAATTTATCAACTTTTTGCTTATGGCATCGATAATATTCATCTAGTATCGATACCCATACCCAAATATCATCAATTTTCTATTAGAAGTATCGATACTGAATTAATAATACCGATACCCCTTGCCCAAAATTTTCTTATTTTAGCTCAAAAATTAAGTAAACTTACTTAAATCTTCCTCTTTAACCTCTTCTTAAACCTTTAAACTATAGTATAGTTATTAAAACTAACTTATAACACCTTAACACACTTTAACATCCAAATTTCCCATTGAACACTTAGATCCAAAAATCATACCAATTATTCAACATGTTATAAAGCCCTTTGTAATACTTTAGATTTCGTAATTCAGCTCATGACAAGTCAAATTTAACCTCAACCTTCATTTACAAACTCTTTCTCAACAATTCACTTTAAAACCCCTTATATTCAATATCTCATAATTTGTAATTCCTTTAGTTTCTACTTCTCTTTTAGCTTCCTTAAGATTTCTTAACACTCCGAGGATCAAAACTAATTCTAAAATGAAAAGAATATTAAATTGAGATCAACTTACCTTATTCATGTAGTCACGAGAAGAGAAAAAGATAGTTGAACCCCAACTATCCAGATTTTTCTTTCACTTTTCCTCCCCATTCTCCACGTGTTTTATATCTCATAAAAGGAAAGATAAAAATATTTCTTATGAAAAGATCATAATATCCTTCCACTAATCCAAATTTGATATCAAATCCTACACAAAATTCTAAAATAAATCCTTAAACTTTTCAAGATATTTCAATCAAACCACTAAGTTTTGAGTTCTTACATTTTGGTCACTGACCCAATTTTTGGGATGTTACATATATCTAAGCACCCTCCTAGGAAGCAAGCTTGATTCGATGACCAAACCTTTTCATCGTAAGAACAAAAAGATAAGGAGAGATTGAATCACTTTACCGAACTCCACAATGAGGTTTAAATTATGAACTTAGACCTCCATTAAACTGAATCTACATGGAAGAGGAAGAAATACAATGCAAAATGAGACGAGTAATAGTTGGGGAAAAGGCAGATTCATAAAGTGTATTGGCTATAAAGTCCCAACGCAGGCGATCAAACGCTTTTTCTAAGTCCACCTTAATCGCCATCCAACCATCTTTATCTTTCTTAGATTTCATATAATGAATGGCCTCCTGATTGATAATAATATTCTACGAGATGCTTCGACCATGAATAAAGCTTGACTGGTTAGGAGCAACAAGATGAGGCATAACGTGTTGGAGCAAGGATCTTAGTGATAAGCTTGTATAAGACCGTACAAAGACTGATGGGTCGAAAGTCCTTGAAGCTAGAAGGGCTTAGAACTTTGGGGATAAGAACTAGGATCGTTATGTTCAATAAAGGATTAATGTCACTTCCTGAGAAAATATTTTGGATCATAGAACAAATCGAAGCACCAACAATGTCCCAATACGTTTGATAAAAATGTGCGTGTAAACCATCTGCTCCTGGGATTTAAGTGGAGCCATAGCAAATAAGGCTTCTTTTATTTCCATGGGATTAGGCAAATTGTCAAGATGTTGCGTGTCTTCAAGAGGCAGAACTGGAAAAAAAAAAACCAAAAATGGGGAAAGTGCCATTAACATCACCATCAAGAGAAAAAAGCTTCTAAAAATAGGTGTTAGCTTCTTGCCGAAGAACAGTAGGGTCTGAACACCAATCTCCAATAGAATTTTGAAGAGAATAAATCTGGTTAATCCTCTTGTTGATAATAGCTTTTTTATGAAAATAAATAGTGTTCCTATCACCAAAGTTAATCCAATCCGAACGAGATTTTTGCTTCCATAAAATCTCTTCTTGATCGAGGATTAATTCCAGTTCAGCTTGGAGTTGAGTCTCAAGAAGAGAGAGGTAAGAGCTTTATTTTTATCTAAAAAACGTTGAATACCCCGAACACTAGACATAACATTTCGCTTACGATGAGAAAATTAACCAAAAATAGAGCACTTTCAGGCATCAGCGACAACACTGAACTTAAAAATAGTACCAGTTATTGGGAGGGAAGAGTCCCGATTATCAAGAAAAAATTTATGAAAATCTTTATGGAGGGTCCAGCTAGCAAAGTAGTGAAAATGGCATTGCTGTGACTTATTAGGGTGATGACCAATAGATAATAAGAGAGGTCGATGTTCAGACTTCATCCGAAGAAGATGGTAAACCAATGTGTTAGGATAAGCTTCAAGCCATTGTTAATTGCATAAGCAACGATCAAGATGGATTGCACAATGTCTTCTATACCAAGTGAAGTCAGGCCCTTGGTACCCAAGATCATGGAGGCCTGAGTCAAAAACAACATTGATGAAATCTTGATCGGAGGAAAGAGTGTTTATGCAACTTTTTCGATCATTAGGAGACAAAGAAGCATTGGAATCGCCAAGAATAATCCAAGGCTCAGAAATATGATTGGAGAGGAAGTGAAGATACGACCAGATAGCCTTTCTCTTTGTGGGATTTGGGCTTGCATAGACGAAAGTAACAAGGGCAAAATGATTGTTGGACAAACGGTGGATCCGGCAATGAATGACTTGAAAATGACTGAAGAGAACATCAACCTAAATATGATCATACCAAAATATCCAAATACCACCAGAAAAACCATCAGCTTCAACTCTGAAAGAATTCAAAAACTTGAGTTGAGCAATAGCTCTATCAGCATTGTAATTGCTTATATGGGTTTCAACAAAACCCACAACATCCGGAGAATGATCACGTAGGTAAGGGCAGGTAACAAGGTTAAGGTTTCGGTGACCACAGCCTTGAGCGTTCCACATAAAAATGTTAAAATGCATGAATAAAAAATGATAAAGAAAATAGGCAGAGAAGCCCATTATTCCATCATGGCCTCGGGGCCATTTCTAGTTATAGAAGGAACTAAAGTTTTGATTGGGATACGGGGATTATCTCCATCCGATAACTTCACAGTGTAATGTTTGTTAGGGTCAAGATTCTCACCCGATTTTGTGCGTGACATTTTGGAGGAAGAAGCTTCACTAGGTAAAGTACGTGATCCTTGCATGGGATTTTTAATTAATGCATGTGGCCTTGCAAGTTTGACTCCAAGGTTATATTATTTCCTGGAAGCGTGAGGGACAACTGGAGCTTTTTTTAGGAATTGCTGGAGCCTTGCCCTTAGATTTACCTTTATCTAAATGAGAAATATTAGGATCATTAATTGAAGAAATCATGGGATCTGATTGGGACGTAGGTGGCATGGCTGACTCTTCTTCAATCACCCGAGAATCTGGGAAAAGTTCCTGATTGTTTAAATCTGGGATTTGTTTTTCATATAATGGGGTGAGATTCCTGGACCACTTGTTTTGCGAAATTTAGATTCCCGAAGATACACTTTTTCCTTTCCACAAGCATCCAAGGTCCGAAAACTTCATCCTGAATAGGGGTTTTAGTAACCGGAGACGGGGGTGGAGGACCTTCAGTCACCGGTTGGACATTTTCCTGGGCAGAGAGCTGTGGACAAAGATCTTTATGGTGACCATATATGCCACAGTGAAAGCAGACAATAGGTAATGATTCAAACTCAATAATTTGGAGACGACCATTGATGAGAAGCTTGAATACCAAAGACTGATGAAGATTGAGACTAACAGCTAAACGCCCCCTGCAACCATTATCCATTTGGAAATCAATTTTAACCACAGAGCCTGCCTGATTTCCAATAGCTTCGATGAAACTTCTTTTGTAAAGAATAACCGGAAGACCGGGTAATCGGATCCATGCCATGAGACAACTAGGATAAGCTTGAGTCGGCTGGAAGTCAATAGACAATGGTTCAACTGTTAAGTAGTGCCCAAAAATGGTCTAAGGTCCTTTAGTGAGCACCTTAAGATAATCACCATGATCACTGAATTTCACGAGAAAAAATCATTCTCAATATATCAATAAGTTTTAGGGGATGAGAGGGTTTCCAAATACCGTATATACGATTATGAAAGGTGTTGTACCCAACTCTTCGTCTAAGAACTTTGACTACGAGCGTTAAGTCCATACTTTTAACAGTAAGAGATTGGACTCGCTCAGAAAAGTCTATGGTGGGAATACCATTAGAGGAACCAATAGTGACATCATCGTCAAGAAGTTCAATATCATCATCATCTAGATCAACGCTTTTAGAACCAGGTTGGGAAACATTGGACTTTGTCATAATATCCTTATAGGAGATAGCAGGTGGAGAGCCATCACACTCGATTGGCGAAGGAGTGGCATCTCGAGCAATGACAGATGGGTCAAGCGGATCTTCATCTCTTCGCCTTTGCTTTTTGGGCAGCCTGGGGTCAACGCTTGAAGCTTCATAGAGTTTTTCCATCAATATTAACCTTGAAAAGATGTAGCAAAAATAACATTAAAAAGTTGAGTTTGAATACATTTAAACTTATTTATTTCCAAATTTAAAATTATGAATAGAAATAGAGATTGTATAAAAAATTATCAGTAAACTATTATTTCTTTTGTTGTATAATTTATGTCTTATATTGGTTATATATATAGTTTTAGAAAAAATATTTGACCTCGTGAAATGATAAAATTATCTATAGATTTAATATATTTATTTTGATATGTGTAAAAAAAATATGATATACATAGATAAAAAAGAATATTATTGTTTGTTGACTTTTTTTAATAAGATATTTTGAATAAAATAATTAAAAAAATTAAAAGAGAGAGATTTATTGAGACAAGAGAATGTTAAAATGGTATAATAAAAAAATCACATTACCTGTCAAATATATCAAGATTCAACAAAGCCTCGCTAGGCCCCGACTCCGACTTGGTCCTCACTACCCCACCAAAAAACGGTGCCAACAACACATAGCCTCGTGCTCGAACTGGAGCCATCTCGCTCGAACCAGCACCGAACCTAACTGCCAAATGATGTGCAATATTCCCGCCTGACGAATCACCCAACACAAAAAGCTGGTCAAACCCAACCTCCCCACTGTTCAACCATGCATCCCTACTACCGTTTTCACTCAAAGCTTGACTTTGCATCCACTTCATGGCACAGGATGCATCATCCATTGCCGCCGGCAGCAATTACGACCGCGTCAAGTCCCGACGCTAGGCATAGGCATGAATTATGGCAGGTAGGCGACGTGCGAGAGCCTAGAAAAAACCACCACCATGAATGAAAACGACGATGGGGAGCTTGCGAAAATTAGACGCTGATTGAGGCTTGTAAATTGGAAGATGAAGGCTATGGTTTTTGTCAAACATGACGTCTTTGAAATCCACTGAATTCTCATGGTCGATTACAGGCATGTTGAATTGTATGTTTTTGGACCTGAAAACGGTGCCGTCGTTCAACACTTGGAGGACTCCCATGCAATCTTCCACTATATGAGGAAATGAACCCATGGAGTTTTGATTTTCCTTTTGAGAAGTTGAATTGTTTGGGTGAAGATGGTTGGCAATGGTGGGGTATATATAGAGAAAGAGGGGAAGGGGATGAAAGTGGAGAAACTGTAGAATTAAAAGGGGTGATGGTGTAAATTCAATGGATATTAATGGAGGGGTGGTTCCACATGATTTCATGGTCATTGCTTCATATTATTGTATTTTTTAATGTAGACCACATATATGCTTGGGTAGCTCTTGTAATGTTTATTTGGAATCGAAATTTGTCACAGCTTCGGCTCTGTTTGGTGTTTTTGTCCACGAATTAATTCTATTGCATGATAATAAAATAAGAGTGTCGAAACTGTTTTCCGAAAGGGAAAAAAAGGGGTTTCATTTCAATATAATTCGATGACCGGTTAAAATAAAACGTAGTTTGAGGAGTCTTCACAATCTTTGATTAGGGTATGATTGGGCATCAAAAAAGTATTTTTCATTATAAAAAAACATTTGTTTTAATTAAAACAATAAATTTGTAGTCTGCGTTAACAAAATTTGAGTTCAGGAGTCGGTTACTTATGGGGAAGTATTAGCACCCCCACAACACCCTAAATTGGTACCTACTGATTAATTAGTTGTCTTTACAATGAAATTTAAGAATTCGATACTAATTTAATTTAAGATCCCCTACAAATAATATTCTTTGAATTTTTGGACGAAAAATGATAATATTTAATTATTTCCTATCGAGAATAATTGATTTCTCATACCATAAAGCAATCGATTCTTACTCCAATCGAAATAAAGAAATATTAAAATTTCATTCTAAAGTTCAATATTAATTTAGAAAAACAACAACCAAAATAATTTTAAGAGAGAAAATAATAATATCTAATTATTTCCAATCGAGAATAAATGATCTCTCATACCTTAAAACAATCATTTATTACTCCAATCGAAATGAAAAGATATAATTATTTCGTCTTAAAATTCAATATCGATTCGAGTGAAAACGATAATATCTAATAATTTCCAATCGAGAATAAATGACCGCTCATACCTTAAAGTAGTCATTTATTACTCCAATCGAAATGAAGAGATATCTTTATTCCATATTCAAAATCAATATTAATTCGAGAGAAAACGGTAATATCAAATTATTTCCAATCGAGAATAAATGACCACTCATGCCTTAAAGAAGTTATTTATTACTCCAACCGAAACGAATATATATTACAATTCTCAATAAATATTTGAATGTTATTATTTTGAAAACCCATTGGAAAACACACACAAAAATAAAGCAAATTAAAAGCATATATCAAACAAGCATAATTAATTATTTACTTTACCAATAGTTAATGAGAATAATGATGTTTAATTATTTAAATACCTCGAGACGAGATCTTAAATTTGATCTAACAATATTTTTTCGGTGAATTTAATTAAAAGAACATGATATTTTTCCCAATCCCCGAATTTTAAGATGGATTCGATTTAATTCTTGTCACTAGATCGGATAGATTTTCATTTTAAAATTATCGAATGTAACTTTCTTATACGTTAAGACAGTCACTTTACGACAATATTAAAATGAAAGAATATCACCCTTAGTCAATTTATTTCGATTCAAGTAAAAAGATGCTTATGAGGGCATCATGCAAAATTAACTAAGGACTAAAATGAACTAACATGCAAGCAACATGCAATAATTAAAATAAAATAAAAATAGGACTAAAATATAAACAATCAAACCATCATGTCAAAAATTAAAATAAAATAAAGTACAAAAGTTACTAAAATGATCATTTTTAATATTGAGTGCGAAATTAAAAAGAATAAAAATAAATAAAACATAGGGACTAAATTAAAATAAACTAAAATTACATGGCCAAGTTAAAATAAATAAAAATATAGATTCTGCTTCGAAATACAAATATGCAGAAACTACAAGGGCTATTTCCTAATTATTCCTTTTTAGCCTAAAATATACATTCGAATAAAAAATGGAAAATTACTAAATTAGTCCATAAGCATTTGAAAATTTTTTTTAAGCAGTCACTACACTTGATCAAAATGCAAAACAAGCATAAATATGATGGACCTAACATAAAATATCTCTAAAAATATACAACATGTGATGTGATCCAATTCAACATCATATTTACCATGGCTATTCCAACCTCTCGAGGGAAGAAACTTTCTATCTTTATACATATAGATACTTATTTCATATGTTATAAGATAGTTATTTTCATATATATATATATTATACCTATAGTTATTATGATAATAAATTATCCATTTATATATGAGATACAAGTTATTATAGTCACATTTTTTATAATATACAAGTTTATATACTTAGTTTATTTTTATGTTACGCATATAGGCACATTCGGCCAACACTTGGGAGCTGCATTGGAGCTAAATGGAACATATAACAGCAAGGAAACTTACATGGGATCGATTCGGAGAACACAAGGAACAATTGGTGAAAAGCTGTCCGGAGGCCGTGAGCTCATAGCTGGATTGAGCTGAAGATTTGAGCTACAAGATGAACTCATTTCAGCTGGGGAGTTACACCATCATCATCACCACTTAGGACACTTCAAATATGTCCTAAGTCAAAATTTGTGAAATGGTACCTTTTCGCGAATAGTTACCACCTCGAGATGTACCTTTCCACAAGGAGATGTCCAAACGTTCATCATGTTACAAGTCATCTAAGGCCAGCTCACCACCAGCTCATTCACACCTTAAATAGCTCAAACATTAAGGGACACCTTTCTCAAACATTGTGACCTTTCATAAATGATGCTGCCCATGAAGATACCTTTTGATCTAGAAGCACGTTGGTGAAGAAATTGCAACCATTGGAAGCTTAAATCATCATGAGGAAGAATGCCATGCATATTCGGCCACATCACATGGCATGCACATGAGAGCCTTTGGCGCCAACATGATAAGGCACATGACTATTCGGCCAAGGAGAGGAATTTGGCGCCAAGATGAACAAGCATGAACCATTCGGCCAAGGGAGATGTCTCTCCATCCTTTGACCGAGTCATTAAGGCCCTTCATGAAGAGTTAGCCGAACCATCACAAGCCCAAATGACTTAATTTTTCATTTTAAAACATTATGTATCTTCATAAAGTTATGTATCTAGCCGAAACAACTTGTAACCATTTGGCCAAGCCCTCTCATTTCCTATAAATAGAGTGGCTTGCCTTCATTTGTACCCATCTCATCTTATATATAAAATTACACTTGTGAGTTATTTCTCTTCAAAGTTCTTTGTGAACTTTATCGATTAAACAAGTGTAGTTCCTATACTTGTGGCGTCATTCCTTCCATTTTGATTCCTAAATTCCTAGATTGTTATCTAGTGGGTTGAAGACACTATCACCACCCCTCAAGCAAGTTTGTGAAGACCGGGATTGTGCTCCTTAGCACTATTTCATCTTTGGCGTGTTTGAGATACAACATCACCACCATTGCCATTTCATCATCAACATCATCCATCGCTTCCATCAATTCCGCATCCATCTCTATCTTTTTATTTATTTCATTTCATTCTTATTATTTATTTTCATTACTTATATTATTACCCTTTATTAAGTCCATTATTAAACGTATTTTCTTATCTTATTTTGCAGCCCAAACTTATAAATTCGAGGACATCGGTACTTGTCAATCCTAGATCGGGACACAATAAGGCTATCTACTCTCTTTCATCAAAGCGTGTAGATTCGCCTTACATCAAGCGGTAATCAGAGCATAGTTGGATTGACAACAAAAGTGTCATTGTCGTGCAAAGCAAAAAGAAGTTCAAAAGAGAAAAAGACTCCTTCAACAAAATTGGAGTGCAAAAAGAAAGAAAAGACAAAAAGAAGAAAAGAAGAAAAGAAGAAAAGAAAAGAAAAAGAGAAGTTCAAAAAAAGAGAAAGCAAGCCAAGAAAAGTGTTCTACCATAGCAAAGTACATCAAAGAGGCCATCTACACTAAGAGAAGATAACCTTATTGTTTCTTGTGAAAGGTTGCAGTAAGTGTTGTTTCTTGAATTGTAAGTCACCTCTTCCTTTTCTATCCTTTCATTTTCCTTGTCTTCAACCATTTCTTTCTTTTAAATACCTTTGAATCCTTTCTTCTACCTTTTCCATTTCTATTCTTTCTACCTTAACCATATTTGCAGCCGACGCACATAAGGAATGAATTAACTTGTTCTAATCTTGAGTAAGTTCTTCAAAGGACTTAGCAAGAGAAATTGAGTGGAAAAAGGCTATTGAGAGAGTGAGATCAGAAGGGGAATTGTTAAAAGCCAAGATATATTCCCGAGAGTAAACACGAGTGTTGAGTGGAGTGATCTTATCTTTTCTTTGGAGTGAAATTGTGAGACTTTGTGAGTGTGCTGGTAAGGTTTATTTTTGTTTTATTTACTAACCATGTCTCAAAGTCCTAAAGGAAATGCAGGTCAAACCAATTTGCAAATGCAAGCACTGATTGGAGAAATGATGAGAATGTTTCGAACAGAATTTGATGCTCTCCATGAGAAACTAGACCAAAGACAAGATCAACCACAAACCAAAAACAATGATACTCCTCGTAGGCAACAACCTCTTCCAGAAGATGATGTTCCAAATCCTTATGATGAAGAAGAACCAGCATTGATACAAGGACCTAGGCGTGCCAATGTTGATGATAATATAAGCAACATCAAAATCAAAATTCCTCAATTCAAAGGAAAGATTGATCCAGAAGCCTATCTTGAATGGGAAAGCAAGGTGGAACATGTGTTTAGTTGCCATAACTATTCCGAACTCAAGAAAGTAAGATTGGCAGCCATGGAGTTTGTTGATTATGCTTTGATATGGTGGGATCAACTTACTATTACTCGAAGAAGGAATGGAGAGAGACCAATTTCAACATGGATCGAAATGAAAGGTATCATGCGTAAACGTTTCATTCCTACTCATTATCACCGAGACATGTTTCAGAAATTGTAGAATTTGAAACAAGGCCAACGAAGTGTGGAGGATTATTATAAAGAAATGGAAGTGGCAATGATCCGAGTCAATATTGAGGAGGATCGTGAAGCAACCATGGCTAGATTTCTTGCTGGACTCAATCCTGAGATTGCCAACACGCTAGAATTGTATCATTACATCGAACTTGATGAAATGGTGCAAATGGCTATGAAAATAGAAAGGCAACTTCGGAGAAGACCTATCTCTCGTACTTCAGTGTCTACATCTTCAAGATGGAGTCCAAACAACAATTTGAGGAAGTCTACTCCTATTTCTACCAAAGAAAAGGCCGAATCATCAAATGTATCTCAACTTGGTAAGGAGAATCGAGGAAAAGAGATCCCTGAACGAACAAGAGACATCCGTTGCTTTAAATGTCTTGGGAGGGGGCATATATCCACACAATGTCCCAATAGAAACACCATGTTACTACTTGGAAATGGTGAGATTGAATCTGACCATGAAGAAGAAGAAGCAATACCAACCGTAGTCGAGGAAGAAGCAGAAATTGGTGCTCCGGTGGAAGGTGAAGCCCTAATGGTCAAGAGAAGTCTAAGTGCTCAAGTAGTAGAAGACGATGTACAATGGGAAAACATCTTTCATACTCGCTGCCATGTGAATGAAAAGGTGTGTTTCATGATCATAGACGGTGGAAGTTGTACGAATGTGGCAAGTACCATCATGGTGGAAAAATTGGGATTGCAAACATTGAAACATCCAAATCCCTACAAACTTCAATGGCTCAATGAGCGAGGTGAACTTAATGTCAATAAACAGGTGATGGTTCCTTTCTCTATTGGTAAGTACAAGGATGAGGTTATGAGCGATGTTGTTCCTATGCATGCTAGCCACTTACTCCTTGGAATACCATGGCAATATGATAGGAAGACCATTCACGATTGTTTTACCAATCAGTATTCATTCAACCATGGAGGGAAGAAGATCATCCTAACACCTTTGACGCCTAGACAAGTTCAAATTGATCAAATCAAGATGAAACAAAGTGTTGAGGACATGAGGAAAGGAAAATCAAAGTTAATCCAGGAAGAAAACATTCCAAAAACAAGTGCTTATACATCTAAGTGCTTGTTACAAAGATGTTTACTGACGAGGCGAATGAAGATTTTTCTAACTTTGACAATGCAAGAATTTCCTTTGATTTGCAGGATGATCCAAGTGACACAATCCATCAATTTGGGAGATTAAAGGACGTGACCTTTCAAGAGCCAAGAGGTGCGACTATTGAAGAGCAAAGAATGGTAACTCTTCATCCAAAGGACGTGATCCATCAAGAATCAAGAGTCATGCCTATTGAAACCCAAAGGGAAATGATTTTTCATCCAAAGGGCGTGACTTATGAGGACATCACCATGCCAAGAGTCACCACCTTTCATGAATTAATGCATCTATCTATGGAAAGGAGCATGATTTTTGGAATACAAAAGGGCACTAACGTTCAAAGCCAAATGTCTTCAATAGACATGAACTTTGAACCTACATTTTTTAGGAAGTATTTCTTAACATTAAATTTGTTTGATCACATTCATACTAATGAAAGTTTTCTTTCTTTTCAGGTTATGAACTTCCAAAGCAGACTTTCAACGGATATGAACCTTTTTGTAAAGATTGAATGGAAGGACACTAAGAAAAGACGATCATTCGATTTGAGGACAAATCGATTAAAAGAAGGGGAGGATGATGTGATCCAATTCAACATCATATTTACCATGGCTATTCCAACCTCTCCAGGGAAGAAACTTTCTATCTTTATACCTATAGATACTTATTTCATATGTTATAAGATAGTTATTTTCATATATATATATTATACCTATAGTTATTATGATAATAAATTATCCATTTATATATGAGATACAAGTTACTATAGTCACATTTTTTATAATATACAAGTTTATATACTTAGTTTATTTTTATGTTACGTATATAGGCACATTCGGCCAACACTTGGGAGCTGCATTGGAGCTAAATAGAGCATATAACAGCAAGGAAACTTACATGGGATCGATTCGGAGAACACAAGGAACAATTGGTGAAAAGCTGTCCGGAGGCCGTGAGCTCATAGCTGGATTGAGCTGAAGATTTGAGCTACAAGATGAACTCATTTCAGCTGGGGAGTTACACCATCATCATCACCACTTAGGACACTTCAAATATGTCCTAAGTCAAAATTTGTGAAATGGTACCTTTTCGCGAATAGTTGCCACCTCGAGATGTACCTTTCCACAAGGAGCTGCCCAAACGTTCATCATGTTACAAGTCATCTAAGGCCAGCTCACCACCAGCTCATTCACACCTTAAATAGCTCAAACATTAAGGGACACCTTTCTCAAACATTGTGACCTTTCATAAATGATGCTGCCCATGAAGTTACCTTTTGATCTAGAAGCACGTTGGTGAAGAAATTGCAACCATTGGAAGCTTAAATCATCATGAGGAAGAATGCCATGCATATTCGGCCACATCACATGGCATGCACATGAGAGACTTTGGCGCCAAACATGATAAGGCACATGACTATTCGGCCAATGAGAGGAAATTGGCGCCAAGATGAACAAGCATGAACCATTCGGCCAAGGGAGATGTCTCTCTATCCTTTGACCGAATCATTAAGGCCCTTCATGAAGAGTTAGCCGAACCATCACAAGCCCAAATGACTTAATTTTTCATTTTAAAACATTATGTATCTTTATAAAGTTATGTATCTAGCCGAAACAACTTGTAACCATTCGACCAAGCCCTCTCATTTCCTATAAATAGAGTGGCTTGCCTTCATTTGTACCCATCTCATCTCATATATAAAATTACTCTTGTGAGTTATTTCTCTTCAAAGTTCTTTGTGGACTTTATCGATTAAACAAGTGTAGTTCCTATACTTGTGGCGTCATTCCTTCCATTTTGATTCCTAAATTCCTAGATTGTTATCTAGTGCGTTGAAGACACTATCACCACCCCTCAAGCAAGTTTGTGAAGACCGGGATTGTGCTCCTTAGCACTATTTCATCTTTGGCGTGTTTGAGATACAACATCACCACCATTGCCATTTCATCATCAACATCATCCATCGCTTCCATCAATTCCGCAGCCATCTCTATCTTTTTATTTATTTCATTTCATTCTTAATATTTATTTTCATTACTTATATTATTACCCTTTATTAAGTCCATTATTAAACGTATTTTCTTATCTTATTTTGCAGCCCAAACTTATAAATTCGAGGACATCAGTACTTGTCAATCCTAGATCGGGACACAATAAGGCTATCTACTCTCTTCCATCAAAGCGTGTAGGTTCGCCCTACATCAACATGAATAAAAGTGGGTAAAATAAAAAATAGTCCCTACAGGTGAGTAACATGTAAAAACATGCTAAAGTTAGGGGGAGTAAACAACAATTAAACCAAAAAAACAAAGCTAAACAAAAATGGGTAAATTATAAAAACGGTCCCTACATGTGAATGCTTTGCAAAAACACGCTTAAAGTTGGGGGACCTAAACCTGATTTCCCCCAAAATGTTTCCTATATATACCATTTTTTTCATTTTAAATCGAATTCTAAAAAAAACCAAAACATTTTTCTTTTTTTCTCTCGTTTCCATCGGCCGGTCCTTTACCGGCGGCCTTAAGTCACCTCCAGCAGCCACACACAGTGGTCAGAACTCCCAAACCGACATAAAATACCCCTAAAGTCCATATCTACACTCCTAGACACTTAGCTAAGCCTAAAACTACCTAAAAAAGACTCCTAAACAACCCATAGAACCCCGAAAAGCTTCAACGTTTTGCCTCTTCGCATGCTCCGGCAGTCATCCAAGACGAACCGGTCCCGATTCAACTTCCCTCCCATCAGGTAACTACAGATCTAACCTTTGGTTTCGGTTACATGCATGGCTTAGATGTTTTGTGACTTTTTTTGTATTTAGTTATTTCGAAATAGTAAAACGAACACCAAAAAAATACCTTTCAAAAAAAGCTTTCAACTTCTTTTTGCTTTTTTAATGCTTTTGAAAATCTAATGGGAGAACCATTTTTACATTTGTGTTCGGGTTTATATAACCCAATTTGTACATATTTTTCTCTGTCTTTTCTGCTATGAAATGATTACAAAAAATGATGTTTATGTGTTGTACTTGTTGCCTTGCTGATTTTGGCAATCTGACATGGTAGGGGACTTGGCACGTGGTTGGTGGCAGCATCGGTGGCCGGCGGTTGGTGCAGCAAGAAGGTCGGGGACTACTGGAGATGGGCGGCGACAAATCTTTATCAGGGCCGTTAGATCTCTCCCAGATTCAATGGCTGGGAAATGTGCGGCGGCAGCTGCTAAAGGGGATAGTGTTTGGAAACCCTAGCTGCTATTGGGCTTGTTTGATGAGCCTGGCTGATGGTCTAGGTCTGGGTTTTGGCTCCTTAGGCTCGAGTCAGATGGCCCTTTGTAATTGGGTCCCGAATTGGGTTTTGTAAAGCCTGAAATAATAATAATAATAATAATAATAATAATAATAATAATAATAATAATAATAATAATAATAATAATATAATAACATCGGGATTAAAACCACTGTCGACAAAGAGTAAATTACATAATTTGTCATTAATTTATTATTTATCTTTTAGTTTGATCATTGTACTATTCTTTTTACCAAATTTATTATTAGTGTTATATTTTTATATTTTTATCTTCGATTGTTAAACAACTAACGACCATATTGACGGAATTTTTTCAATTTTTCATGTCATTTTCTCCGTCATAATAAACAATCCATGTGTCAATTTTAATAATAAATGATTGCTACTAGGGAGGAAGATGATCAAACCCAATACCTCTTTCGTAGAGGTTATTTGCTTAGCCACGAGTTAGGCTTGGAACATGTGATATATTAGTTTAATGCCCATTTTATATCTTTTGAAATTTTAATGTCCAAAAAATCATTTTAGAATAATCTAGTGACCATTTTTAAATATGTTATTAAGTTATTTTATATTATGACTAAAATTTATCATATGTATATATTTTGAGGATAAAAAAATTATTATTATAACAATTACACTAGATTTTTATTTCATTTTGATGATAAAGTGACTTGTTTGTAATAATTTCTCAGATGAATGATATGCTTATGACTTTTAGAAAAAAATAACAAATTTATAATAAATATGTTATTGAATGACCTGAATTATAGTTTACCCATAAATTAATTAATTTTTTATGCAGATAGAGCCGTTAATTTAAAATATTTAAATTATAATTAAGTTTGAAACTAAACACTTAATTAAAATATTTTTTATAACTAATCACACAAAATAATTATTCACTTGAGATCATAAATTGTCGATACAAGCAAAATATTGAAACACATAAAAAAAGGATAAATACAAACAAATTTGACTGCGTCGACAAATAAATTATAACATGATATTAAACTATTGAAAAACCCCACTTAAAACTACAATTCAGAATCAAACGTAATAAAAAAACAATTTACAAACGTAAATTATTTATCCAAATCCAATCTGATGATCCAAGTCATGGAAGATCAACAAAATAGTAAATAGACATCATCTTGATCAGTTATGGTAACTTCAAATTCAATCCTAAGAAAAAACAAAAAATTAAACAAAAGATCAATAATTGACTGACAAATCAACAACTTTAGTCAGCATCCTTTAAAAGATGTGCGAGTATTACCTTGAAGATTAAAATCTAGAATTATTTCGAAGATAAACACTTGAAATAATTGAAGTCCATCTGGAAGATAAAATAGAATTCAAACTGCGCCACAAACTTTAAATGTTTTATCTTTATTTTCGGTGAAAAACCTCTAGATTTAAAATTTGAATTTTATTTTGAATTTTTTATCTTTATATTTATCTTTTAGTAATTTTTGGGTATAAATACCCTTAGGTTCAAACTGCAAAATCGAATTGAAATTTTTATTTTTCTTGGTAATTTTCTATAGGAGTTTATTTTCTTTTCATATTTTACTTTCTTTTATTTTTATTTTCCATACCAAAATGCTAAGCATGTTCCAATTCATGCTTAACTAAATTCCATTTAGTCTAAAGCTTTGTGAAGCTCAATTCTAATAGTGAGAATAAAGTGTACGTAACAACTTCGAGATATCATTCTTCAATTCTCTGGAAACTAGGAGTGGTAATTTGTCATTCCTTTAAAAATCATGACACGTTCACTTCAAAAAGTGCACATTGATTTGAAGATTGTTTAGTCTTAAAGTTTGGAAGTTGGATCAATTAGTTGTAATTCAGCTTCATGTGAACAAACTTAGCGGCGATCCGCTAAGGGGAATCAAGATCAACTTCCATTCTTGGTGAGATGCTATAACTCAATTCGGGTTTTTCTAGTCTTTAAAGTTGCCTTGGTGCTAACGACAATAGACATGGTTAGTTCAGCAGAGACTGAATTTCGGAGATAGACATGGAAATATCAATTAAGCAAAGAGAAGAGCTAGCTGCAGGAGTTGATCCCTGTTGATTGTAATTGGCACAAGTCAAGAGAAATTTCTATTTCTAGATAGATCGAAATTGAGGCTAAGCAAAGCCTAAGGCTATCTCATTTCAATTGAATTTTTCTACTTTATTTACTTTCTCATCATTTTTCATTTATTTTTATTATTTCATTATCTATCATTATTTTTAAACCCTAATTTTTACTTTTACAATTAAAACCCATGTGTTAGGTATGGCTCATAAATATACCGGTAAAGGAAAGTCTCATTGAGGGGGTTACGATTATGTGGGTTGGGGGTGTGGGGGTTGCGGCCCCGCGGTATGGTACAAGGTTATTCTTGTAAATATGTACCAGGGTTTATTTATTATAAAAAGAGACGTAACCTAAACCTATTAGACATTGAAATTGAATTGAATGAAATTCTAGCGCCGCCTAAGGAACCAATGTTTTAAGCATATTGCTGAACCTCGTTAAAATTCTTGTGTTATTTCTATTTTCTTTACCCGATTATTCAACAATTGGTATAAGATGTCAGGAGCCAAATTCGAAGTTGCGAAATTCGATGGTCAGGGTAACTTCGGATTATGGCAAACAAGGGTGAAGGATCTGTTGGCATAGCAAGGGATCCTGAAGGCTTTGCGACCTATAAAGCCAACATCAATGGAGGAGGAAGATTGGGAAGAATTGCAGCAGCGAGTGGCAGGAACCATACGATTATGTTTGGCAGACGAGGTCATGTATCACGTCATGCATCTGTCGTCTCCAGATGAAATTTGGAAGAAGTTGAAAAGCCAGATTATGTCCAAATCCTTAACGACTAAACTGTATCTAAAGCAGCGGTTGTATGGGCTGAATATGCAGGATGATCATGATTTGGCGCAACACGTGAACGTCTTCAATAAATCGTTTCTGATTTGGCTCGGCTTGATGTGAAAATTGAGGATAAAGACAAAGCGATGATTCTATTGTGTTTGTTGCCTCTCTCTTACGAACACATGGTGACTACTTTACATATGGGAAAGACACTATCAAAGTTGAGGAGATTACTACAGCCTTGTTGGCTCACAACCAACGAAAGCAGAATACAGGGGAAAGTTCTCAAGCTAATAGCTTATATGTCAAGGGTAATTGAGACCGTGGACGGAAGCCAGAGAAGGTAGGGTATGGGAAGTGGAATTTCAGATCTAAATCTAGGGATAAGATGACAATTCACTGTTATAAGTGTAAGGATGCAGGATATATTAAGCGAGATTGTCCGAAGTTTAAAAAACAGACCGATGAGAAGCGTGATGACTCATCCAAGTCTGTGAATGTGGTCGAGGATGACAATTTTGATTGCAGTGAGGGTGATATGCTCTCTATTTCAACAACTCAATTGACGGATGCTTGGATTGTTGATTCTGAAAGTTCTTATCAAATCACACCAAACAAAGAATGGTTTTCGACATATAGGTCGGTTAATTCTGGTTATGTTTATTTGGGTGATGATCGATGTTGCAATATTGTTGGTATTGGTGATGTCATAATTAAGATGTATGATGGTTCTGTTCGGACGTTGTGTGGTGTTCGACATATCCCAGATTTGAAGAAGAATTTTATTTCTTTGGGCACTTTGCACACGAATGGTTTTATCCCTAAGTCTAATGAGGATAGGGAAACCATTCGGATTGTTAAAAGAGCTTTGACTGTGATGAAAGGAAAGATGACTGCAGGGAATATTTACTGATTGTTAGGGAGTACTGTTGTAGGTGGAGTTCATTCTGTTGAGTCTTGTGATGATACTACCAAACTGTGGCATATGCGTCTTGCTCATCTTAGTGAACGTGGTATGGATGAAATACATAAAAGAAATATGTTGCATGGTGTTAAAAGCTGTAAGCTTGATTTTTACAAGTATTGTGTTCTTAGTAAACATACTAAAGTTCGTTTCAAGACTGAGAAGCACAAAACTGAAGGGATTCTTGATTATGTGCATTCTGATGTATGGGGGCCTTTCACGACATCGTCTTTGGGTGGATCTAGGTATTATGTTACTTTCATTGATGATTTTTCACGGAAAGTTTGGGTGTATTTTTTGAAATAGAAGTCTGACGTTTTTGAGAAGTTCAAGCTGTGGAAAGCTGAGGTAGAAAACCAAATAGGACAAAAAATCAAGTGTTTGTGGTCTAACAATGGTACGAAGTACACATATTCATAGTTTCTAAACTTTTGTAAGGAACATGAGATTAAGAGGCATTTTACAGTGCATAAGACACCACAACAAAATGATGTCGCGGAACGGATGAACAAGTCATTGAATGAAAGAGCCAGATGTTTGCAGTTGAATGAGGGGCTACCCAAACACTTCTGGGTTGAGGCTGTTAACATGGCGTGTTATCTTATCAATAGATCGCCAAGGGCATTATTGGTTGGGAATGTTGCAGAAGAGGTATGGAATGGTCATGATGTTACTTTTGATCACTTACGAATTTTTGGTTGTCCTACTTATGTTCATGTACCTGTTGATGAGAGATCCAAACTTGATACAAGATCGAAGGAGTGCATTTTTCTGGGTTACAAGAAATGTGTCAAAGGATTCAAGTTCTGTGATCCAGTTGCGAAGAAAATTGTGATCAATAGAGATGTTGTTTTTGATGAACAACCCATGTTGCAACAGAAGAAAGACACGACAGTGGTGGATTTCGAGCAATTTCCAGTTGACAAAACATAAACTTCTCAATCGACTTCTGGTGGTTCCGCTACAGTTGATTTGCAGGATTATAGTCTTGCTAGAGACAGGGTGAGACGGACGAATATAAATCCTCCGAAAAATTTGGGTTTTGAAGACTTGGTCTCTTTTGCACTTACTGTTAGCAGTGATGATCCGGTTACTTTTCATGATGTTGTTACTAGTCAGGAAAATGACAAGTGGATTGCTGCCATGGTTGAGGAGATGGAGTCTTTGAATAACAATCGTACATGAGGGTAAGAAGCATAATGGTTGCAAATGGGTGTATAAGAAGAAACCAACAGTAACAGAAAAAGAGGTAGAGGAGTTCAAGGCTCGTTTGGTAGCAAAGGGTTTTTTACAGTATAAAGGAGTTGATCATGATGAAATTTTTTCTCCTGTGTTCAGGCACACTTCAATTCGAGAAGTACTTGCATTGGTGGCTAGTTGGGATTTGCATTTAGAGCATATGAATGTAAAAACTGATTTTTTTCATGGTGATTTAGAGGAGCAGATCTACATGTAGTGGCATAAAGGTTTCACTCAACATGGAAACGAGCATTTAGTTTACAGATTGAAGAAATCTTTGTACGGGTTGAAACAGTCTCTGAGACAATGGTACAAACGGTTTGACTTCTATATCATCAAGATTGGCTACAAGCAATGTGGGTATGATTGTTGTGTCTATGTTAAGAGCCTTGATGATGGTTCTTTTATTTTTCTGTTAATGTATGTTGATGATATGTTAATTACTGCGAAGAACATGGTTGATATTATCATTTTGAATACTTTATTGAGTCAGGAATTTGATATGAAAGATTTAGGTGCAGCAAAGAAAATTCTTGGAATGGAAATTTGTAGGGACAAAAACTCAAGGAAACTGTGGCTATCTCAACAGGGTTATGTTGAGAAAATGCTAGAAAGGTTTGTGATGAGCAGCACAAAACCAGTGATCACTCCATTGGCGAATCACTTTAAGCTCTCATCAGAACAGTGCCCTAAGACAGATAAGGAAGCTGAAGATATGTCAAAGGTTTCGTATTCTAATGTTGTTGGCTGCTTGATGTATGCAATGGTATGTAATCGTCCTGATTTAGCTCATGCAGTTAGTCAAGTTTGTAAGTACATATCTAAACCTGGTAAGCAATATTGGGAAGCAGTCAAGTGGATCTTTAGGTACTTAAAGGGTACTATGGGATATAGAATTATTTTTGGTAGTCAGCGGAATGATCCTTTGGTTGTAGGATATGTGGATTCAAACTATGCGGGTGACTTGGATAATAGAAGATCTACGACAGGGTATGTCTTTACTCTTGGTGGAGGACCTATTTGTTGGAAGTCTACTGTTCAATCTATTGTGGTATCATCTACAACTGAAGTTGAATACTTAGCAGTGGTTGAAGTTGTAAAAGAAGTTTTATGGCTTAAAGGTTTAGTGAAGGAGTTGGGTGTTCAGCAAGGTGGAGTTCAGTTACTCTGTGACAATCAAAGTACTATTCACTTGGCTAAGAATCATGTAAATTGTGCTAGAACCAAGCATAATGATGTAAGGTTTCATAAGATTAGAGATTTGGTTGCATCTAGAGAGATTTCGTTTCAGAAGGTACATACTGATGAGAATGCCGCTGATATGTTCACCAATCCAGTTACGACAGACAAGTTCATGCATTGTTTGGACTTGTTGAATGTTTCGAGTTATTAAAGAAGTAAGGTAACCCAACCCACATTGAATGTTTCCTAAGGGGTAGGATATTCGCCAAGGTGGAGATTTGTTAGGTATGGCTCATAAATATACCGATAAAGGAAAGTCTCGTAGAGGGGGTTACGATTATATGGATTGGGGGTGCAGGGGCTGCAGGCCCGCGGTATGGTATAGAGTTATTTTGTAAATATGTACCAGGGTTTATTTATTATAAAAGGAGATGTAACCTAAACCTATGAGACATTGAGATTGAATTGAATAAAATTCTAGGGCCGCCTAATGCACCGAGGACGTAAGCATATTGCTGAACCTCGTTAAAATTCTTGTGTTCTTTCTGTTTTCTTTACCTGATTATTCAACACCAAGGATTAAAATAAGTAAATTATTAAAATTCCTTAATCCATGTGAATCGACCTCTACTTATCTATACTATTTTTAATATTTATTTTGAGATTAGAGTATTTATTTATTTTTCAAATTTGAAACTTATCAAATTGGCGTCATTGTTAAGGACTTCGACAAAAGTACTAATATTTTTTCTTATTTTGATATATGACCATGTCGTTTCTAAGAGAATTAAGAATTTATGAACATTAAATTGGAGCACTTGCCGGAAGATTACATGGAGAAACTCTACGAAGAAGAAGATAACAATAACAATAACAATAACGTTAACCAAACCTAATCCAAACTCAGGAGAAATATCTTACACCAAAGCTTTATTCATATTCGACGGTGAAGAATCACTACACATGGCTAATCCAATAATCTGAGAGCTTGTTGCGACACCTTATGAACAATAGTTGCTTTGCATCACGTTCCCGAATGGTGAAACGCCATTCAAATTAAAGGTGAGATTGATCAATCTTTTCCTAACATTTCATGGTTTGCAAAATGAGAACCCGCACAAAGATATGAAGGAGTTTTGTATGGTTTGCCTGAGTATAAAACCACAGAAAGTATCCAAAGACCAAATAAAATTTTGTACTTTTACCTTTTCCTTAGTTGACTCAGCAAAGGATTAGTTATTTTATTCACCTAAGGTTTTTATTGATTCATGGAATGACATATCTAACTTATTTCTTGATTATTAGGAAGAATGATCTTAGTGATTCAATAAAAAGATAGTGAATCATTATAAGATTACTGGGAGCACTTCAAGAAGCTATACGCTAGTTGTTCGCACCATGGATTTTTGAAACAAACTATCCTGCAATATTTTTACGAAGGATTACTTCCTATGGATATGAAAATGATTGATGTGACAAGTGGAGGAACATTTGTGAACATGACCCCTCATGCCACCATGTAATTAATTTCAACTATGGTCGCTAATGATCAATAGTTTCGACCCTTTGATGAACTCAATTGACAGGTATATGAGATAAGTACTCCTTCTATTGAAGCCAACATTGATAAACTTACTAATATACTTCTAACTCTTCTTGCATGAAAAACAGGTTTGGCTCGTTTATGCGGAATCTACACCATGCCTGATCATCCGACGGATTGCTGCCCAATGATTCAAGATGACATTACAGTGCATGTAAATTCCATAGGGAGTTCCTAAGACCTCCCCAAAGGTGATACAACCCTAACTCAAATACCTACAATGTCGAATGAAGGGACCATCTGAGCCTTAGTTATGGGTTGAATGCTCAGTTCAACCAATTGTACCAACCATATGATAAGAAGGGACTGAATTTTAAAAATTTACTTGAAAATATCAGTTAACTGGAGAGAAGACTTAGCTGGAGGGGTTGGGTCCTGTTGACTATAACCAACATGCATCAAGGAGAAAAAATTATATTTCGACAATCGGTCAAAATTGAAGCTAAACAAAGCCTAATGCTATATCATCTCAATTAAATTCATCTACTTTTTTTTTTAATTTCTCATCATTTTCCATTTTTAAACCCCATGGATCGAAACAAACAAATTATTTAGACTTTCTTAGTCCCTCTGGATCAACCTCTATTTCTCTATACTCTTTTCATTATTTATTTTGAGATTAAAATATTTATTTATTTAAAAAATTTGACGCTTGTCAAAAATTGCATTTTATTCCCTCGAGATTTATTAAAAAATAAAAATCTAATTGTTAACAATTTATTTGAATAAAAGTTCAATTTTTAAAGATCGCCCAGATAAGGATCTAATATTGCAGAACGGTAGAATAAATATCAGTTTTTATATTTATTCAAATAAAATTCAAAAATATAAAATAAAAGCTTATCTAAAGAGACTCAAAAATCTTAAGGTGATTACTTTTAGTTTTATAGAAAATAAAAGTATTAAAAAAATATTTGATTGTAAAATTAAAAAATGAAAACCAAAATAATTAAAAAAAACGAAAAAGATATATTCAATATTTTCATTAAAATTATTTTTCTAGAATTTGAGTTTTTAACATAATTTACACAAATTCAAATTCTTTTAACAATAATTTTTTATTTATCATTATATAAGTCCCTCAAACTTTTATAAAAAATTAAGGTGAATCCTAAACTTTTTTATACATTAATATAGTCCTTAAACAGAGGAAAAAATCAATATGATCCTTTAACCAATTAAATCGAATGTTGACAGTTACAGTGCTGATGTATTGATCCACATCAACATCATGAACTACTACATAAGCGTCGTAACTTTCAACATTTGATTTCATTTGTTAAACCATTAAGTTAGTTTCGTTCTCTGAGCTACATTAACTGTAGAAAACAATTCATGTAATATACTAATTTTTTTGTAAAAATTTGAAAGCCTTAATGAAATAAACCTATTTTTTAATTTTAAAGATATTTTTGGTGTGTAATTTTGTTTACAATATTATTTGTTATGATCTTTAATTTGATTTGTACTTCAAATGTATTAACATTTCTTATAAACTTGATTATTTTATATTTTCATAACTCACATGTTAAATTTGTATTATAGATTTTTGTGAGAATTATATTTTAATTTAATTATTTAGTAACTATTTGTTAATTTTTACTTTAGAAAAATAGATACTAAATAAATTATCATTTTGAAAATAAATTTTCATTTATTAATCAAACATGATTTCTAATTTTTGAAAAACTAAAAATGAAAAGTAAATTTTATAAATAAATATAAAAGACAAACACAATATTTTATAAAATCAAACAGATCTTTATTATTATTGGGCCTTTTGAATGTATTTTTACTCTTTGTTCTAACTTATTTTTCTCTTGGATTCGACAAGAAATAATGAAATGGAGGTTATGTGATTGTTGGGATTAGGGATGTAAACGAGCCGAGTCGAGTTCGAGTATTGCTAAGCTCGACTAGAACTTAAAAACTTTTAAAGTCAGCTCGACTCGAAAACTCGCGAGCTTAAAATTATCAAGCTCGACTCGAACTCGAAATATAATATTAAAACTCGACCCGAACTCGAAAAGGCTCGAACTCAAAAAAAAAATTAAGAGCTCGATTAAAGCTCAATTGAAACTCGATTCTGAGCTCGATTGAAACTCAATTGAAACTCGCTTCAAGCTCGATTTTGAGCTCATTTCAAGCTCAAATTGCCCCTAGTGTAAATATGTTTTAAACTCATGTATCCCTCTCCTTTTATAATAGACTCAAGGATTCTAGAGCTATTCACCAACCGATGTGGGATTTGGGCAGTTGAAATATCACTGCAACTACGCTGTCAATAGTTATTTCCAAAGAAAAGCTCAAGCTCAAGATAACTGTGATTTTTCAGGCACTGTTGCTGTTACCCCAATCCTCCTCCAAGTAATTCTCTCGAAGCACTTTTTTTCTTCCATTTTTGGGGTTTCCCTAACCTTTTTCATGTGTAATTTGCAGATGTTGCTTCAACTTGCAACTTTCCCTCAAGGTATGTTTTCATGGAAGTTTTTCCCTCATGAATTATTCTCTATGGTGTTTTCATACTTTCAATCTTTCTTTTGGGAAAAGCATCTTTGTTTATGCAAATGAGCTACCATGATGTTGAAATTTCTAAAGTTATTTGTCTTTTTTGACATTATTGTTTGGTTTTACAGTAGCACAGGGGCAAACACAGGCACCATACCAACCGGGACAACCACCACCGGGTCAACCACCACTGGCTCAACCACAGGGATTCTAACCACCGTGTTTGGTGGTGCGGGGACAACACTGGGTCCGACGGGGACCACAGGCATTAATGATCCAGGCAGTGTCGTGGGTCTCTTCACTAACAACTTGTTTTTCACTTTTGTTGCTACGATAACCCTTTGGATTTGAGGCTCATCTTGGCTTTGAATTGAAGAAAAGGGAGGGGGGTTGAAAAGGGATTTTTGATTGGATTCTGGTGTAATATTAACCATTGGTGTGTGCTTAATGATGGGAGCATCTATTAGTGACAATGACAAATCCCCCACCAATGCCATCTTCTTCATCTTCATCTTCTGTATATCTAGAGAGACTACTTTTTATATTTAATGGAAATTTGTTTAATAAATTATATAAATGCACTTTGTTTATTTCAAGCTTTAACAAGTAAATGTACGTTGCATGACTTTAAATTATACATAACACCAAAAGTAAATGATCGTTTAATTAACCTAAATTGTTTAATTAATGGTTCTATTAATTAACCAATTAAATATAATGATTACAAATTTTTTAACACCCCTATATATATATCCCAACATCCAAACAGTTCATCGTTCAATCAATTTCATTTAAAATTTTAAAAAAATTGATAAAACTAGTAATTTTGTATTTAATTTATTATTAATATAATTAATATATCATATTTTATTCGTTATGAATTGTTAAGTATCTAATGTCATTATTAAAATGTTGTGCTTTAAGCCTTTTTGTTTTTTGTTTTTTAAATTTTAATATTCTTCTTTATATAATCGATATTATTTTTCAATGTTGTTCAAACTCTAAATCATAAACCCTAAACTCTAAATCATAAACCCTAAACTCTAGACCTAAACCCTAACCCTTAAACCTTAAACCTTAAACCCTAAACCCTATCACATAATTAAAAGGAATGAGATGGCTTAGTGAAAGGAAAGAGAGTAACTTATTTTTCTTTTGCTTTATGAAGAACAAAAATCTAATAAGAAGCTTTATTCTTTTTGATTTTTGCTCCTCTTCTCTTCTCAATCTTCTCTTTATTTACTGTTTTGATTTTCCAACTCTGCAATTATTAATTTTTTTTAAAGTAGAATATAGTAATGCATATATATCTGTTTTGTTTTATTTTATATGGTACAAGTTAGTAGTAGGGATTAGGGATGATCATTTTCTCTCAAATATGATTTGATGCCATTAATTTTGTTAATTAAGATATTAATGTAAGTTTAAATGAGTTTTTTCTTTCTTAATTCTTTATAAAATCGGTTACACTCTATTTTGATATTTTTTTAAATTATTAATATTTAAATTGAATCATATTTTTATTATATTATATTATATTATATTTATTGTCAAATAAAAAATTAGTTATGAGGTAAGTACAATATAATATATTGATATTAAATACTCAAACCCTTGATATTTATGATATTTGAACCCGAAACCTCAAAATATAACAACAATTTAAAAATTAGTTATTAAAAATATTATCATTAGAAATATATTGAATATTTGTAATTAGATAAAAAAAAATTATTAATCTGTGCAGTAAAAAGAAAAAAAATCAATCAAACACGTGTAATCTAACATGTGCTTAATTAAATGAGCTTTTATTTTTCTTTTAGTAATATACAATGTAACAATTGGACTTGGGCTGGTTAATTAAAGAAATTAAAATTTGAGGGTAGTTGTACTATAGAATTTTTAATATATTTTTAAAATTTTATAATCATCAATAATTTATTTTTAATATATTTTTAATAATGTAATTTTAAAAAATCTAAAAATCTAATATAATATTTTTTTTCGAGCTGCTCACGAGCTTTTCGAGTCGAATATCGAGTAGCTCGTTTCGGCTCATTAAGAACTCGAGTCGAGCTCGAGTCGAGTCCATTCGATCCGAGTATTTATCGAGCCTTGATCGAGTCGATCTCGAGTAGCTCACGATCTGTCTCGTCTCATTTATAGCCCTAGTTGGGATATGCATGAATATAAATGATTGAGAAAGGGATACACATAGGCAAAGGTTGGAAGAAAAGGAATTGGAAATGTGGCATTAATATCATGGAAAAAAGAGAAGGATGACATGAATGTTTGTCGGCAGTGTAGATGGAATCATTAGAAACCATGAATTGATCCTGGTAGCCTTGGATATGCCTAAGATTTAGTGTTACTGCGCTTGTATCCATCTTTTTATTTGTTCCTGTCCATAAGAAACATTGCACCAATGCCAAAACCAGTGTATAAAAAACTTTGGCATTCAACTTGGGAATCAATTAATTGTTTTTTGGGAAGATTTTTATTCGACTTTTCTGAACAAAACAAACATCTTTTAAAAGATCCCACTTGAAAAATCTTGGGGTGTTCTAATTTGTCGGCTTGCTAGGTTTTGTCATCTTCCCCCACATTGACTTCAATAGTAAATGAGGTGGAGATCATATAGCATGACAGTGCAGTCAACATTATACTTTTTACTGATATGGACAACCACCGGATACCCTTGGAATGATATTTGTGCAGTCCTTGCGGGACGAGCAAGCAAATGAGATAACTCTAAGTGCCACCTCAGACAAATCTCTCCGAAAATGAAACGTGAATGAGAATTATCAAATTTAAGTTTACCTACAACCCCAAGTTTAATTGGACTTGTTTTGGTCAATATAATTATTTTGTAAAGATAACATCCCGAAGTTAAAAATCGGATTCGATCAAAATGATTAAAAGGGTAAACTATATAAACAATTTCCTTTGTTTTCCATTTGATCAAATTTGATTACTGATTCAAAAAATTAAGCTTTGTCTCTTACATTATTAGTTTATTTGTTTGAGTCTCTCAACCGTTAACTTTCATTTAACCATTAACATAAATTACTTGACAATTAAAATGTAATAAAAAAATTACATGTATACTTTCTTCATGTGCACCGTACCCTCCAAGTGGAGAGATACTTCCACATCCATCGTATCCTCCACGTCCACCATAACCGTATCGGCTCTTGTCATCTCCAAGCTCAGCGTCGGTTGTTTCATCAGCAACCTCGCCTACAAAACCAATATCCATATGAGAGGTAGTTTAAGAAGCATATGGGACAGAAGCAGAAGACTTTTCAACCTCGCCTACAAAATTTATGTTAGAAACGAATAGAATATTGTCGCGGTCATCTTTCGATTGGGCCCTGGAATTGGGCTTCCAATATAATAAGTTAGAGTCGTCATCGACCATTTTAAAACGAATTTAGGTGGGTCGAAAACCATCTTACCTGATCTACGTTGTACTAGAAATATATCGGATTCGAAAGTCGGTTACGGTCAAGGAAGGATTAGTACCTTTAAAATGCCCTTTCAGTACTAATTAATTTGTCGGTTGTCTTGATTGCGAAAAATAAAAAATTTAAATTTAAATTTAAATTACCCGATTCGAATTGCTTACCTTTAATCGTTTGAAATTACCACTGAAAATGTTGAAAAAATATTAGATGCTAAAATAAAAATAAATATGAGGGTAGCAAAGGGAAACAATATATATATATATATATATATATATATATATATATATATATATATATATACAAATATAAAAATAATAATAAAACAAAATGGATGACAAAATAAACAAAAGTTAGTAAAAAAAGATAGTAAAAAAATAAATAAATGATAATAAAATAAAATAATAATAATAAAAAAAGGTTAGTTAAAATAAATAAATAAATAAATAATTCAAATAAAATAAATAAATCAAAATTAAATCAAAACCGTGGAAAAATTTAAATAGAAAAACAGAAATGACCAAATTAAAAAATAGAATAAAATGAGCGGCAAATTTAAGAGAACAAAGGAATTAAAACCGAGTTAACAGTTTCGAATCATAAGCTTATGAATAACCGAGGGACGAAACCCATAATTAACCCTAACCCATACAGAAACATGTGGATCCCTTAAGGGGATCCGGTTCGGGTTCTCGGGACAACAGGTTTGCTATATAAACCCAAAAAAACTCAAAAGCTCTCATTTTTCAACCTTCTCCCAAAAATAACCCCTCTCAGCTCTCCCAAATCCTCTCAACCAGAAAACCGTCCGGCCTACGGGCAGTCACCTACCACGACCATCCTATGTCGCATCGCCGCCGCTGCCGGCCGAAAAGAACCCAAAACCACCAAAACACTCATCTCAAAACCGTGAACTCGAATCTGCCCCTAAATTGCCAAAAACAAACCCAGTAAACGTAGATCTAAAAGAAACCCTTCGGCACCTACCCTTCTTCGACGACCTCTCCGCTTTCGATGGCCCTTCGTGGCTTAGATCGGGGTTGTCTACTTTTATTTTTATTTCTTGGATGATGTTTTAGTTTATTTTGTGTTGTGGTTGTGTTTTGTTTGGGTTTGTTGACCGATATTCAGTTTTGGTTCTCTCGGTAATGCTCTCTGTGGCAGTGTTGATAGCTTTCCATTGATGGTTGTTGTGTGTTTCCTCGATTGAGGTTTCTGTGTCGATGATATTGGCTGTGTTGATGCTTTATTTGTTTCGATCTTGCCGTTGGTTTTTCACTGTCTCTCGATGATACTCTGTGTTCTCTGTTGGTCGATCTTCGATGGTGTCGTTGATGTCATCGTGGTGGGGTATTTATACCCACCCCATCGATGTCCTGCTCCGATGATAACGGGGTTGTTCCCGTGTACTTCGGGCCTAACGTCTTTCACGTTGCCGGGAATCCTGGGATGGTGCTGTCCCGATTTTCCCGGCCGGTCGGTTCGCCACTTGACTTGTGCGGCGCTGTTGATTGGTTGATACGTTAGGGTTGTGAAAACCCTAATGGACTGGGCTGGTTCAGGCTCCAAAACCCTTTGGACTACTATTGGACCCAGTGGACCCATTTGGACCTAAAACGGAAAAATAAAAAATAATAATACTAATAAATAATAATAATAATAATAATAAATATAAAAAGTAATTTTTTCAAAAGCTATATAATATAAAATTTTAAAAATGTTTCTTTTAAAAACTATATATTATATATAAATTTTCAAAAATATTTTTAGAAAACTATATAATTTTCAAAAATGTTCTTAAAAACTATATAATTTTCAAAAATGTTTTAAAAATTATATATTATATATAAGTTTTCAAAAATGTTTTCAAAAACTATATATTATATAAGTTTTCAAAAATGTTTTCAAAAACAATATATTATATAAGTTTTCAAAATGATTTTAAAAACTATATATATTATATATTTTTTCTAAAATGTTTTAAAAACTATATATTATATAGTTTTCAAAAGTGTTTTAAAAACTATATATTATATACATTTTTCAAATGTTTTTAAAAATTATATATTATATACTTATTTTCAAAAACCGTTTGTCAACTATATAATATATATATAGATATATGTGTAAAAATAAAATAAAGAAATATGGACCAAAATGAGTGTCTACAAATATAAATGTTCCAATCGCTCCCGTATTATATATTTCAACTGCATGCAATACGATTAAGAGGCTAGATAAACAAGAAGCCATGGTAGTTGCTGATCGTTGTCCATTTGAGTGGTAGTTTAAGCAGCATATAGGACAGAATCAAAAGACTTTTCACTTGTTGGGCTACTTTTTTCCTTCTTGAACCGAACCATTTTGTCTTTCTCCATCAGCCTGGGATCAGATTCATTAGGTGCACTGCTTTTGTTGGTATCATCCCTTTCCTTTTGTTTACCTGGTGTTTACTCTGAAACATTTTCACCCATGGAATGACCTTTTTTAATTGCATGTTCTAAAAAATTATTTTGCTTCTCTGGCAAATCTGCAGCCCTTCGAATCGGGTCTTCCGCCGATGGTTTTGCTTTTTTCAGATTCTCGTCGGCCGGGGTGATCAGTTTCGGGATCTTCGTAAAGGATGCAGACATCTGGGATTTGTTATTCAACCTAATACTATGATTAATATGGATCCACAAAAAATCATGTATATTTGACCCAGATAACATAAGAGGAGAAATGGTGCTATAAAGTGCACATAGACTGCAAAGTCTTCATGGAGCCTCCAACTGAAGTTTCAACATTATTACAATTTGATTGTTTTATATCTGGATAAAGTTTAAATAGTTAGGTGGTTAAAAGTTTTTTCATGGAAACAACAGCAAATGTACTTTGTTTGTTTTGCATTTTTAATTTCTCAAAGCTAAGTAAATGAGTTATATTTTAAATTTTAGTTAGAACTTATAAATTCGATTATTATGACACCATATAATCGATTTGGTACTGATTTTAGGCATTGTGGGATCTTTATCCTTCTTCATTCTTTATCAACTCTCGAACTCTTCCAAGTGATCTTTTGATAAAGCATAAATCATTTAATTTTTAAAAAGTGATTTCTTAAGTATTTTACCTTATATAACTGAAAAATTTAAAGAGATACATATTTCACTTTAATCAAAATTCATAAAAAATAATTTTCATTCTTCTAAAAAAACAAGAGAAAGTTTCAGAAAACTTTCTCTAATGCTCGTCACGATCCTAGAAAATCGACAATGTCCACCATGACAAATGTTGTTCATTGGCGATTGCGACCTCCTCCAACCACTGCCTACAATGGTCGTAGAATCTCAAAGAACACTCTTCAATAATTCAACTCCTTTTAACACCTTGAACCTAGATCCGACTTTCAAATGTCCAGAAAATAAGTCTATCAACCCATATTTAAGTCTTTAGAAAATAATTTTTCAAACCACCTTAGTCTATTGTCTGATTTATCTAGTTTAAAACTATGTGTTTTTGGATTACGTCTAGAAGCTTTCTACCGTTCAGATTCATGGTTCAAGGTTTGGATTGAAAGGTAAAATATATTAGAGTTTTTTTTTTATCTCTTAACCGACGAAATTTCCTTTCTTAAATTGTAACCTAGACACTGTGCTAACTCTTTTTTCTTTTGATTTTCCAAGAAAAGAGGGGGTTTTCATTCAAGTCTTGGAGTGCGATATATAGCTTAAGGAGCTTCATTTCAAGATTCTCTAATCCAGGTAGTGTATTTCTAATCCTTTATTGTATTATGGATTCCTTAAAAATGGTGCTTTGTTGGGATTTGGGCATTTAAGTATATTTAGGGGTTTTCCTTGATTCATTATTAGATTAAATTTTTGTTGTAAAAATAGTGTTTTAATAGTGCTAAATGACCCTAATTAACTTCTTAAAGCTTTAGCACATGATTAGGAACAAAACTAAGACCTTTGAGATTATTTTTGAGTGTTTCTTGAGCTTAAATAAGACATTTTTGGGTTCAAGTATCGCTACTAGATGAACAATATCGATACTGGATGAATTAGAACAAAATTTGAGGATTTCTAGGTAGGAGTATCGATACTGCTGGGGAGAGAATTGATATTGCCCCTACAATATCAATACTTGACCCTAGGGTGTCGATACTGCAAGTAAAGTATCGATACTACCCACTTTGGATGGTTAGATTTGACCTCGTTAAGGCCCGTAAAAGCTAAGGATTATCCGAAATTGTAGAACTTAGTATGTGGAGGACGTAAATGGCCAAAGGAGACCAGAAACACTCATAGGAGTGGGTTACAACTGAAGTAACCATACCAAGTGTAATATTTTTGAGTTTCTTCAATCGAAAACATATTGAGTAATAATGAATGAAGGATCGTTCATAAAGATGTGTCAGCGACTGAGGTGATGAACGACGTGGCTAGAGTACTAGTGGAAGGCGAGTACTACATGGATACCTATAATCAAATATGTTTAAGTTTCCCTATCAATTCATGGGCGAACTGGTGAGAAGTGCAATGAGGATGGATAGGGAATCATTGTCAAAGAACTATACCCGAATTGCGTTTCGGGCTAGTTATAATATACCAAGTGGGTAGTAATGATAATGAATTGCCTTAAGGATATAGAACATTAAAATACTATTAAGCTATCATATAACATTCTAGGAGAGAGAACAAATGAAATAGTAGTGAGTGAGGGAGCGATCTCACCTACTTGTGTTATAATTGACAATAATGATGAGATAACCACTTGATAATAATATTACATATTTGATAACCTTAATAACCTTATGAGGTAAGATTCCATAAGACTTATGCCTTTGTTTGCCACTCGAAAAATAATGAGGACACTCGAGTTACTTGTGTGTGTGAGTGACGATCGTCCAATTTATTTGAGAAATATCTAGATATATAAAAGTTAGTGCAAGAGCACTTTAAGCACTAGTTAAACGTTGTATTGCTTCTATCAATCCAGACACGTTCTGAGTACTCTAGAGGAGTAAACTAGCATGACATAGGTTTCAATGTTATGTGACCCTAGAGGCGTCCCAGGTACTAGACAACGAGACCCCTTTCTAGATGAAGATTTCGATGCTAAGTGACCTGGGTCTTATCTAGGGACCCTTTTTAGAATAGGGGATGTGAGTCCTGATATGCTAAGTGACCCTCTAATTGTACTATGATGCCTACCCTTGTTTGTGTAATGGTACCTGACGTCTTTTTTATACCAAGTACTATTATTATGTGTTGCATGATGATGCATTATAAGATGATACTGAGGTTAAAGACCTAGTATACATTTACCCATGGCGAAACTCTTAGTAGAAATTAAGGGAAGCGTGAGACTTACATTAAAAAGGTAGAACCGTTGAACCTTAAGTAGGTAGCACTTGATTAGGATCATGTATGTACCTACTGCTTATTATCATGTCTTCTATCATGCTTATGTTTATGAGATTCATATACTGCTCTAGATTAGTGATTGTACTACTAGGCTTTATAAGCTTAGCATTCATATGTTTCCGTTCACAGGTTAGTATTTCGAGCCGTTCAAGGAGCATTATCGTAGTAGGATTTCCAGCATTCCTCACATAGTATTGGTTTGTTACTTGTAATGGGCATATGTATTAATATGACATTTACTTATGTATTACGATTTGTAAACCTTGAGTTGTATTAATATTTTTAAATTGTGACATGGAGATCCGATTTATAAAAAGAATTTTATTACTATCATTGGTGTCTTTTAAAAAATATATGATGTTCTAAATGAAAAAATTGTTATACACCTCAGTAGTTCCATGTAATATTCTAATCCTCCGAATTTCGGGTTGGATTAGATTAGAGTATTACATTTAGTGGTATTAGAGCGTCAGGTTGAGTCGGTCATAGGACCTAATGGTCAATTATAGTAAGGTGTCAGTGAATACATGCCCCTAGATACTGAAAGTACTCTTATATGACTAGAATCATGATGGTGCTTCCTCTTTGTAATTGTGGTTGAGAAAATGATAATTATTTTGGGTTCTAACGTAGTCTCGTTAGTAGGATGAAATGTTATGTCTCTTATCCAAAAAATTTTAGCAAGGAGTTCCTACCTAGGGTAGTGGATTGCAAGGTTCCAATGTTTGTAAAATTCATTAAAACGACCTTCTTTTAAGGTTTTGACCTCATCATTTAGAAAGATAATGGACATTTTCATATAGCACATATTACTCAACCAGCTGTTTCAATTGTGACAACACTATTAGGGTCTCTAGAAGAGGGACCAATGAGGTATAAGATAATAAAATTCTATGGTTTATATGATAACGATCTAGTTTTGGGTCGATCAATGGTTAATATAGGCCGTGAGGACTTTAAGGAAGCTTTACCATATCTCGAGGGTAAACTAGAGTGCATCACTGCATTTGATACGATAACGATTATGGTGCCCCGAATCATATAAGTGTTGCCCTATCGTGATTCTAGTAAGCGACTGATCTATTAACTTGAGTATTCATAAAGCAACTCTTAAAGAGATGATAAGTAGATATAAAGAGATGTTTGATGATGGATATGAATAAGAATAGAAATGGAAGCATTAAGGGTTAATGTTACGGAGGTGAAAATGATGTTATGACAAAGTATAAAAAATGATTTTTTTTTTTATCTAAGTGAAATGGAAATATGATAGAGGAAAATGATGAGTTTGTAAGGATGAAAGATAGATGGATTAAGACCCACTAGCTATATGGAGCTAGGAACCAACAATATAATATGATGGTAGTGTAGAGGTAGGATATGGAACGTGACCCTTTAGCTATAAAAGAGCTAAGAACCAATGATATAAACAATGGAATGGATGAATGTCAAAATAATGGACTTGAAGCTGATAGAATTCTTAAAAGAACTAAAAATAAAGCAAACTTCTCAAAGAGAAATTTATATATCAGAGTGTGTGTTTTTACAATGGAATAGGATGCCTATTTATGTACCAATAGGCTGAATATGGAGAGTCTTACGAAAAGAGAATTAATTCATCATAATGATAATAAAAGCTCATAAATAAAATGTTTACTCTCTTATCCTTAAGTGGATTAATATGGATTAGGATGAATTTAGACATTATCTAGGCTGAATGAAGACTAAATTTCATCCAAAAGGGGAAAATACACTTGAACCCCCTTGATTTTCTTACTTATGAAAGAGTAGAGGTTGAAAATGGACACCTTGATGAATGTAGACATCCTATACGTCCAAAGGGTGGTGTCTCTTGGTATTCTATGCTTATTAACATGGCATTAATCCTTCTTTAATATCATAAAGGAATGAATTAAAATGGCCTTCATTGTATGTCTCTTGTAGAATTCTAAATGCCTCTCAAATAGGATGATAAGAATGCCTTAAATGCCTTGATTGTATGAATAAAGAAGGCCTTCTATTTCTTGTCTCCTTGCTGAATATGAAAAGGCTCTCATCAATTCAAGTTCATCCTTACTTAAAATTCCCATAATGAAAATTCCAGCCTGCATTGTCTTCAGTAAAATGATCATATCTCAAGCTCCCAATATCTAATTGAGGTGATTCAAAAGGAGTTGGAAAGCTAAGAGATAGAGAAATAATATCCAAATGATTTTAGGACCCAACCACATATGTATCACATCTAGAAATGGAAGACATTCTGACTGATATTTTTGCATTTTTTATGGTTGTTCAACTCCCCTCATGCACCTAGACACAAAAATAGCAAATATTCAAGCTTGAATAAAATAAAATAAACATGCCATAAAAACATTAAAGGAGCTAGTTTAATTAATGAACTAGTTTAATGAATGAACTATTTTAATTAATGAACCACATTCATAAATGAACTACTTAATTAAATGAAGTGCATTATTGATTGAACTACATGCTTTAATGAAATATATGCTTCAAATAAAGTGCATGCTTTTAGTGGGTAGCATATTTATTAATGCAAATGGATCTTATGTAACTATTGATTATTCATGCAAATTCATGCAAAATAAAATCATACAAATGATTGATAACATATCAAGAATCTCCTAATATGCAAAAAAGAATGCTTAGACAATATATATTGCATAAAGAAGATAATAAAAAATAAAATAAGGTAAAACTCCCTTAAAATGAGCCTTGATGATTTCCAAAGATGTGATCAAGTATTGGAGGAAATTGGTGTTGATCAGGATCACAACAACATTGTTCAAGGGTGATGTTCCCGATTCGTGGGAGATTGCAGAGATATCTCTACAATCAAAGGTGTCTATGTGGGGTTAGTGTTTGAGCGAATTTAGAGGTAAGTTTATTGGTGAGGCATATATGGATGTCTTGATGATACAATATGTAACACCCATTTCCCATATACGTCCACGTACACGATCCATAGATGTCACATCAAATAATCAAAACATTTCTTAACCAAAAATAGGTAAAATCTGGTTTCTTTCACAAATTCCATATTTGTACATTTATTATAAAATAAATAATCAGAGGAATTCACAATATAATATTTCAACTTCTAATTCAAATTCGATCTCAGGTAGTAACAAGTAGTTATGCTTTCTTCATATAATAAATAAAACTGTCTAATTTAAAATCCTATTTAAAATACCTTTTAAAGCATGGTTTAGTATCATAATATTTGTTTATACTAAATTATATTTAATACTAATCATACTTCTAGTTTGCAAACACTACTTACTCTTATACATGCCATGTAGAAAATTTTGAAACACAGTCAGATGTCATTACTGTTACCTGTAAATATTCCTTAGTGATTGATGTTGTTGCCAAGCTCAGCTCCCTACTACTTTCAATTTAATTTAGATACGCTTTAAAATCATCACACGGTAAGTATACACTTAGTGAGACAATCAATAGAAATATATTCAAGGAAATGCAACACATAAATGTAAACAATAATAATATTCAATGCATTATGACCACTTTACTTGTATTTCCAATCATGCTACTAATATGAACATGATATGAATCACATATAAATTTCTTAGTAATATACTTGTCATGTATTCCATAAGCTCATAAGATCATTCTTCTATTTATCATTTATTAACCAATAAACCATAGCCCAAACATAATCCTATGAAGATCATGGGTATTTGAGTCAAAGATGGACCGAAGTACTTACCATATGCACTGAGTGTCCTTACACACCACAGTGCTACACTGAGCATCCTTACACACTACACTGATGTACTAATGTACTTACACACTACACTGATGTACTAAGTGTCCTTACACACTATAGTACCATATGCACTAAGTATCCTTACACACCATAGTGCTTAACTATGTCCTTACACACTATAGTGCTAATCCGATAATGCAGCTGCTAGACTCTATGGCATGCCAATTACACCCTGTTCTTCAATGACTTACTTGGTTATACATTCTATTTTATTTGATCCATCCATGTCAAAGTATATTATCATAATTTCACATTGGGAAATTCATACCAAAAATATCATTCATGATAAATATCATATATTTTCATGATAAACATTATATGTAACGATCAGTGATCAATGCATTTTATACTCAAACTTTGCCATATTTAGAATATGTCAAATATATGACGAATGACATAAATATCATGCCGACATAAATAAGGTAGGCTCATCGCAAGTCCTACTCGATGATGTATAAAACATCCATGTATAATGTTATGATACACCACACTCATTTTTACATTATATACAAGTCAAAATATAAGCCAAACTAAGATTTAACTTGATCATTTGCTTCTAATTTGGTTAAATCCAAAAATTTGTCATAACTTCATATCCTGGTAGTTTGCACTAGCTTTCAAGAAATATTATTCTCTATTAATATACACCTTTAAAAATTATTCCATTTATACCAGTGGAAACTATACTCAAATATGAACTATCCATGTAAAGCACTCCTTGTAGTTCAATTTGTACAATTTATGGTGAATTTTCAAAGTTGCCCAAAAGAATTTGTTTTGAGCATAATCTGTTACCCTTTTTTCTAATCTATCATCGGTAAAAATTCATATATTTTTTTATATACCTCGAAATCATTTTCCATTTGTTCTAAACAAATTAGACTGATATATGAATCCAATGGTATAAAAATCATCCTCTAATAATTTTTTGTTGAATTTATGGTGATTTTCTAAACTTACAGTCTAGAACTAAATTTCTAATTAGACTTCACCAATTTGCATTTTCGGCTTTCCACTAATTCGATTAGCTCACCAAATGGCACATATATAAATACATCACAAATCATATAACATTTTAGGAGTCACTCCTTACCGTAGTAACTCTGTCACTGGCTCATCGCAAGCGAATGTTTGTTCGATAACATAAGTACAAATTAAATTTGCACTCACCTAGTGTCCTTAGCTTGTAAACCTTCCATAGAGATTCACATTTCATCCTCAAGCTTCTCGTTAGCTTTAATAATGTTTAATCTTGATTTCAAACAAACAATCTAAATGAGCATCATTACAATACATATACAAATTCAAACCACATGTTAGAATCTTACTAACATAGGCACACATTAGATTATAAATCTCCCGATGCTCTTCGATACTAATTCCATGTCACAACATAAATTTTGACCTTAAAACTTTTAATTGGCCATTCAAATTCCATTTTATCCAAATTTCTCATAACATTTTCACATAAGCTTCCAGCTTTTCCATATTTGTGATTTGAACCTCAACTTTTACCAACTTTCCAAAATAATCCAATTTCACCTTTTAACATCAATTTCAACACTCAAACATTAATTTCAAGCATAGTACATCAAGTATGACACATTTAGACATTAACCCACAACTTTTCCATAATTATCGAATAGGTCTCCCAACCTTTATAAAATTACAAATTGGCCCAAATAATTTTATAAAGCTTGTAGAACCTTCCATATATCATTTTTAAGCCATGGAAATATTTCAATAATTTTCCTAACTTAAAATCCCAAGGTCGAATTCTTTGAAAATCCAAGACTATGGTTTTCATGATTTTTATTCAATTTCAATTCGATTCGAGCATGGATTCAACCTCAATTCAACATTTTAAAACCTCTAAAATAAAACCCCTAATCAAATTTCATTAAACATAAACTTCCCTAAGTTAGGGTTTAGGCTAAAACATCATGAAAGCATTTCTACGAAGTTTTGATCATCATACAAGCTTGGAAGCGATTCTACGACCTAAACCCTAAAAATCCATCATAAATTCCATAAAGCAAATATGAACATAAACCCTATAATTTGGGATCTTTGAACACAAGCAAGATTAGCATGCAATAATGGTACCAAATGATAGCGTTTTTTCGAATAGAACAATTTTCTATTTCACATCTTAATCCAAAACCCAAAGAAAATTGCTCAAAATGAAAAAGAAAGTTTCCCTTACCGAAGTTTGGAGTCCATGACTTGGCTTGGATAATATGAGCAAATCTTACATGAAATTTTAGCTTAATTTCATGTTAATATATCATTTATTTAAGTTTGAATGAATTTAATGTTCATTTAATTGAGAAATGACAATTTATACCATTAATGAAACCTTATATTTACATTCATACCAAACCACATAACCCTTATCATCTTTCAAAAGCCAAATATGAACAAAATATTTCACCTATTTACCATTTATCCATGCAACTTTTCAAAAATTACAATCTTATCACTTCAATGCAACGGTTCAAATTCAACATGAAAATTAATTCTCAAATCCAATGATCTATATTATTTTCCATCATTTTAAAATTTGAAATCATATTTCTAAGCTTAATTTAATAACCTTCAAATTTTCCTGAAATTTCTATTCGATTTGATTTACCTAATTTTTATCGGACTTTAACACTTTCTAGTTTTTTACACATATTTTGGATCAAGAATTTGATTTAAATAAAACCTAACTCTTAAGAGTAAACTATCCATATATGGAATAAAAATTCCTTTTATGAAAATTACCATTTAGGTTCCTAAACTTTTCCCAATTTTACACTTTAGCCTATAAACTTTCAAAATTTATATTTTGCCACTAGCCAAAATTTTGGGGTATTACAATTCTTCCCCTATAAGAAAATTATACTTGATGTAATAAGACGAGGATACGATTTTTTACTCCTTAATCTATTTTCCAATTAGTTTTCTTTCTTTTTAACCTTTAATTTCTCTGTCGATCTTTAATATGTACCGATTCATAGTCAATTTTTGAATGAATTTTAATATCCTCCGATGTGAAAACATGAGAATGATCTGAATAATACTTTAAGAAACAATTATCATTACCTTAATAGAATATCTCTTCTCTTTTTAAATCTGAATAAGACTTTTGTTGATCGGCAACTATCTTGAGATTATTTTCAATAATCTTTACATGTGACAAAGTCCATTGTAACTCATTACTATTCCCACTGAAGGATGACAATCAGTTACAATAGTTCAGAAGGCACTTGATGTTCTATTTTAACTTGTTGTCATATCAAACATTTAGAAACAAACTCGGTAATAACTTTTTTTTCATTTCTGCTATAATATCGACCCTGTCATTGATAATATAAGTATCCATCAGACTTAACTTCTAAGTCTTTGCTTTTACCTTTGTCCACTTGTTCTATCTTTGACAACCACAACAATTTTCATCTTTTCTTTGAAGATCCTTTATTTGATCTAGCCACACATGCTTTTACTTTAATTCTACAATTAGAGCACAATCTTTCCTTAAAGACAATCACATATTCAAAGTTCCCATAATATAAATGTCTTTCGACTCATTCGTATTGGTCATCACATTAGCATTTAATAATTTTCATAGATAAACATATCATCATTCTTCAAGGAACTCAATCCATTTCCTTTATTTTCACTTCTTCGAGTTAACAAGTAGTTTTTACAATATTTTCCAACTCAAAATCAAGAGTCGGATAACTTCTTTCATGATTCTCTAACTGCTTTTAAGTATAAACTTTAACTTTTCCTCTTGCAAAAGCACACATCACATAGAATTATGAGACACATTACTATAAATCACATACTTTTTTCCAAATTATGATTACACTAACGCTATAGCTTATGCCAATTTTCTTTTAAACATCTCGAAGTTTTATTAGCACTTACCAGTCCAATCAAATAGTATGTCTTTTCTCAATAGCTTGGTTAGAGCGAAGACAATATCAAAAAGTTCTTTATGAACCTTCGATAATAACCAGTAAATTCCTAAGAAACTTCGAATTTCGAAAACACTCTTGGGACTTTATCATTCAACTATGGCTTGTACTTTCTTGAGGTTTATTCTTATCCCCTGAGCTGAGATCACATGGCCAAGGAATACAACCTTAGACAACAAAAATACACACTTGGTCAACTTAACATGCAATTTTTCTCCAGGTATAACTAAAAAACTCATTTTACCCAATCCATAAGTGTCGCAGAAACATTCGTTAAACCAAACGAAATTATTGCAAACACGTAGTGTTCATATCAAATTTTGAAAACTGTCATAGAAAGATCTTCTTCATCATCTTTAACTAATAACATCTTGATAGGAGATTCGACTTGGGAGACACCAATGCACCCTTTTAACTGATCAAAAGATTATCAATCCTTGGAAGAGGATACTTGTTCTTCTTTGTTAACTTATTTAACGGATGATAATCCATGCTTAATTTTATAGACTCATCTTTCTTTTTCACAGTAACATTGGTGCATCCTATATGACACGCTTAGTCTTGTAAATCCCCGTCTTGACAATTTTACTAGCTATGCCTTTAATTTTCTAAGCTTAGTCAAAGCCATTCGATACGGGGCTATAAATATAAATGTAATACCTGATAATATCTCTATTTCAATTTCTACACCCAAATCTAGAGGTAATCAAGGTATCTTTTACAGATACACATTTGCATACCCTCAAATAGTTAAAATATCTTCCAAGTTAACTAAGAAAGCTTGAGTATCCACCTCTTTTACTAAGAAGGTTTTACAACCTAGTAGCAATAACTTTATAGCAGTTGATGCTAAAATCACATTAGAAAAAAAATTTAATCTTTTCCCGTACCACAAATATCTCAAAACGTTTTGAGTTCTATAAAATTCAATCGCTTTAATAAATAATTCATCTCAACATGGTAAGGGGTAAGCAATCCTTTCAAAAATTACCTTCGAAAGGTAATTAAATAAAGTATATTATAAATCAACACATTGAATCCTTACTAAACAATTACTATCTACAAATACCACTCACCCTCGTACTTTGGCCTAAAGGGTTAGTCATACACATATCACTTAGGATTAATTCTATCAGAATGTTCCATTTTTCAATCAATAATGTTCTTATGCATGAAGGAGAGTTTTCTTAAACTTACATTAGCACTTCCTATTATGTTGATGCATTATCATTATTAGACTAAATAGGAGAATTATAGGTAGTGTTTTACTATCACTATTAGCTTATTTTTGAGCCTCCTGCTTAGTCACGTACTTCAAACCCTCGATTACACACATCTTATACATATACTACATTTATGTACCTTTATGAACAAAGAGTGACATCATTCAAACCTTACGAACACCATATCAGTAACAATGACATCCTAGTGGCATGTGTACACTTTTTGAATCAAATCAAGCTTGGTTTAGTCCTAGAATCGTCTAAACCTGCTTCTTTGATACAAGTAAATGTAATAGTCATTTCCCGTATACATCCTCATACACGATTCATAGATGTTACATCAAATAATCAAAACATTTCTTAAACTAAAATACGTAAAATTTGGTTTCTTTCACAAATTTCATATTTGTACATTTAATATATAATAAATAAAAACTTTCTAATTTAAAATTCTATTTAAAATACCTTTTAAATCATGGTTTAGTATCATAATATTTGTTTATGCTAAATTATATTTAATACTAACCGTACCTCTAGTTTACAAGCACTTCATACTCGTATGCATGCCAGCTAGAAAATTTTGAAACCAAGGTCAGATGTCATTACTATTACGTGTAAATATTCTTTAGGGATTGATACCAAGCTCAACTCCCTACTACTTCCGTTTTAATTTTCCTACGCACGAAAATCATCACACGCTAAGTATACAGTTAATGAGGCAATCAATAGAAATATATTCTAGTCAATGCAACACATAAATGTAAATAATGATAATATTCAATGCATTATGATCACTTTACATGTATTTCCAATCATGCTACTAATATGAACATGATATGAATCACATATAAATTTCTTACCAATATACTTGCCACGTATTCCATAACCTCATAAGTTTATTCATTTGTTTATCATTTATCAATCAATAAATCATAGCCCAAACGTAACCCTATAAAGACCCTAAATATTCGAGTCAAAGATGCACCAAAATGCTTACCATATGAACTGAGTGTCCATACACACCACAGTGTGCTACAGTGATCGTCCTTGCACACTACAGTGTTGTACTAAGTGTCCTTACATACTATAGTACCATATGCACTAAATGTCCTTACACGCTATAGTTCTAATCTGATTATGTAGTTGCTAGACTCTATGGCTTGACAATTACACCGTGTACTTTAATAAATTACTTGAGCATGCAGTCAATTTTATTTGATCCATCCATGGCAAAGTATATTATCATAATTTAACATTGTGCAGTTTGTACCCGAAATATCATTCATGATAAATATTATATATGTTCATGATAAACATTATATGTAACGATCAATGATAAATGCATTTTATTTTAAACCTTTTATATATTTAGAATATGTCAAATATATGACGAATGACATAAATATCATGCCAACATAAATAAGGTAGACTCATCGCAATTTCTGCCCAATGATGTATAAAACACCCATGTATAATTTTATGAATGCATTGCTCTCATTTTGACGTTATATACAAGGCAAAATACAAGCCTCACTAAGTTTTAACTTGATTTTTTTCTTCTAATTTGGTTAAAACCCAATATTTGTCATAATTTCAAATCCTTTCAGTTTGCACTACCTTTAAAGAAATATTATCTATATTAATCTAAACCTTTAAAAATTATTCCATTTATACCACTAGAAACTATACTAAAAAACAAATCTATCCATATAAGGAAATCATTCTTGCTCAATTTGTACAATTTAGGGTGAATTTTCAAAGTTGACCGACAAAATCTATTTTGAGCATAATCTACTGCCCCGTTTTCTAGCCTATCCTTGGTTAAAAAATTCATATATTTTTTGTATATACCTTGAAATTAGTTTCCATTTGCTCTAAAAAAATAAAAAGATATACGAATCCAACGGTATAAAAATCATCCTTTAATCATTTTTTGTAGAATTTATGGTGACTTTCTAAACATACAATCTAGAACTAAATTTCTAAGCAGACTTCACCAATTTGCATTTTCGGCTTACCACTAATTTGATTAGCTCACCAAATGCACATATATGCATGCATCACAAATCACATAACATTTTGGGGGTCATTCTTTAATATAGTTACTCCATCACTGGCTCATTATAAGCCAATGTTTGCTCGATAACATATGTACAAATTAAAATTTGCACTCACATGGTGTCCCTAGCTTGCAAACCTTCCTTAGAGATTCACATTTCATCCTTAAGCTTCTCCTTAGCTTTAATAATGTTTAATCTTGATTTCAAGACACAATCTAAATGAGCATCATTACAAAACATATACAAATTCAAACCACATGCTAGAATCTTACTAACATAGGCACACATTAGAAAATAAATTCTTATAATTCTCTCTATGCTCTTCGATACTAATTCTATGTCACAACATAAATGTTTACCTTAACACTTCTAATTGACCATTCAAATTCCATTTTATCTAAATTTCACATAACATTTTCGCCTAAGCTCCTAACTTTTCCATATTTGTGATTTGAACCTCAACTTTTACCACCTTTCCAAAATAATCCAATTTCACCTTCTAACATCAATTTCAATGCTCAAACATTAATTTCAAGCATAGTACATCAAGTATTACACATTTACACATTAACCCACAACTTTTCCATAATTATTAAATAGGTACCCCAACCTTTACAAAATTACAAGTTAGCCCAAATAATTTTCTAAAGCTTGTAGAACCTTCCATATATCATCTCTAAGCCAAAGGGAATTTTTCCATAATTTTCCTAATTTAAAACCCAAAGGTCAAATTCTTTAAAAATCTAAGACTAGGGTTTTCATGATTTTTATTCAATTTCAATTCGATTCGAGTATGAATTCAACCTCGATTCAACATTTTAAAACCTATAAAATAAATCCCCTAATCAAATTTCATTAAACACAAATTTTCCTAAATTAGGGTTTAGGCAGAAACATCATGAAAGTATTTCTAAGATGTTTTGATCATCATACAAGCTTGAAAACGATTCTACGACCTCAAAACCTCAAAATACATCATAAATTCCTTAAGCCAAATATAAACATAAACCCTAGAATTTGGGATCTTTGAACACAAGCAAGATTAGCATGCAATAATGGTACCAAATGATAGCGTTTTTTTCGAATAGAGCAACTTTTTATTTCACTTCTTAATCCAAAAACCAAAGAAAATTGCTCAAAAATAAAAAAGAAAGTTTCTATTACCTACGCTTGGAGTCCACGACTTTGCATGGATAAGATGAGCAACTCTTACATGAAATTTTAGCTTAATTTCATGTTAATTTATCCTTTATTTAAGCTTAAATGAATTTAAAGTTCATTTAATTGAGAAATTACAATTTTTACGATTAATGAAACATTATATTTACATTCATACCAAACCACGTAACCTTTATCATCTTTCAATAGCCAAATATGAACAAAATATTTTACCCTTTACCATTTTATCCATGCAACTTTTCAAAAATTGCAATATTGTCACTTCAATGTAACAATCCAAATTGAACATGGTAATTAATTCTCAAATTCAATGATCGGACTTTAACACTTTCTAGTTTTTTAACACATATTTTGGATAAATAATTTGATTTAAATAAAACCTAACACTCAAGAGTAAACTATCCATTCATGGAATAAAAATTCTTTTTGGGAAAATTACCACTTAGGTTACTAAACTTTTCCCAGTTTTATACTTTGGCCAATAAAATTTCAAAATTTACATTTTTGTCACTAACCAAACTTTTGGGTTCTTACCCCTTAAGAAAATTCTTACATGATGTAATTAGACAACGATACTGCTTTTTCACTCCTTATTCTATTTTCCAATTAGTTTTTTTCTTTTCAACCTTTATTTTCTCTATTGATCTTTAATATGTATCGATTCATAAGTCAATTTATAAATGAATTTTAATATCCTCCGATGTGACAACATGAGAAGGATATGATCGATACTTTAAGAAACAGTTATCATTACCTTATTAGAATATCTCTTCTCTTTTTAAATCTGAATAAGACCTTTGTTGATCGACATCTATCTTGAGATTATTTTCAATAATCTTTACATGTGACAAAGTCCATTGTAACTCATTCTTATTCCCACTGAGGGATGACAATCGGTTACCAGAATTCAAAAGGCACTTGATGTTCTATTTTAACTTGTTGTCATATCAGACATTTAAAAACAAAATGGGTACTAACTTTTTTCATATCTACTATAATATCGACTATGTATTTGATAATCTAAGTATTCACCAGACTTAACTTCTAAGTCTTTGGTTTTACCTTTGTCCACTTGTTCCATCTTTGACAACCACAAAAAATTTCATCTTTTCTTTGAAGATCCTTTACTTGATCTGTCCACACATGCTTTAACTTTAATTCTACAATTAGAGCACCATCTTTCCTTAAAGACAATCATGTATTCAAAGTTCACATAATAGAAATGTCTTTCGACTTATTCGTATTGACCATCACATTAGCATTTCAAAATTTTCACAGATAAACATATCATCATTCTTCAAGGAATTTAATCCATTTCCATTATTTTCACTTCTTCGTGTTAACACATACTTTTTATTTTTGAGGTCTGTATAAATATAGCGTCACTCACCATGAAGATAGTGGTGCTATACAACTGTTTCCAACTCAAAATCATGAGTCAGATAATTTCTTTCATGATTCTCTAGTTGCTTTGAAGTATAAACTTTAACTTTTCCTCTTGCACAAGCATGCATCCAATACCATTATGAGACCCATTACTATAAATCACATAATCTTTTCCAAATTATGGTTACACTAACACTAGAGCTTATTCCAATTTTCTTTTAAACGAGTCGAAGTTTTATTGGCACTTATCAGTTCAAACAAATAGTATGTCTTTTCTCAATAGCTTTGTTAGAGGGATGACAATCATCGAAAAGTTCTTTATCAACTTTTGATAATAACCCGTAAATTCCTAAGAAAATTTGAATTTCGAAAACACTTTTGGGACTTTATCATTCAACTATGGCTTTTACTTTCTTGAGGTATATTCTTATCCCCTGAGTTGAGATCTTATGGCCAAGGAATACAACCTTAGACAACAAAAATATACACTTGGTCAACTTAACATGCAATTTTTCTCCTGAATAGTTGGTAGAGCTATACAAAGACATGCATCGTCATCTTCCTTGGTCGTACACCATATCACAATAACATCAATGAACACTACCATCGATTAATCCACGTATAACTGAAATACTAATTTTACCCAATCCATAAGTGTCGCAGAAACATTCGTTAAACCAAACAACATTATGGCAAACTCATAGTTTTCATATCAAATTTTGAAAATTGTCTTAGGAAGATATTCTTCCTCATCTTTAACTAATAACATCCCAATAAGAGATCCAACTTGGGAGACACAAATGCACCCTTTTAACTGATCAAAAGATTATCAATCCTCGGAAGAGGATACTTGTTCTTCTTTGTTACCTTATTTAACGGATGATAATCCATACATAATTGCATAGACTCATCTTTCTTTTTCACAATAACATTGGTGCATCCCATATGACATGCTTAGTCTTGTAAATCCTCGTTTTAACAATTTTACTAGCTATGCCTTTAATTCTTTAAGCTTAGTCAGAATCATTCGATACGGGGCTATAGAGATAAATGTAATACCTGAAACATATCTATTTCAATTTCTACACCTCAATCTAGAGGTAATTCAGGTAACTTTTGCAGATACACGTTTAGATACCCTCGAACAGTTGAAATATCTTCCAATTTAAATAAGAAAGATTGAGTATCCACCTCTTTTACTAAGAAGGTTTGACAACCTAGTAGCAATAACTTTATAGCAGTTGATGCTAAAATCACATTAGAAAACAAATTTAATCTTTTCACGTACCACAAATATCTCAAAATTTTTCGAGTTCTATAAAATTCAATTTCTCTAATCAGTAATTCGTCGCAAAATGGTAAGGGGTAAGCAGTCCATTCAAAAAATTACCTTGAAAGGTAACTATATCAAGTCTATTATAAATCAACACATTGAATCCTTACCAAACAATTACTATCTACAAATACCACTCACCCTCGTACTCTGGCATAAAGGGTTAGTCAAACACATATCACTTAGATTCAATTCTATCATAACAATCCATTTTTCAATCAATAATGTTCTTATGCATGAACGATGGGTTTTCTTAAACTTACATTAGCACTTCCTATTGTGTTGATGCATTATCATTATTAGACTAAATAGGAGAATTGTAGGTAGTGCTTTACTATCACTATTAGATTACTTTTTAACCTCCTACTCAGTCATGTACTTCAAACCCTTGATTACACACATCTTATACATATACTACATTTATTTACCCTATTAAGTAACAAGTGACATCATTCAAACCTCACAAATTAACACCATATCAATAACAATGACATCCTAGTGGCATGTATACACTTTTTGAATCAAATCAAGTTTGGTTTAGTCCTAGAATCATCTAAATCTGCTCCTCTGATACCAGTAAATATAACTGCCATTTCCTATATACGTCCCTATGCATGAGTCATAGATGTTACATCAAATAATCAAACATTTCTTAAACCAAAATATGTAAAACTTGGTTTCTTTCACAAATTCCATATTTGTACATTTATTATAAAATAAATAATCAGATAAATTCACAATATAATATTTCAACTTCTAATTCAAATTTTACATAAAATTTTTGCTTAATTTCATGTTAATTTATCCTTTATTTAAGCTTAAATGAATTTAAAGTTCTTTTAATTGAGAAATGACAATTTCTCCATTAATGAAACCTTATATTTAAATTCATACCAAGCCACGTAACCCTTATCATCTTTCAAAAGTCAAAGATGAACAAAATATTTTACCCTTTACCATTTTATCCATGCAACTTTTCAAAAATTACAATCTTGCCACTTTAATCCAACGGTTCAAATTAAACATGGAAATTATTTCTCAAATCCAGTTATCCATATTATTTTCCATAATTTTAAAATATGGAAATACTATTTCTAATATTAATTTAATAACCTTCAAATTTTCCTGAAATTTCTATTTGATCCGATTTACCGAATTTTTTTTGGACTTTAACATTTTCTAATTTTTTAACACCAATTTCGGATCAAGTATCTTATTTCAATAAAAACCCAATCTCAAGAATAAAATGTCTATTTATGGAATAAAAATTCTTTTGGAGAAAATTACCACTTAGGTCTTTAAACTTTTTCCAATTTTATACTTTGGCCAATAGGTTTCAAAATTTATATTTTGGTCACTAACCAAAATTTTTGGCGTATTACACAATCCTCCTAGTAAATTAAGGAGATTGCATAATGTATGAGTACAAATATGTTTCCTTTTGTTAGTTCATATGCTTTAGAATTGGTTTCAATTGAGTCCTTAAGGTGTAGAAGGTGTCTTAAAGTGCTTCATATAAATAATCAAGCGTAGTGGTGGCATACCTACCTAAGGTATTCTCCGAGTTGACACAATGGGTTAAGAACTTGATAAGGGTGTAGGACATAAGGATGAGTTTAGTAGACGATATCAAGAGGCTGAGTAGGAGGACTTCGGTATTATACACATACCTCAACTGATTGGCCATGAGAACTAGATATTTTCATGAGCAAGGGATGATGACATCAATTTAGTCATACTGATCGAGTCAGAGGTCGATAGTAGAATATTTTAGGAGACTTGTAATAGACCAAAATTTTGTATAGTGACCAAAATGTAATTTTTGAAAGTTTAGTTGCCAAAGTATAAATTTTAGAAAAAGTTCATGGACTAAATTGCTAATTTTTTAAAATAAATTTATTTTGTAAATGAATAGTTCACCCTCAAGAATGGTATGCATATTTCTTTTAGTTTTTGATCAGGAATCTACATTAAACGTTATAAAGAAATAAAGTTTGGTAAAAATTCTGATTATTAGATCAAATTAAAAATTTAGGAAATTTTAAAGGATGAAACAAAAAGTTTAATAATTTCATTTCCATATTTATTTTATTAGAATTTAACATGGATCATTGGATTTAAGTTGATTTTCCATGTTAAATAGATCGTTGGGTTAAAATGACAATATTGTAATTTTTGGAAAAATGCAAGTGAAAAGTTAGAAGTTGAGAAAATCTTTATCTATATTTGACTTTGAATATGTTGGGAATTATTTCATAATAATGACATGGTGGTAATTATCATGATTTACTCATGGTAATTTGGTAATTAAATTAATTTTAAATTCAATTAATTAGTTTTATAACAAGTGTAAAGTGATATTTTAAAGGAACATTCAAGACTTCTTCTTCCTTATTTTCATCTTTTTTTTGTGGAAACCATTGAAAGGTAAGAGAAATTTTCTTTTTCATTTTTAAGCAATTTCCTTTGGTTTTTGGATTAAGGTATGAAATAGAGAATTAATCTACATCAAATTCTCTATCATTTGGTATATGTAGTTCATGTTTTTCTTGCTCGGAAGATTGATTTAATGAATATGGTGGGTGAAGGGGAAGTTGAATTTTGATGATTTAAAGTGAGATTATGATGTAAGGGATGTTGTAGAATAATTGTCAAGCATGTATGATGATTAAAAACCATTTGGAAATGATTAAGTTGAATTCGAATTAACCTAGGGTTTAGAGAAATTGAAAGTTTGAGTTATTTTTTTATATGGAATTGGTTAGAATTACATGGGAATGATGTTTAGATGATAAATTCATGCTTGAATCAAATTGAAAATCATTGAAATTCTACCCTATAGTATTCAGCCTGGGGTAATTAGTTGAGGAAAAATATGCAAAAATGTCTCGGAGCCTAGAAATGATATAAGAATGATTTACATGCTTTGAAATTTGATTTGGACCGATTCAGAACTTAGTTAAAATATAAGGACCTTTTCGTATATTTTTGGGGAATTGTAGGATTGATATATAATTGTTTGAAAGTTGTTGTACTATGTTGAAATTAAATGATAAATTGTTGAACTGGATCAATTTGGAAGTTGATATAAGTTGGGAACCAATTTTCAATTTTTGAAAATTGTGAGACTGAATGATAATTATGCAAATATTAAGGTGCTAGTTTAAAAACATTATTAGAATGTTTGAATTAGGTGATTGGTATTGGATTTAAGGTGGAATGGAAAAGGACCATTTTGAATGAATTTGAAACTTTGCGATGAATTTTAAAGATATACTTATTAGTGGTTAAATGTGAAATGTTGAAAATTCTTTTGAACTATTGTTGAGGATGATTATTTTAGGGACTTAAATGGTTATTTTGAAGAAGTTTAAGTCAATATTTTTCTCATGAAACATAATTGGTATCGAATATGCATTAATTGTATTTTTAGTAATTTTATGCTAACATACGCCAACTATGTTAGTAATGATACTAACATACACTTTGAAACGTATGTATTTTGCGAATTATTCTCGTGTAGATCGGGATGATAATCGAGAACAAAGAGAATTGAAAGCGAAGGAAAAAGGACGAGAATAAGGTTTTTCGATATTTAAGGTTTGGTAATGAGGCTCTAAGGTGAATGCATTCTTACTTATTTTATATTGATGTTTATGAGGATGACTTCCAATAAGCCAACCTTGAGTAAATTGAAAAGAAAATAAATTTTATATCGTATTTTATATATTTTCGTATTATTTACAAAAAATAGTATTTAGAAGACTTGGGTATGAATTAACCAATTCGTTTTTATAAGATATTTTATTAATTAATTTGAACAGTTTATGAAATGTGATATGGATGATTTTGGGTATGAACTGTCCAATGGTTTGATACTTATAATACTTTGATATATGTGAATAGTATCTAAAACTGTTAAAAGCCCAATGTATGTGTATTGAGATTGTTGGTACAATTGGCATGCCATGAGGTAGAGTATCTATTAATCGATCTTATATGAATATATTTGTGTACATTATAGAAAGAGGACATGATACATTTTATGACACATATGTGATATGTTGTGTACACTTGTAATATGCTAGTGTAGTGTATCCTGGTTATAGGTACAATATTGTTGTGCTTTATAGTACTTATACTGGTATTACATGGCACTATAAGTGCAAACCGGATATACGGTACCAATGGTGCAATTGACTCATAGTACACTAGGCGTGCAATTTATTCACAAACAATTATACTACATACAATACACTTGTATATATGACTCACGTTCCATAAATTCTCATTTGTTTTACATTGGGCTGGTAATTAGAATGGAATGAAAATTACATGTTGATCGATATGAAAAGTTGAATAACATATTACTTTTCATGAAGACGACTTTAATAAGTTAAGTTTGTATGTTCATATATTTTTATATGATAAATGATGTACTTTGATCATTTACGATATATTTTTATAATGAAGGCTTTACTTTACTTTTTATATATCCTTATTAAGTGTATATTTAACGTGTGATGATTTCACGCGTAGGTATAGAAAAGTGTTCGGAGAAATGAGCGCAGCTGCCATCATCCACCAAGGGATATCTCATCAGTATCAGAATGAAATCCTTCTAAGGTTGGTTTTGGTATTTCTATATGGCATGTATATTTTATGTGATATGATTATTGTGATATAAAAAATTTAATATTGGTCGATAGTAATATATACATACATACTTAATCAGGATACTATTATATATAATTAGTAGATTGTATGAATTGTATTTTGCAAAATTATATTTTAATGTTATCGGAACGCATTTTAAAGTAAGCAGTTTTTAGGCAGTTTCACTTTATATATAAAATAGTATTAGACTACCATATTGCTACCTGAAATCATATTTGATTTGAATGATTAAATATTAAATTTTGATTTACGTAATTAAATGTTTTAGTGATTAAGAGTAAATTTGATGATTTTAAAAGATACAATTTTTTTTTACTAAATTTCGAACATGAAATGTTTTGAATAGTTAATATGACATTTCTAACTTGTATTTGGGTATATATACGGGATAGGGGTGTTACAAGAACCTTATATTCATGGTCTATAATAAGCATAAATGGTTCCGATAGAGTTTTGACGTATCCAGAGTGTAAGCACTGTAGAAAGTGGCATCAAAGGAAATGCGTGAGACTTTCTAGGACGTGTTTTAAAGGTGGATCCCTAGAACATCTTGTGAGAGACTACCCTAAACTGAAAAATAGTCCCAACAATCTAGCGTTCCAGAGGGTCTACTCTAGAAGTGTTAGCGTTATGATCTAACAGGAAAGTGAAAGATTAGGTAGACATGTTTCCAATATAGTTTTGTACGTCCTAGTTGGTCTGATACATGAGATATATAGAGGATGTTTCCACTACGTTAACATCAATATATGCGAGTTCGTGCATTCTTTCGTATAATCCAAGTGAACTAAGTGGAAAGAGTATTCGGGTAGAAGATCCATGTGCCTAGTAAGCGAGTCCTAGTGGAATAGACAAAGTTATCTTAGAATTTGTTCAAGTACTTGGGTTAGGCTCGATAGTCGACATAGTGAAGTTGTTAACTCAGGAGTTGCTTGGACCTCAAAGTTACGAGCCTAGAGGGAAGCACCCTTGTGGGATGTCAATTCAGATGTAAGACCACGTGAAAATGTGAAAATATAAAGGTAGGGTTTTTTCATTCTTTTTGTTATTTAACCCCATGTCACCACCTGTGCACTTGACCTAATTAAAATATAGCCCAATAGAAAACGTGAAAAATATAAAAGTAACTACCATAATAAAATAATAAAAGTAAAATGCACGTTTTATTTATGAACATAGTGACAAATGAAAATGCAGTAGTAATTTAAAAAGGAAAGAATGGCAAACTCATGCATTCTAAAGGTAGATTACAAACTTGTCAGGCACGATGTGGGTTCATGTGTAAGCTTTTATTCGTTGGTCGTTGACCTTAAAAATGGACTCGTCGTCCATATTTTTTATGTCCACGTATATTGGTGTACTTTGAAAGGTCCAGACCACCTTGATTTGAGCTTTCCAGGGAAAAGCTTTACCTTGAATTTTAGAGGAGCACCTGTTGACCATTATGAAAATGTTATGGAAAAAGATTTTTGTCGTGCCACTTCTTGATTTTTTTTCTTGTACAACGTTGCACTTTCATAAGCTTGATCTATAAACTTCTACATCTCGTTCAGCTCTGACAGTCTTCTTTCACCGACTAATTGGGAATCAAAATTGAGTTTCTTGATAGCCTAGTAGTCTTCATGTTTTAAATCAATAGTAAGATGGCATGCTTTGCCATACACCAACTTGAATGGAAACATTCCCAATGGAGCCTTGAATGCCATGCGATATGCTCAAAGTGTTTCATCTAGCTTTGGGGACCAATCCTCCTCTTCGGATTTAACACATTTTTAAAGATTTGTTTGATTTCACGATCGGAGACTTTAGCATTGCCATTAGTTTGTGGGTGGTATGCAGTGGAAATTTTATGTCGCATCCCATATATTTGTAATGTGTTAGTAATTAACTTGTTATCAAAGTGAGTGCCTTTATCACTGATGATAGCTCTAGGTGCTCCAAACCTTGTGAAGATGTTCTTGTGAAGAAATTTGAGCATGGTCTTAGAGTTGTTCCTTGGTGTTGCAATTGCCTCCACCCACTTTGATACATAGTCCACTACCAGCAAAATGTAGAGATCTCCAAATGAAGATGGAAATGGTCATATAAAGTCCCACACATAAAAAAGCTCTATCTCCATTATATTTTGCAATGGCATTTCATGTCATCTAGAGATATTCCCTATGCGATGGAATCTATCGCAAGCCTTGTAAAATTCATAGGCATCCTTGAAGAGTGTGTGGTAATAGAAGGCTGATTGAAGTACCTTTGTTGTAGTCCTTGCACCTCTAAAGTGCCCTCCTCATGGAGCCATGTGACAATGATGCATAATTTCTTTTTGCTCATTATCAGGGGCACGCCGTCAAATAATCTAGCCAGCACATTGTTTTAACACATATTGCTCATCCCAAAAGTAAAGTCTTGCATCATGCCTGAATTTCCTCTTGCATTGGCTATTAAAATCATGAGGCAAAATACCACTAACAAGAAATTTAACAATATTCCCATACCACGGAATTCTCACAGCATATAATATTTTCTCATAAGGGAATTCCTCTTTTATTTCTAAATTTTCATAGCATTCTGATTTGTTTTCTAACCTAGAGAAATGATCAATAACTTGGTTCTCTATATCTTTCCTATCTTTAAGCTCTAAGTCAAATTCTTGCAGGAGTAGTATCCACATAATAAGTCTAGTTTTGGCATCCTTTTTATTCACTAAGTATTTGATTGTTGAGTGATCGGAGTGCACAATAACCTTGGTGCCTATAAAGTATGCCCTAAACTTGTCAAATGCAAATACTACGACAAATAATTCTTTATCAGTGGTTGTGTTGTTAGTTTTTGCTTCATTTAAGGTATGATTAGCATGGTAAATGACATGTTCCAAGTAATTCTCTCATAGCATAGTCGCTTGCATCACACATTAGCTTAAATAGTGAAGTCCAAACAGGGGAAACAACTATGGGTGTTGAGATGAGTCTTTGTTTCATCACTGTGGATGCGTCGTCACAAAATTTATCGAACACAAAGGGCTGATTTTGTTGTAGCAAAGTATATAAAGGCTTGGAGATTTTGGAGAAGTCCTTAATGAATCTCCTATAAAAGTCGGCATGTCTTGGAAAACTCTTAATACCCTTCACAGTGGTTGGTGGAGGTAACTTCTCAATCACCTTAATTTTGGCCTTTTCCACCTCAATGCCCTTGTGTGAGATCTTATGACTTAGCACAATGCCTTCGGCCTCAATGAAGTGCCACTTTTATCAATTTAACACAAGGTTAACCTCTTCATATTGCTTGAGTACACTTGCAGGATTGCCAAGGCATTTTTCAAAGTTGTTTCAAGACACGGAGAAGTCATCCATAAAGATTTCCAAAAAAATCCCCAACCATGTCAGAGAAAATGGTTTGCATACGTATTTGAAAAGTTGTTGGAGCATTGTAGAGTCTGAAGGGCATCCTCCTAAAGGCATAAGTACCATAGGGGCATGTAAAAGTTTTATTCTCTTAGTCCTCTCGCGCTATGGAAATTTCGTTATATCCCGAATATCCATCTAGAAAGTAATAATATGTCTTGCCCTCCAATCGATCTAGCATATGATCGGTAAAAAGTACAGAAAAATGGTATTTCTTGGTTGCCTTATTGAGCTTGTGATAGTCCATATAAATCCTCCATCTAGTGATGGTGTGTGTGGGTATAAGATCATTGTCCTCATTGCTCACCACGGTCGTACCTCCTTTCTTGGGGACACATTACAGTATGCTCACCCATACACTATTGGATATTGGGTAGATAACTCCAGTATCAAGCCATTTTATGATCTTTTTCATCACCACCTTCTTTATAATAGGTTTTAGACTTATTTATGGTTTAATGGAATTGTTGTGGCAATCATTAAGCAAATTTTTGTGCATGTATATTGTAGGGCCTATACCCTTCAAGTCATCCATAATTCAACCGAACGTTTTCATATACTGTGACAAAACATTTAGCAAGCTACACTCTTGATCAGGCTTAAGACTAGAAGAGATAATCACAGGCAATGTCTTATTACTACCCAAATAAGCATATTTAAAATGTGATGGAAAATATTTTAGCTCTAGGTTAGGTGCATGATGTAGTGAGGGTTTTGGAGGAATAAATTCATCAAAGTCTAGAGGTTCAAATCATGTACCCAATTTAGATATGAGTAAGCTAAACTACTACACCTCTAATGGAAAATCCTCGGGCTCTTCTATGTTTTCCTCTTTAGTAAGCCTCTCATAGTTTTCCAGCTGTATGAAATTACTACAGCAAAATTCGTCAGCTTCCCCTTCTATCATTGAGTTCGTTTCTAGAATTCTCTGGAATTCTTTAGAATCATCCACATACTTGAGAGAACGAAATATATTCACAATGACACTTTGATCAGCTACTCTAAGAGTAATTTCACCCTTCTCATAATCAATAAGAATGAAACCTATGGCTAGGAAATGCCTCCCTAAAATTATGGGTGCATTGGTTTCAACCACGCAATCAAGGTTGAGAAAATCGACTGGGAACACAAACTTATCCACATTTAATATGACATCTTCGATATTTTCGTCAGGACGAACATGGGATATGTTAGCTATTTACAAAATAAAGGAGATGGGTATTGAATTTCCCATGCTAAGCTTCAAGAATATTGACTTGGGCAATAGATTCACACACGATCCAACGTCACATAGTGATTTCCCAACATAGTTGTCTTCTATAGAACATGGAATGATAGAGCTACCTGGATCTTTTAGTTTTGACGACAACGTACTCAATACGGAGCAAAATTCTTTTGTCGTAGCAGTAGCCTCGTACTTCTCAACCTTCCCCTTTTTTGTTACAATTTCCTTAAGAAATTTAGTATATTTATGCATTTTTTCAATGGCCTCTAAGAGTGAGACATTAATATATAGCTGGTCAAGGATGTCTACAAAGTTCCTGAATTGAATGTCATCATTATACTTCTTCAATATTTGAGGGAAGGGCGGTGGGGGTCTTACTTCTTCTACTATTGGTGTGGGAACAACATTTGTTGTAGCATTTTTATTTGTTCCCTAAATAGGTTCACTTGTTGAACCCTCATCCTTATCTTTCTCTACAGGTACCTCTTCTTGCATCTTATATTCTTCTTACTTAGTTGTGGGGTTAGACTCATCCATCTTCTTTCCCCAAAATTTATCTTGTTGATTGATTTGAGTGTCACTCCTTAGAATGAGTTCACTACATTGCTCATTGCCATGAGCTTTAGTGACTTCAGTGTCACTAGGTAGATGACATGGTTGACATTCTTGTAAGGTTGCCAAAATTTTTCCTACCTGACCCTGCAAAGCTCTCAGAGATGAACTATGACTTTGCAGTAATGCTCCTTGACTTCGAAGTGAAACTCTTTGGTTTTTATAGATGTGGAATGGTCTTGTAACATGGTCTTGGTAGTTGCTATAAAATATTGTATAGTAACCTTCAACGAATTAGTATTTGATGAAGATAATGTCCCTTTGATAGAATTTTTTCAACATATTTGTAATAGTAGAGAGTTGTGTGGATACCTAATCCTTAACATCTAATTCAAATGTCTCATGTGCCTTTCTTCCAGTTCCTAGCCTTGAAGTAGGAAATTTTTAATCATTGTTTTTGATCCTATCAAGGATGTCAAAGGCCTCTTTAGGTAATTTGTCTAGCAAAGTGTCATTTGTTGAAGCATCTAACATCATTCTCGTGGGTGCATTAACTACATTGTAAAACATCACGAGTTGAGTCAAGTCATGGAATCTATGGTTCGTACACTTATGAAGCAATCCTTTATATCGATCTCAACCCTCATACAATGATTTATCATCATCTTCACGGAAATATGTTATGTCATTTCTTAGTTGAGTATTCATGTTCGGCGGAGTATACCGCAACAAAAAAACTTTTGCACAGATCTGACCATGACTCCATCGAGCCGAATGGAACTCGACTCAACCAAACCCTTTCTCGATCACGCAATGAATAAGGAAATAAATTTAGCTTAAGCACATATTCATGCACTTTTTGTTGCTTGAAAGAATCACACACCTCCAAGAAAGCGCACATGTATTTCCTTGTATCTTCATGAGGCATACCCCCAAACTGTCTTATTAAATTTAACATATTGAACATAAACGGTTTAATTTCAAAGTAGGCTACCTGAATCTTTGGGCACTACAATACCAGGGTTGAGGTCATCCAAGATAGGAGCTAAGTGATCTCAAATAGCACAAGGTTGAGCACATTCATTCCATTTGGAATTGATGCAGCATTTGGATCTTCAGGATCTGCTACTTGGTCACCACCTTAGTTTCGCAGAGAGTTTATATTTCTTTGAGCATGTTGATCACGTCTCCTTTGAAGGAAAAATCTCAGGTCCAATTGGGAGTAATGGTCCTTCGGGTTATCCTCGGGTTATACACCAACAAAACATGAAAAAGAAAAAGAATATAACAAGTAAAATTATACAAAAATAAAAATGTAAAATAAAAATGCAATAACAAAACTATTAAACTTCCAATTGCAATCTCTGGCAATGATGCCAAAAGTTGTTCGTGTTTGGTGTGCTTAAAATTATACAAAACTTCTGTTCAAGTATACACAATCGAACAAGTAATATAGTAGTGACTGAGTATTATCTTCACAAGGATTGGAGGAAATAAAAAGTTAAGTTAAAGCACTAAAAGGTAGCAAATGGAAATGCTATGAAAAATTGATATGTATGAAGTGTAACCAATTAAAAATGTTAAAGCAATTGAAATTAAGAATCCGAGAATGAATCAATTAACTTGACACCTCACACAAACAAGCTACAATGGGAATGATTGGCAGGGTCACTAAGGAATCCTAAGCCTTGTCTTCTAGAATAGTTTAAGCCCTTATGCCTATTTGCTCGACAGAGTTTACTAAGTGTGTTCCTAGGCTATCTCTGGTAAGGAACCTAACAAATAAAAATGCCATGGCAATAACTATCAGCATGAATTATAGCAAAAATCCTATCGATTAAGCACTACTCCTTTTAATTAGTAGCTAAAACCCATTTCTCACATTGATCTTCACTAGCTCTCTCAAATACTAGGCATCGAACTTAGAAATGACTACTCTCGTAAGCTTTACAATAATCTCTTACAATCCTAAGTAAATAAATACAATGAGCAAAGCAAATAATAAACATAAAAAAGTTATACCATTCATTAAAACAAAAGCTTAATCATCCATAGTTAACCCTCACCAAATAAGTCTAGTTCATGGTGGGTTACAAATCATCCAAAATAAAAACTTGTTCCATTAAAAACCCACAAACAAAATGAAAATGAAGCACAAAGGTAAGAGAAAACTTCCAAAAAAGTGAGTTGTTATAAGCTTCTTTGAACCACCATGAGCCACCTCAGTGACGCTAGCTTCTCTCAAAGGCCTAGCTCGCCACTCCCTTAATGCTTGGATATGAAGGAAACCACGAAGAGTATGAAAGGGGGATAAAAAAATGGAAGCATGTAGTCACTCTTTCACTCTTGCCTACCTTACTTTTTCCCAAAAGAATATCCTTAAATTTTTTGGCATCATTTCCTATTTATACCAAGGGAATGTCCTAGGGTTTTGTGCCAAAATTCCTTTAGTACCCTAGGTGAAGTTTCCTTCATGTGAAAGGGCGTAAAAAATTGGCAGTGGTCCCCTCCTAGGTGGCTGGTAGTTGGAATCACGTGTGGGCTGGACAGTTGGCTATTTTGTAAAAATATCTTCATCTCTTTTATCTTTTTCTACGCTCAAAAATGACATCCACATTGTCACATCATTCTTTTTATTCTTCATCATTCCAAATTGTTGCGGCAATTCAATTTGCTCGCCTTTGGCTCCAAACACCTGTACAACACCAACTAACACAACCTTCCTTATTACGCAACACCAGTTGCATAATAAAATGCTACAACAACTTGAATCCACCAAATGCATTTATATACTCCTAAATGTTCCTTAAGACAAACAATAACTCAAGTGAAAAGGCCCTAAATATGGCCTTTTTACAGAGTTATCATGGGATGTCAAGTCAGATATGAGACTACGAGGACGTTTTCATATCGCTAGTTGAGGGTAAACTCTAAGGAGATGTTTTTAGTAGAGTTATTCACCCGAGTGTGTTCCATGAGAGAGTATCTATGTGACTATTTAAGGATACGATTGAGGTTGTGTGAGTGTGTATATAAGTCACTTTAAACTTCTAAAAGTAAAGTTAGGTGATAACTACTTGGGGTTAATGGGTGGACGCTCCTAACGTGAGTTTGTCTATGTCCTATCCAAAGAACCTTTATTAGTAGACTTGTAAGGTGTAAGTCATGTGATGATGTGTATCCTCTCACTATACAGTAGAGTCTATTTGTATGGTTAAATAAGAGTGTGAGTTTTCAACCCCAGACTTTGTCCCTGCTATCTTCGTGTTCGTATAAAAGTGTAATCTATATACACACCTAGTTTCCTACAATGTCTAATAGCCCAATGGATTTTAGTGTTTGAGGCTAAAGGAAACCAAGTACCGCAAGTGTTGTTTGACTTTCGTTAACTGACCTGAAATAACACAGTTGTAGTAAGTGATCATGGTACATACATAGAATCATAGAACACTAAAATATATGATATTTTAAATGCAAAAAAATGGTTAGCCACTTCGGTGGTTTCATGTAATATTCTAATGCTCTGAATTTCTGGTCGGATTAGACTAGGGTGTTACATAATAGATCGGTCACTAACATTGTTGATTTGTAACAAATTGGTCACTCGATGTTAACAACCATTAACACAGGTTACAAAAAATTGAGTTGGACCATTAACCACTTACCTGACCTATTGATTGGTCATCTCTTCAACTTTAAATAAACTCAAAATAGAGCTACCACAACCCTCAGCTCCACCGTCCCTCCACCTTCTATAACAGACACCCTCTTTGAATAGTTCATTGCCATTTTCCACTAATGCCTATCCAAACACCTTTTTGTTATCGATTCCACTTACTGGACCAAATATTGAGTAGAAAAACACCCAAACTTCTCTCTATGTTATTTATTCCCCTCTGTTCTACCTCACACACTCTTACACTGCCACATTCCTTTGTAAGAGAGAGCTAAACAGAAGGATTGTTAAGATATTATTCTCCATTAATTTCCTCAAGTTTTCATTTGTTTACAATTGAAAAAAAAAACAAATTTTCCATCACATTTTAAGCATAAACAATGAAAAAAAATCATTTTTAAGCCTTGTTCCCTCTCTTTTGTAAAGTAGAAAGTAAAGATGTCTCAAATCTAACCCACACTATTAATTCCAAAATCATCTCAAGTTTTTCAAGACAACATCATGGGCCCATTCAAACTTGTTTACATAGATATCATCATCATCCTCGTAAAGCTCTTTTAAAAAATTGATTTATGATCTACGTTCATGAACGTAGATAAGCTTAGTGTTTTTCCCTGATTTTAACTAAAACTTGTTAGTCTTGGAGATAAGTTTAGAAAGATTCAATCAATTGAATTTACTACAAGGTTTGCATATTCATTTAAAAAAGAGGATATACGAGCCCATCTGTACTTTAATCATCATGAGGATGGCAACTGAAATTTCCCTTCAATTTTGAATATTCAAGTTCCGATCATGGTCTTCATGGAGCGTGTTTACATGGGTATCGTCACCATCTGTAATACCCCAAAATTTTGGCTAGTGACCAAAATGAATAAATTGAAAGTTTAATGGACAAAGTTTTAACTTGGGAAAATTTAGGAGACATAGTAGTAATTTTCCCAAAAAATAAAATTTATAACGTAAATGAATAGTTTACCCCCAAGAATTACGTTTTCGTGGGTTTCATATTTTTTTAATTGAAATTTGTATTGAAGGATATAAAACAGTAAAGTTTGAGAAAAATTCAAATAATTGGATCGAATCGAATTTATGAGAAATTTTGAGGGATGATAGGAAAAGGTTAAGAATATCATGTTCATATTTTAAATTGGTAGAATTTAACATGGACCATTGGATTTAAGATTGATTTTCCATGTTAAATCATGATTGTTGGATTAAAGTGGCAAGATTGTAATTTTGGGGGAAAAACAAGGGCAAAGCTTGAAAGTATGAATATTTTTATTCATATTTGACTTAGGATGATGTAAGGATGGTGATATGATTACATCACATGGTAATTGACGTATGGTAATTGTCGAGAGATTTTAAGGGTACATTTTCATTTCCCATTAAATGAATTTTTAATTCAATAATGTTAATTATAAGATAAGTGTACCAGATTTTTAAGTACAATTTTCATTAAATTTTCTTCATCTTCAAGAACATTGCTGTGAACTCCATAAGAAAGGTGAAAAGATTTTATTTTATTTTTTCATTTTCAAGCCAAATTACTTGTATTTTGGATGAAAACAATAAATAAGAAATTAACATACATAAAATTCTCTATCATTTGGTGTACTTTGTCCATGCATTCCTTGCTTAAATTCTTAGTTTCATGAATATGGTGGATGAAGGTGAAGTTTAATTTTGAAGTTTTATGGATAGATTTTGATGTTATTGATGTTGTAGAATCATTTTCATGCTTGTATGATTATTCAAAAGCATTGCAAATGGTTAAATCCCAATTCGACCAAGGCTAGGGTTTTTGTATAAAATTAATTTGGATTTATTTTGATATGGGAATGATTAAAGATGCATGGAAATGATGTTTAAAGGCTTAATTCATGCTTGAATCAAGTTGCAAATCATGTGTATTTTTAAATCCTATAGATTTAGCCACTATGGAGAAAATAGGGAAAATTATGGAAAAAATCCCTAAGGCTAGATATGATGAGTTAATGATTCTACAAGCTTTAGAATGTTGTTTAGAACAAATTTGAAATTTATACAATTTTAGGGACCAATTCGTATATTATGTAAATTATGGGATTGAAATAAAAATTGGTTATAAGTTGATTTGCAATGTTTAACTGGATATTTGAATACTTGAATATGATAATAAGTACTTGAATTGAAGTTGAATGGTAAGGTACCATTTTGAATAAAATGCAAAAGTTGAGATGAATTCTAAAAGAATTTATTTTAATGGTCGAATAGTCGAAATTGGAAATGTCATGCGAGTTATTGGTTGAATTGAATATGGAGAGACTTGAAATATTATTTTGAAGAGTTAAGTTGAATTTGATTATAAGAGGAATTAGTATCGAAAGGAGTTTTAGCAATTTTTATGCTATTGTACGCCTAATATGTTGGATTGATACTAACATGTACTTTGAATTTTATGTATTGGTAAATGATGCTTGTGTAGATCGAGATTCAGACACAAACAAGTTAAAATTGAAGGAAAAAGTACAAGAGTGAAGTTTATATCAATAGTAAGGTTTGCTAATGAGGCATCAGGTGAGTGCATTCTAACCTATTATATATATTATATGAGGAAGACTTGCAATGAGTCAACCTCAAATGATTTGGAAAGAAAAGTATTTAAATCATATTTTAACTTATTTTCACATTATTTTACTAAAATGGTATTCAGATGATTTTGGGTATGAATTGCCCAATATATTTTTATATGATGTTTTTACTAAATGATTTATGGATGATTTTAGGTATGAAACTGCCCAATGCCCTTTTATATGATATGTTGGTATGTTGGTATCTATGGATACTTCTAATAAATAAATGTTATATGACTTTGATATGAAAAACCCATTGTATGCACATTGAGAGTCTTAGGTAGAATTGGCATGCCATGAGGTGGAATGATTATATGGTACATATTTATACATTTTATATGGCACCTATGGTGAAAATCTATAAGGCACTTTTGGGTGCAAATTACCTACAAGGCACTTTCGAGTGCATTTTGTGCACACTCGACGAGACTCACGTACGTTGCATTCTCATTGATATACATTAGGTTATGATTTATAGGAAATTGAAAAGTGCAGGTCGATTGATTTACTTGAAAATAAATCTTTCATCGAATGTTCTGATTTGATTATATATGATTCATATGTGAATTGTGTTTTAAATGAAAAGAAGAGACTTGGTTAAGTCAATTTTATGTGTTTTCATATTGTTATATGATAATATCGTATTATCTTTTAAATGAGATTTTATACCTATTAATATTCTAATTTATAATTAGTGTCTCACTAAGTGTATACTTAGCGTGTGATTAAAGAAAAGATAGTGAAGTAAGGAGCTAAGCTCGACATCACTTTTGAAGATCAAACCCTACCTCCAATATCAATATGACATCTTTTGATGTTTTTGTCATTTGTAGTTGTCATGTTTATTATATATCTTGTGTTTACTCTGGTATAAATAGGTCTTAAACCGATTTTTATAATTAAATATGTTAACTTAAAGGATATTACTAGGTTTTAATAGTAGTTTGCATGGTTAGTAGTTTATTTTATTATATTTTAAACACTATCGGGATGAATTTTAAAATAAACAATTTTTAGGCAGTTTCATTCTTTATATGAAAAATATTGAACTTCTATATTGTTGTCTGAAATTAGATTTGATTTAGATGTTAAAGTATTATATTTTGGTTTTACACGATTAAATACTTTCAATGGTTGATATTAAATTTGATGATTTTAAAAGAAACAATTTTTTTTTGTTTTCGAATAGCAAATATTTTTATATAGTTGATGTGACATCTCTATCCCGTATTCGGGTTCAGATACAGGAACGAGGTGTTATATTTATTTGGTATCACAGCTGTAGGTTTAGCATATTATAGGCCTAAACTGAGTTTTTTTTTCAAGTAAAAAATGTGTACATTCCACTAGGATGTCAATATTACTAATATGATATTTATATGATCTTGATTGGTTTTTCTCCTTACTAACCTAAATCAATATGTTTTTATTATATGTTTGAAATGGATGGCTCAATTCGAGCTATCGATTAGGAAGTTCTGGAATGAACAACAACGGGAGCAATAAGGTCAACCATGAGCCTTCTACTTAGCATGAACAAGAAGGAGCACCTACACAACAAAGGGTGCTTGTGTAAGATCAAGGTACCTTATCTCAGACGATGGATGTGATACTGACTTGTTTTCACCCACTAACTCCCCGAGTATTCATAGTAAAAGAATTAAAAGTTTGGGAGCTCCAAAATTTAAAGGAGAATCTGATGAGGGCCCAGTGGTTGTAGATCTCAGTTTAAATGATGTGAAGATTATGATGGAAGGTTTCCAATGCACTGATACAAAAAATTTGGATGGAGTTGTGTCGCTGCTCCAAGGTTAGACTTGAATATTGTAGACAAATGCCACGATGCATGTATCTCCCGAGCAGGTGACCTGGCAGTTCTTCTTGGAGGAATTCAAGAACAAGTTTATTGGTGACCAGTTTATGCGAGAGATGAAATAAGAATTCCTCAGTCTGGAAAAAGGAAACTATACTACTTATGAGTATCAATATGAGTTCAACAAGTTAAATCAGTTTGTAGCATAATATAATTTCAACAAGAAGTCTGATGTGATTGGTTCATTAAGGGTCTATGATCGAGATTGAAGGAGTTTCTAATGGTACTAAATTTGCCCACTTTCAAGAAGTAGTAAATTTGGCTAAATTGGTCGAAAGGGATCAGAATGCATGAATGATGGAGTTGAGAACTCAGACAACAAAAAGATCAGGAACATCATCAGTCTAATTTAATTCAAAATGAGGTAAAGGTTTTGGTTCTCGATATCAAAACATATCTAAATTTGATGCTTCCAACTGTAAATGAACTAATGCTAAAAAAGCCAAGCAATCCCATATAGCTACTGCAAGGATAGGAGTCAGAGACAACTTATACCCTGTCAGCTATATGGTAGAAATCATATTGGGGTATATCGAATTATTTTGGGAGCTTACTTTCGATGTGGAGAAATCAGTCACTATATTCGAGCCTGTCCCATGATGACTGGAGAAAAACTGTTCATGCTAAGAGATTTGTTGTTGTTTCACATAGAGGTAGAGGAAAAGCTAAGTTAGGGAAACCATTAGGATCTACTTCTCAGCCTGAATTCCACACTCCATTAAAAGTATATAATATCAGGATTGATGATGATTGGGATAACTCAAAAATCATTGCAGGTACATTATATATTTTTTAAGAACCTATATTTGTTTCTGATTGATCCTGGTTCTACAAACTTGTATAGAAGTACTAAGTTGATAAGAGAAATAAAAATTCCCTTATAACCAATATCAAGTGATATAGTTACAAAAAAGCCCATTGAGCCAAAGTGTGAGGGTTAGTTGAATATGTAGAAATTGTTCACTAAAAGTTTAAGGAGTTGGATTTTCGACGAACTTGTTGGGGTTACCTTTCGAGGAATTTGAGATTATTTTGGGCATGGATTAGTTATCTCCCTAACATGCCATTATGGATTGTTGCTACTAAGTATTGAGATGATAATAGTCGATGAAAGGGTAAATCCCTTGTCCAATGTGATTTTAGTTGTTTATGACAAGAAATTGTTGTTACTAAGTTGCCAAGTTTTCTTAGCAAATGTTGTAGATACTTGATCTTTCGAGGTTAAGATGGAAGCTATTCTGACTGTTTGAGAGTATTCAGATGTGTTTCCTAATGAGTTGCCTAGTTTACCTCCTAATCGAGAGGCAGAATTTAAGATTAAGGTATTTCCAGGTACTACACCTATTTCTATGGCCTCGTATTACATGGCTCTGATCAATCTATGAGAATTAAAGTAACAATTACAAGAATTATTAGATCGGGGTTTTAACAGGCCGAGTGTGTCACCTTGGGGTGCACCAGTTTTGTTTGTGAAAAAAATATGGATTTATGAGATTATGAATAGATTATTGTCAACTAAACAAGCGACAATGAAGAACAAGTATCCTCTTCCAAGGATTGACGATACTTTTATCATCTAAAAGGCATATAATTATTTTCTAAGATCGATCTTTGATCGGGTTATCATATGTTAAAGATGAAAGATGAGGATATTCCAAAAATGACTTTCAGGACCCGATACAACCGCTATGAGTTTGTGGTAATGCCGTTTAGATTAATGAATGTTCCTAGAACATTTATGGATTTGATGAAAAAAGTATTTCAACCATGTTTGTGTTAGAGTATGCCCAAAGATCAATCATATAATGATGGTAATAATATATTTATTTACCGATTTTATTTAATAAAGGCATTGCCACTATTATTTTCAGTTATGTGTCTGTGTTTAACATAAATTGAAAGATAATAAAGTCAATATAATAACATTATTAAAAGATCCATTGTCAAGTATTATTATGGGCATGGAAAATAATAATACGCTTAAGACTAACATGTTATTGATTGATGTCAAGGAGTTGTCATTGACATAGAGATGTCAGAATTAATACATGATTATATTGTTAGAGAACAATGTATTGGATTGACCCATCATGAGCATATGTCTCGGATTATTATGTAACGGTCATAATGTTGCTCATGGTGATAACTATATGTATGATCCTCATACTTGAGATCAATTTCATCCCAACATATATTGTTGTATGTTTTGATACAGTTAAACATGCTTCATAACTGGTTGCACTATAAAGACTGTTATTGAATATATTTCGATATATGTAGTGGGGTGTATATGGTTAAGATAGGATTTGTCCTTCCTACATAATAGGAAATATATCACATGCCACTTGATTGAGTTAGACTAGAAATGCATGGCCATGCTCGAATAATTTGATATGTGATATCATATTCGTTAATTATAGTATACTCTAGATATCAAGAAACAATATATGGGCTATACAAGTGTGACTATTCTAAGACTTGTACCTATTCTAGATATAAAGGACAAAAGGATGTAATACATAAAAGAGTTAATCACGAAGATGATATGTCGAATCATAATTTCTTGTAACTTAGGTGATAATGATATATTGCTAGATGTCACTCGTTGTATGTAATATTAGAATTGTTCTAATAATTACTACTAACGTTACAAGAACCTACAAAGTCGCACCCTAGGATTGAAATTATAAAAAATGTACAATTTGTTGTATGTTACTAAAATATATCTAGAGTTATGATATGTATATTTGATATACATATGATTTTAATTATCCCGAATATAGTAAGTAAGCATTAAAAGAATGTAATTTAGATTACAACTCTTTTAACTGGTATATATAATTCGGAATAATTAAATAAGTTTTTAAATAAACATTAAAGATTATAATTCAGATTATAAGTCTTTAATGTATATTTAATTGAATTAATTAAATAATATTTCATTATTAATTAGAAATAACTTTGAAAACCCTTAGATGTTAGAGTAATGGATATAAAAGGGTGTGTTAGGTCTAGTAGTCGCTTTTAACACATACACATAAACCTTTAGCCATTTTCTCTCAAAATAGTTTTAGGGAAAACAAATATTGTTCTCAATCGGGTGAACTGAGTCGAGGCCGAGACGTGATTTCATGGAGGCATACGATTCGAACCGATCTACACCACCAGTATTCATTGTTGTTCTTGTTGTTTTTCAAGGAACCCACTGTAAGTATTCGTATCCCTTCCTCCCGATTTCGGTTTTACGTACTTGGATCACTGGTGAGACCGTCGAGTTTTATTTCCGCTGCACCGTGGGGTACGCCGACGGTCACAACAGTTTGGACCAATTTTGTGGTTGTATTCATTGATCATATTTTGGTCTATTCTAAGACAAAGAATGATCATGATGCACATCTTTGCATAGTTCTCTAGACACTACGAGATAAAAAGTTAAATGGCAAGCTGTCAAAGTGTGAATTCTGGTTGTCTAAGGTTGCATATCTTGGCCATGTGGTTTCAGAAGAGACGATAAGAGTAGATATCAAGAAAGTACAAGCTATAGTTGAATGGAAAAGTCCAATGGAAAAGTCCAATGGAAAAGTCCAAAGAATGTTTCTGAAGTTTGGAGTTTCTTGGGACTTGTTGGTTATTATTGAAGGTCATAAAGAACTTTTCGATGATTTCCTCTCAACTAACCAAGTTACTGAGGAAATATGTGTCATTAATTTGGACGGATAAGTGCCAAGAAAGCTTTGAGACACTAAAGAATATCTTAACTGGAGGCCTAGTGCCAGTACAACCAGAATCAGGCAAATATTATGTGGTTTATAGTGACGTGTCTCATAATGGTTTAGGATGTGTTAATGCAAAAAGGAAAAGTTATGGACTATGCTTCAAGGAAACTTAAGACTCATGAAAGAAATTATCCAACTCATAATATAGAGTTGGCAGTAACTGTGTTCACTTTGAAGATTTAGTGCCACTATTTTTATAGTGAACGATATTACATCTACACTGATCATAAAAGTCTCGAGTATCTAGTAACTCAAAAAGAGTTGAATTTGAGACAAATGAGATGGATAAAAATCCCTAAATATTATGATGTTATCATCAACTATCATTCAGAAAAGGCTAATGTGGTAGTCGATGCACCTAATTGAAGGACATTTTTAGTTTTACGAACTTTAGGTGTGCAATTGTCTTTAAAGAAAGATAACGTTTTGGTTACAAAATTAAAGTTAAAGCCTATGTTGTTGGGTCGAATAAAGGATCTTTAAATAAAAGATGAAAAATACTTGTCAAATATAGAACAAATGGAAAAACGTGAAACCAAAGACTTTGAAGTTAAGTCTGATGGATGCTTATACTATCGTGGAAGAGTATATATTCCAAATGATGAAGAATTGAAGAAATAACTTCTTATTAAGGCACATTGTAGTCCTTTGACTATGCATCCAGGTGGAAACAAGATGTATCAAGATCTTAAGAGCCAATATTGGTGGCCAATTTATTTCCAAATGCCTGACATGTCAACGAGTAAAAGCGAAGCATCAAGTGCCTTCAGGATTATTATAATCAATTTTCATTCCTTAGTGGAAGTGAGAATAAGTTACGATGGATTTTATAACTGTCCTACCTTTGACACCCAAAAAGAAAGATTCAATATGGGTGATATTTAACAGGTTGAACAAATTAACACACTTCATCCTTGTTCGAACAAATTACTCTATGGATAAGTATTTTGAGTTGTACATCAAGGAAATTGTTTGACTATTTGGAGTACATGTTTCAATAGTATATGATAGAGACCCAAGGTTTACTTAGAGATTTTTGAAGACTTTACATAAAGCCTTGTGTAATAACTTAACTTCAACAATATTTTTCATCCTCATACGAATAGACAGTCAGATTGAACTATTCAGATTCTAAAGGATATGATAAGGGCATATGTGATTGAATTCAAAGGATCATGGGAAAATTATTTACCTTTAGCATAATTTACCTACAATAATAGTTATCAAACTAGTATCAAGATGGCTCCTTATGAATCCTTATATGGAAGAAAGTGTCGAACACCATTAAATTGGCATGAGCTTAAAGATCGAGACATAGTTGGCCTTGATCTAATTAAAGAGGTGAAAGATAAATTAAAGGCCATTCAAGATAATCTCAAGATACTTGTTGATGAACAAAAGTCTTATTCATACTTGAAAAGAAAAGAAATCGAATACCAAGTTCGTGATACAATGTTTCTCAAATTATCGCCTTGGAAAGTGGTCATGCGATTTGGACGAAAAGGGAAGCTAAGTTTGTGATTCTTTGGACCATATAAATTCATCAAAAAGAGTGGGTCTAGTTGCTTATCAGTTGCCTTTACCTTTGGAAATGGATAAGATTTATAATGTATTTCATGTATCGATACTTTGGAAGTATCGTTTGGATCTTTCATATATTATTAACTGGAGGAAAATAAAATTTAGTCAGATCTTACTTATGAGGAGGAACTGGTAAAGATATTAGAACATAGAGCCAAAAACTGAGAAACAAGACGATTTCACTTGCTAAAGTTCTTTGGCAAAATCATAAAGTCGAGGAAGTTACTTGGGAAAGAGAATAAGATATGAGAAAGCAATTTCCTCATCTTTTTTGATAAGGTACGTACTGAAAATTCGATGAAGTAATTTCTTACAAAAATTAATAAATTAAAAGTTTAATGGCCAAAGTGTAAACTTGTGAAAAATTTAGGGACCAAAATGGTAATTTTCCCAAAAAGAAATTTTGTATAATAAATTAATAGTTTAACCCCCCAACAATGAGTTTTTCGTGGGTTTTAGATTTTTTATCCGAATTTTTTGTTAAAGGCTATAAAATAGTAAAGTTCGAGAAACATTTGGATAATCAGATCAAATCGATTTTTTTAGAAATTCTGAAGGATGATAGGAAAAGGTTAATAATGTCATGTCCATTTTTTAAATTGGTAGAATTTAACATGGAATTTAAGATTGATTTTCCATGTTAAATTGAGATCGTTGGATGTCCATTTTTTAAATTGGTAGAATTTAACATGGAATTTAAGATTGATTTTCCATGTTAAATTGAGATCGTTGGATTAAAGTTGCAAGATTATAATTTTGGAAAAAAGAACAATGGATAAGTTGGAAAGTATGAATATATTTGTTTATATTTGACTTAGGATGATGATATGATTATGTGACATGGTAATTATCAAGAGATTTTAACGGTATATTTTTCATCTCCCATTAAATGAATAAAAAATTAGCATAATTTACCTACAATAATAGTTATCAAACTAGTATCAAGATGGCTCCTTATGAATCCTTATATGGAAGAAAGTGTCGAACACCATTAAATTGGCATGAGCTTAAAGATCGAGACATAGTTGGCCTTGATCTAATTAAAGAGGTGAAAGATAAATTAAAGGCCATTCAAGATAATCTCAAGATACTTGTTGATGAACAAAAGTCTTATTCATACTTGAAAAGAAAAGAAATCGAATACCAAGTTCGTGATACAATGTTTCTCAAATTATCGCCTTGGAAAGTGGTCATGCGATTTGGACGAAAAGGGAAGCTAAGTTTGTGATTCTTTGGACCATATAAATTCATCAAAAAGAGTGGGTCTAGTTGCTTATCAGTTGCCTTTACCTTTGGAAATGGATAAGATTTATAATGTATTTCATGTATCGATACTTTGGAAGTATCGTTTGGATCTTTCATATATTATTAACTGGAGGAAAATAAAATTTAATCAGATCTTACTTATGAGGAGGAACTGGTAAAGATATTAGAACATAGAGCCAAAAACTGAGAAACAAGACGATTTCACTTGTTAAAGTTCTTTGGCAAAATCATAAAGTCGAGGAAGTTACTTGGGAAAGAGAATAAGATATGAGAAAGCAATTTCCTCATCTTTTTTGATAAGGTACGTACTGAAAATTCGATGAAGTAATTTCTTACAAAAATTAATAAATTAAAAGTTTAATGGCCAAAGTGTAAACTTGTGAAAAATTTAGGGACCAAAATGGTAATTTTCCCAAAAAGAAATTTTGTATAATAAATTAATAGTTTAACCCCCCAACAATGAGTTTTTCGTGGGTTTTAGATTTTTTATCCGAATTTTTTGTTAAAGGCTATAAAATAGTAAAGTTCGAGAAACATTTGGATAATCAGATCAAATCGATTTTTTTAGAAATTCTGAAGGATGATAGGAAAAGGTTAATAATGTCATGTCCATTTTTTAAATTGGTAGAATTTAACATGGAATTTAAGATTGATTTTCCATGTTAAATTGAGATCGTTGGATGTCCATTTTTTAAATTGGTAGAATTTAACATGGAATTTAAGATTGATTTTCCATGTTAAATTGAGATCGTTGGATTAAAGTTGCAAGATTATAATTTTGGAAAAAAGAACAATGGATAAGTTGGAAAGTATGAATATATTTGTTTATATTTGACTTAGGATGATGATATGATTATGTGACATGGTAATTATCAAGAGATTTTAACGGTATATTTTTCATCTCCCATTAAATGAATAAAAAATTCATTTAAGTTAATAAGATAAGTGTACTATATTTTTAAGTAGAATTACTTGGATTTTGTATGAAAGCATGAAATAAGAAATTAACCTACATGAAATTCTCTATCATTTTGTGTAATTTGTTCATGTTTTCCTTGTTTAAATTCTTAGTTTAATGAATATGGTGGATGAATGAGAGGTTTGAATTTGAAGTTTTATGGATAACTTTTTGTGTTACTGATTTTGTATAACCATTTTCATGCTTTTATGCCAATTGAAAACCATTAAAATGGTTAAATCCCAATTTGGTCAAGGTTAGGGTTTTTATATAAAATTTAATTTGGATTGATTTTGATATGGGAATGATTGAAGATGCATGGAAATGATGTTTATAGGTTGAATTCATGCTTGAATCAAATTGGAAATCATTTGTATTTAAACCCTATATATTCGACCACTATGGATAAATTATGGAAAATTTTCCCTATGGCTAGAAATTATGGTTAAATGATTCTACAAGCTTTAGAATGTTGTTTGGGCCAATTTGGAAATTTGTACAATTTTAAGGATCAATTCGCATAATATGGAAATTGTAGGATTGAAAATAAAATTGGTAAGAAGTTGATGTGTAATGTTTAAATGTATTGTTGACATGCTTGAATATGATATTTGGTATTTGAATTGAAGTTGAATCGCAAGGGACCATTTTGAATAAAATGGAAAAGTTAAGATGAATTCTAAAAGAATTCATTTTAATGGTGGAATTGTGGAAATTGGAAATGCCATATTAATTATTGGTTGAATTGAATATGGAGAGACTTGAAGTATTATTTTTGAAGTGTTAAGGTTGAATTTGATTGTAAGAAATGGAATTAGTATCGAATAAGTAACAAATTGATTTTTAGCAATTTTTTTGCTATTGTGCACCTACTATGTTTGATTAATATTAACATGTACTTTGAATTGTATGTGTTGGTAAATGATTCTTGTGTAGATAGAGATCGAGATACAAGCAAGTTAAAAGCAAAGGAAAAAAGTAAGTGAAGTTTATATTAATAGTATGGTTTGCTAATGAGGCATCAGGTGAGTGCATTCTTACCTATTATATATATGATATGAGAAAGACTTGCGACGAGTCAACCTCGAATGATTTAGAAAGAAAATTATTTAAATCATATTTTAACTTATTTTCATTTTGTTTCACTAAAATAGTGTTTAGATGATTTTAGGTATGAATTGCCCAATACATTTTTATATGATGTTTTTACTAAATGAATTACGGATGATTCCGAGTATGAATTGCCCAATGCCCTTTTAAATGATATATAGATATGTTGGTATCTTTGGATACTTCTTATAAATAAATGTCATATGACTGATACGAAAAGCCCATTTTATGCAAATTGAGAATCTTAGGTACAATTGGCATGCCATTAGGTGGAATGATTATATGGTACATATTTGAACATTTTATATGGCACCTATGGTGCAAATCACTGAGGCACTTTCGAGTGCAAATTACCTATGAGACACTTCGAGTGCAAATTACCTACAAGGCACTTTTAAGTGCATATTATGTGAATTCGACGAGACTCGCGTATCTTGTATTCTCATTGATATACATTGGGCTATGATTTATAGGAAATTAAAAAGTGCAGGTCGATTGATTTACTTGAAAATAAACCTTTCATTGAATATTCTGATTTGGTTATATGTGAGTCATATGTGAACTATGTTTTACACGAAAAAAAAAGAGACTTGGTTAAGTCTATTTTATATGTTTTTATATTGCTATACGATACTATCGTAATATATTTTAAATGGTTTTTTATACCTATTGATATTCTAATTTATTATTATTGTCTCACTAATTGTATATTTAGCATGAGATTGTTTCACGTGTAGGTAAAGAAAAGCGGTCGGAGTAAGGAGCTAGGCTCAACATCACCTTTGAATATCATACCAGACCTCCAGTATTAGTATGACATCTTGTGATGTTTTTTTCCATTTCTAGTTGGCATGTATATTATATATGTTGTGTCTACTCTAATATAAATAGGTTTTAAACCGATTTGTATAATTAAATATGTTAACTTAGAAAGGATATTACTAGTTTTTAATAGTAGTTTGCATGTTTAGCAATTTATTATATTATATTTTAAACACTATGAGGATGAATTTTAAAATAAGCAGTTTTTAGACTGTTTCACACAGTCAAGATGACTTCATATTTATGAACTATGTTTTACACGAAAAAAAGAGACTTGGTAAAGTCCATTTTATATGTTTTTTTTATTGTTATATGATACTATCATATTATCTTTTAAATGAGATTTTATTCGTATTGATATTTTAATTTATTATTAATTCTTCACTAAGTGTATATGTAGCATGTGATTGTTTTACACGTAGTTAAAGAAAAGCGGTCAAGTAAGGAGCTAGGCTCGACATCACCTTTGAATATTAGACTAGACCTCCAGTATCAGTATGACATCTTGTGATGTTTTTTCCATTTCTAGTTGGCATGTATATTATATATGTTGTGTCTACTCTAGTATAAATAGGTTTTAAATCGATCTGTATAATTAAATATGTTAATATTATATTTTAAACAATATGAATTTTAAAATAGCCAGTTTTTATGTTGTTTCACTCTACATATGAAACAATATTGAATTGTCATGTTACTGCCTAAAATTAAATTTGATTTAGACGTTAAAATATTATATTTTGGTTTTAAGCGATTAAATACTTTCAAAGGTTGATATTAAATTTGATTATTTTAAAAGAAATAAAATTTTATGGATCTTTGAATAGGAAATATTTTAGATAGTTGATGTAACATCTCTAACTCGTATTTAGGTTTTGAAACCAGAAATGGGTGTTACACCATCCTCGTCAAGTTCTTCTTGAAAAAATTGGATGAACGATACGAGCCCATCCAATATGATGAGGAACTCGATAGCTTGAATTTTCTCGTTGTCTAGGTCCAAACCCCAATGTTCAATGAAAAAGAGGTCGGTCTCTCACCATCTTCCCCTCGAATGTTATTTCTGTTTTCTGGGTTACTTCTGATGATGATGATGTTGCTTGTTTGAATCGATACAAGTTTACAAAATCTCAATTAGAACCGCATGTGGACTTCCTAGCCAACGAGTTGTTTCATCATCAAGTGCTCGATGATTCAACCAACACTACTCCCTAACAGATCACCATTGTTTTAGCTTTGAAATGCATTAAACATAGCTGTATTCTTGAAAGCAAATATTAGTGGAGCAAGAGTACCAAATATGGGCGAGCAAAGGGATAAGCGTAACGTGAAACACTATGAATATGTGGCCATTATCGATGCTGATTTCAGACCTGAGCCTGATTTTCTCCGATGGAGCATACGGTCTTTGGTTCATAACCCCGACATTGCTAGGCTTAAGAACAACGAGGCGCTCACAGAGGCTTGGGGAAAAAGGCATTGAACTGCTCTCGAGTGTGGCTGTCACATAAGTTGGAGAAACGGTAGCTTCACTTTGGGATTTTATTTAAAGTTGAAGAGATGACCAGTCAATGCGCCAGGTAAGCAAACAGCAGTCCAACTCAGCTTTCGATCACTCACGTTAACGACCATTAACTCGTTAACGTTATGTTCAATTTGTTACAAATTAATAATATTAGTGGTCAATTTGTTACTTTTGAAATTTTAATGAAAAACGAAAACATACTTAAACATTAGACACAATTTACGCAGTTTACATTTGAATAGTACAATATAGTATTTGTTCAAAGGTAACTTTAACCATTTGACATTGTACTTTCACACTTCTAGCATTTCTGGTGCTAGAACCTGGGACCCCAAAAATTAACAACAATTCTTTTATCATTGATTTCGCTTAATCCGTACTCAATACTACAATATCTATAAGTTTATAAGGAAACACATCTAATATTGATCCATGGAACACAAATAAAAGGAGGAATATAGATTCATTAATTACCATTTATTCTATGATCAGATTAGTATAGCTCAGTGATTCTTTACAAGCTTAATATATTTTTAGGTGTATAAATTATATCTCAAATTAATTTTTTGTCTTTAAAGAAATTTTCATTAAAAATAGGTATTTAACGTTTTCAACGTTACACTTTAGGTGTCTGGACCGTAATGATCGTTAAATTTGGTCATTATTTAACACATGTCACGGATATAAAATTTCAAAAAAATATTTAAAAATATAATATTATAATTAAAAACAACAACTTAAATTTCACTACTAATCGGTCACTGAAAGTCTGTGGCTATCATTGTTGTCATCATCAGAATTGTCTCGTTGCCGCGACCAAAACTCAGTCCCTCCACCCAACATGAAATTGTACCAACCATCATGAAAAGCACCACAAAGGGTCGTCAATTTTTATAGTTTTCCCTCGTTATTTTCTGACGATTCTGACGGTTACAGCTGACTGTACGTTACACAACCGCCACCATTGAGTTACTCGCCTTGTTTGGAACAAAACCAAGCCAATGGAACGTAATAATCATTTGTTTCCATAATTATTTATGATTATATTTTTTAACTAATTAATTATTTTTAGGTTAGTTATAACTCATTTTTCATTAACAAATGCTTAAATTTAATCATATTAACTAACTTAAAAGGCACTGATTGTAAATTGTAATAACTTATAATTAGTGATGACTGTGTAGGACATGGTTTCTTATAATTCAGTTAGCCGACAATTTTGAACAATGCTCTAAACTTATATTTATTTAGTTTACGCGTAAGCAACACGAGTTTAACTGCGTTGAAATACTCCAATCTCAGCAAATGTAATCAACCAAACGAGGCTAAGGAGATGATTATTATCTTTAAAGATAAAGAACATAAATAATTTTTTTGATTATAGGTGTTACTCATATCTTTCAACCACTAAAAGTTATAAAATTGTTCATTGATTATAGAACATTATTTTATTGAGTCAATTGACTATTAAAAGTTACAATATGATTGTCTAACTATTCATATGTTCCAAACTCGTATTTTTCTATTAAAAATTTAAGTTTTCTTAGCTGGACATTAGCATGCTTACCGAGATATGATAAAATCTTAGTCGATAATTGTTTGAATTATATAGTCGTTTGAGATTCTAAGATCAAATTTTAATACATCATAGTCAACATGTTAACGTCCAGCTCAAACGACTATCAATTTTTTTGACAGAAAAGAATGTGCTTGAAACATATGAATAGTCTGGTGATCATTTTATAACTTTTAATAGTCGAGAGACTCAACAAAGTAGTATCTTATAGTCAGATGATCATTTTAAAACTTTTAATAGTCATTGGACTAACAAAGTAATGCCTTATAGTCGAGAGACTATTTGTGTACTTTACTTTATCTTAAAGGTCTCAAATTCAAATACAATACCTATAAAAATATTTGAGTATTTATTATCATTTCGACCATTTTTATTACTTTTCCCTATTCTTCTATTAATTTAATTTATCTTTCAAGTAATGCTTATTTCATTTTAATTTTAAAGACGAATTATATTAATTATCATTGAACTATTTTAATATTTATATTTTAATTATTTAAATTGAAAAATTTTATTAGGTATATTTTTATTTTGGTTATTGCCATATATCATTCGCACACTAACTCTTATAGTTCATATATTTATTAATTTCTATCAATAAAAGATTATATGTATCATTATTTTGTTAAAAAAATATTAATTTATTAAAAATATATATCAAATTGATTGAACTATTGTTAATGATATTAATAGTGACTAAAATGAAAATATAAAAAAAACTTTAATGAGTTAGTAATATTGTTTTAATTTTTAAGACCAAAATTGAAGTCTCCTAAAAAATTAGTGATAATACAGTTAACGCTATTTTTAAAAAAACAACCAAAAAAACTTAACTATAAAGTAATAAATTCTCCCATTCAAAAATACATTTGAGGGGGTTTCCAGTTTCTATCCATTTTTCAATTTTAATATATAAAATTTTCTTATTTCCCCCTCCAGATTTTCCTTCCCTCCAAACACCATTGCAATTCCTACGATTGGGTTGGTGACGGGCCTCAAAGAAAAGTTATAATAATGGAAATAAAAACAAAAATGGGTTGATTTTTCTTCGCTGGAGGCTAGCTTTCCCGGGAAAACTTACATCCTTTTTCCAGCCTTCTCTCCCTCAGCTTCCACGGTATTATTTTCTTGAGAAATCATTTCATCGGAATTACAACTTAAAATTATCGTTACTTTGTAATTTTCAAGAAGATTATTTTCGCTCCAAAAAAGGGAACCTTTTTTTGGTTTCCCAAGGTAAAGAAAGAAAGGGGGAACATTTAGTTTCATATCGTTCATATATTTTGTTCTTCATTGCAGGAAACTTTTTTTCTGATTGATTGATCCAAGAGTACTTTATGTAGTCGTGGGTGGATTTACAAAGTAATGGAAGGAAAATTTCGTTGGGGGATCTAAGATTCGCCCTCACGAGAGAGATAACTTTAATTTATTTTCCTTGATTTATTTATATATATTTTTTTATCTTGAATTTGATAGGAATTAATAATATTGCTTGAATTTGAATGCATGGAGTCTGAAATATTTTCAACTCCAAGAGATTTGACCAAATGTTGTGATTGCGGTTGTCCCACTTGTTCTTTGATTGGTAAACCTTCAAGTACTTGGTTTCGATCCGTGAAGCGAAAATTTGATGAATTTGAGACTGGAAATCGGTTTTATGTTCCGGAATTTGATCTTTTTTCAAATCCCAGAATCCAAATTGAGACCGAATGTGTTGTTTTGCGGGAGACTGTTTGCGGCCAACAGGCAACAATAAAGGATTTGTATGCCGAATTGGAGAAGGAGAGAAATGCCTCGTCGTCAGCAGCGACTGAGGCGATGTCGATGATATTAAAGTTGCAGAAACAGAAGGCAGAGGTCCAAATGGAGGCAAGCCAATTCAAGCGTTTTGCAGAGGAGAAAATGGCGCATGATCAGGAGGAGATACTTGCCTTGGAAGATCTTTTGTATAAGAGAGAACAGGCTGTTGAATCACTTACTTGTGAAGCATTGGCTTACAAGCATAGGATGATGAGTTACGGTCTTACGGAGGCCGAGGCCAAAGGGGAGAAGGATGAAGAGGTTCAGAGTCTGGGTACGGCTCAGAACTTTGATGTGCAAGTTGATCTTCGCTCATATGATTATCCACCACTAAAGTGCATTTTGAATGAGAATCCTGGTGATCAGGTTGAAGATGTTGAGAAATGTGCTTTCGTAGAGACCCCTAATACTCGAGAACGGTCGAGGGATTTGGAACAAAGGACCCCTAATACTCAAGATCAGTCGAGGGATTTGGAACAAAGGGTCTTACAAGCGGAGAGGAATCCCAGCAGCAGTCAGATGGATGGAGGTTTAATTGGAACAAAAAATGTTCTCAAGAAGTTGATAGTCGGCCAATCTCCCAGGCGAATAAGAACCACAAGAAGATTTTCAGCTGATAGTTGTAATTCGTTCCTGGATAAAGAGACCGCTTCAGAGTTTACCATCAGTTCTCCCCGGTTTAACATTGGTTCTCCTAAGTTTACTGCTTGCTACAAGAAGATAGAGTCGGGTTCAAAGATGGATGAGATTTCCAACTCAAGAAGAATGGATAAAACTTCAGAAGTTGGAGATGAAACGAGTGACAGAACCATTGATTCAGTCCATCATGAGGTGGCATATAGTGAAACACCCGAACCCAAACCTGGAATTGGAACTGGTGACGAATTTGCATCCACTCCAAGGGGGGCATTTAACCTGCCTGGTGCTTGTGATCCTGATATCAAGAAGCTCTATTCAAGGCTTCAGGCCCTTGAGGCTGACAGGGAATCAATGAAACAGACATTGTCATCAATGCGAACTGACAAAGCGCAATTAGTTTTATTGAAAGAAATAGCTCAACATTTGTCCAAGGAAATGCCATCAAATAGACAAGTAACAAAGCCATCTTCTCCTGGAAGCTTGCCATTCATGTCAGTCTTGAAAGTTATCTCTGTTTACCTAATGTGCATTCTCTGCTTATATTTTGTACCACCTGCTTCTACTGTTGACATTCCGAGGTTTATATTCAGCATTCTTCGATTTCATGTTGCTTTGAAATTTTACAGTGTAGTTTGGCTGCTGTTCTCCATCTTTCATCCTCTGTTGCATCAAAAGCTTCCCTTTCCTTTAATATCCATGCTGCTCTTTACTTGTTGGAAGTCCCATGAACATGTGATGATGTTTCATCAATAGAGCTATTCAATATGTTTTCCATAGCCGAAGCATTCTTGTATTTCCTTTGATGTGTTTCCACATTGTCACTCAGACTTAATTTTCGGTCGATTTTGTTTTCTCAGTGGATTGCGCCATTGATTTTCTGGAGGCGGAAAGCTCGCTGAAGCAAGTAAGTAGAATTTGTGTTATATGCAGAAGCAAGTAGAATTTTTGTTATATGCATAGAGATGCAGGCGTTAGGGAAGCTGCATGAATACATAAGGTTATATATTGTGATCTGTTTCTTGGGAAATCGACTTTGAAGTTTAGAAGCACATTATATCCTAGAGAAATGTTAATGTTGGTGTTTGATTTGTTTTATAATATAGCTACCTGTATCGATCGTCACCGAGCAAGGTTGGCTTGCTAATGCTTTTAGACAAGGGCCCCCAGCTGAGGCAGTGGCGACACCTTTTAAGCACGCAAGTCTGATCAAGCCATAAATGTGTAAAGTTTGCATCCATTATTCTAATGGATTCCTTTGTGCAGGATTTGGTATATTGTGCAGTATTCTTTTATTTTATTTATTTATTTATTTATTATGGGATTAAATACATTTTGCTGATGGATCGGCAAAAAAAAAATGGATGAATATGAGCTTACTCGCTCGTAAATTTGTTGTTTTTCAGTTTGAGGTATGTGTGTATATTTCAGATTATTGTATGTTTCTCATTCGAGTAATGAGTTGTTTATAGTTATGTATCAAATTCAAGCAACATTCAGTTCACCGGAATTCTTGGTTTAGTTGATGGACTTGGTCATCAATCTCTGTTATAAAAGCCTGGATCTTTCTTAATCTTATTTATGTTAATTCGAACCGGATGTCTTATAGATGTACTTGGTCATTTACGTGGATCCATGTCCAATTATAAAAATTCAGCCCGTCTAATCCATCACAAACAGTCTAATTTCATTCAGACTCCTTACCCTAGCTTTAGATCTTCCTATGACTATTTTTCCTTTTATTTTCTTGCATTGATTACAATATAACGGGATAGTATCTAATTACATAAACTAAAATTCCTTTAGTTTTACATACATTTATGAATTTTGGACGAGTGAAAATAGAAATTGAGATTATGAATATAAAATGAAAAAATATTTATTGAAAAAAAATGAGTTAATCTCATCAATATATTTTTATTCATCTAACGGTCTTAAATATATGTAAAGCTAAAGGAATTTTGCATTGTGTAAGTAGATTCTAACCCTCCCTCTATCTTTCTCTATATATAATACATTTCATGTTGAGCTTAGCTTATCGGTTAAGGGTAGGCATGTTCCTTTTTTAAGACCTAGGTTAGATTCCTTTTAACCCCTTAACACCATTCTATGTAATTTTGTTTTCTTTCAACTAAATGGTAATATATGTCATCATATGATTAGAGTTAAATTTATAGAATTAAATTAAATTTAGGAACAAATTGATAGGATGTGTAAGTATTAAAAACCAAATGTGTTAATATATCACTTTTATTAGCTGTCACATCAGATCTCCAGTTAAATATTAACGACAATTGACTTGAACATCGTTTAAATAATTGAATGATATGATTGATAAAACTAAAAATCAGTAGTTAAATTGAAAACTCCCATGTAACATCTTTGTGCCTATTTGTGTCCTTGCAATTCAAAAACCTCATCTTTGTGCCTATTTGTGTCCTTGCAATTCAAAAACCTACATGAGTAAGTTATCCAATTTATGAGGTAAGCCCATTTCAGGATTTAACTTTGAATTACAAGGCCCATCATTTTGTTTTTCTTCTTCAATAATTTCTCCCAGAAGAAGGCTTTAGTTGGATAACAATAGGATAATCAGAGTTTTGATGTATTTTCCCTCTACTTGGAATGCGCAAGGACCAGAATATTTGGAAATTATTTGCTCATATCCTTTTCACTGTACCCAGGTTTTTTTCATATGAATTACTTCCCTACATTAAACGAATCTGCACCATCCAAAGATATCATCTAATGCATGTTTTAACCATTTTTGTCATTTACCTTGCATATGATTGATTCTAAAAACAATCTTCTGTCTAGTAGTCGTGATCGGGTTGAGTGAAGTCAATCGTACGATAAATCATGTAGCGTCAATTAACATTGGTACACACTCCCAGCTACGTAGCCTAAGTTTGTTCATATCAATGTGAGGCCAGCGTAGGTAGATTTTCTAAATTGCTTAGGCAAAAATGGTAAGAAATCATGTAATTTGGCTCGTGAGATTGGCTTTGTTTTGACAAGGGACCGCACATGGGCGAGGGGCCAGCCTATATGGAAAGCATATTTCTGCACCAATTCAATGGCGTGCGTCGCAGGTTTTCCCTGACGTTTAACAGTTCCAATAAAACTGCAGAAAAATGAGCCACTTGCTGAATTTTACCTTATAGATCCATGTCAATGGGCAAAAAAGATGATGAAAGGGGTTTATAAAAGAGGGATAATGACAACTGTTACCTAACAGGATGAAGAGAAAGGGTTTTCATGTTTTTAGGTTAAAATAAAAAAGAAATGAATAGAAGAATCATGAAGCTCTCCAAATATCACTATCCATGCAATTACTAACCTAGTATGCGCCTTTCATTTTTTATTTCATTTTTTCAAAGCACATGACACCTAACCTAACACACTCTCCTTTCCACATCTAAACACCCAACTCTCTCTCTCCATTCATAATTATTAACTTTTAGGATTTTATAGGGCCAAGTTTCGCCCACAATTTTTTACCCATCATCGTTTCTTGTCAAATATCAACTTCACCTTTGCATTTAAATGGACAAACTTGTTCGCTCTATCTCTCTCCTTTTTTTTAATAATATCAATATTCGATTTATTAATTAATTAATTTGGATATGTTATTATACTGCGAGGATAATTTTTTCAACTAAATTTACTTTATTTGTAAATATTAAAATTCGAATTCCTAAATTTATTCAAGAGATTTAATTTTTAGTTCACTAGATCAATTTATTGTTTTAATTTTTTTTATTTACTTGTGATGTATACAATTAATGATAATAGTAGGAAACAGGGTGGGTTGGATGCAAGCTCAGCTTCAACCTTTTCCTGATATGCCACATCATTGTTAAGCTGTGCCCAACTACTCTTCTTCTTGATTACTTTCTTGTCTATTTATTGTAATATTTTGACTAATCGGTAATCAATAGGTCGTGGTTGGCAGTCTTTCCTCCATTTATGCCATCCTATATCAATTTATATATTATTGTAACACTTTAATCAGCAATCAATAGGTCGTGGTTGACAGTCTTTCCTCTATTTATGTCATCCTTTATCACTAACATTTATCATTACTTTTTTAACAATTTTGATACAATAATTATTCTATCGGATCTGTTTCCATCCATAAATCCATAAATCAAAAGACATTAAATACTCAAACATTGTAACATCATAAATTCAACTTATAAATTCAATAAGATTGCGAATGTCACAATTGAACTTTTTTAACAAAATAAAATTAAATATTCCAATTAAAATAGTTATGCAAAAGTTGAGAACTCTTTTATTTTTAAACAATGTATACAATAAATTTACAATTTTGGACTCAATACTAATTGATAGAGATGTGGCAATGGATGAATGAATGTTGTTGTTGTTGAAGAATCAAACTTAGAAAGCTCTAGACTCGACGAAGAAAGCAGAATGATTTGAATGGAAGAAGAAGATGAAGAAGTTGTGGAAGATGGAAATAGATAGATAATTGCCCTCATCGAACCCTCCTAGTCACAATGAAAAGGAAAATTCGATATATGACTCTAGCCAACCCTCCTAATCTCAATGAAGAGGCCAATCGGAGTGTAAAGATTTTTCTCACAAAAAACTTGGAAAGAACTTAATGAAATGAAGTTTCGAATGCACAAATAATCAACACTTGCAAATATAAACTCTCAATGTATTGTATTCAAGGAAAAGATCTGATTAAAACGTTGAATGAAGACTCCTTTATATAGGAGCGGAGATATAAAGTCCTAAATAACTAATGAATATAAATAATAATAAAGTAGACATGTTATAATTCTAATTCCTAATAAACAAAACTAAGAATAATATGCATCATCCTATATTAAATTATATTATAAATAATCAATAAAATATTAAAAATTCGTAATATTTATAAAATCTTGTATTAATCATGTATAGGAATTTTTGCATACAATGTCTTCACTAAAACGAGCATATCTTGAGTTTTCGATATCGAATTCATGCGATTCAAGAACCGTTGAAAAGCAAAGAGACAACCAATCGTATCTACAGACATGTTGATCAAATAACAGATGTATCACATTCAAAAAGTCATCATATGTATGCTATTGATCTGGTCTTCTTTTCCAAGGTTTGATCGTGTGGATCATTTGGAATCGTTAGTCTATTTTCCTTTGATGTGAGCCTTCTGGTGCATGTATCATATCCCCTATCTTAAAAAGGATTCGACTTCAAATTTAAAATATCAAAGGGAGAAACATTAGAGCCTTTTTAAGAATTCACTTGTATTATACTTACCAAGTACATATGCTTTGAATCTTTGAGACTTTGTTCTTCTAATAGGTTTGAGTAAAAATATTAGTCCAAAGAAGAATGTATTGTTATTATGGACTTTGGTTTATGTATCATTCCCCCTCTCCTCAAAAGGATTCGTCCATGAATCTGAAAATCCAAGAGAAAGAGAATTAGATGTATTGAAAGAAAAGCTTGTAAAACACTTACCATTAGACTCCTACAAATCGTGATTCATCACTGATATGACATAGTGATTAAGGCTTTTTGTTGGTAACCTGTCAAAAGGGTAACATAACACAATTTGACAACTCTGTAAAAGAAGAACAAGCGTATTAGGCAAGCTAGTGTTATTGTTAGAAATCAAAACCAGTGGTTGTCTAAAGTGGACAAGAATGCAAGGATCTTTGTGAAGAAAGTTTTCTCTCAATTCTTTTGTGCTCACATATGTATTTTCAATAAATATTTTCTCCTCTCAATTAGGTTCACTCACCTCCCGTGAGTCATTATTCTTTTGACTTTTGTAACTATGACCTCTTTTATTTTTGTGTATTTTTCATTATATTTTCTTTTTGTGTTTCCCCACCCTTCTCAAAAAAATTCATCAAATGACTTTAAAGTTCATCTTTTGATTCCAATAATGTAGGAGGACTAAGTGACTAAAGATCAATATCTTCTATTATAACGCTGCTAGCATTGTATTCATCATTGTTAGCGTTTGATTCAATATCCATGGTAGAAGGTAGACTGGAAGAAGAAGTGGAAGGATTTAAAGTACCTTGATATTGTTCTCTGAATCGATATCTCCTTTGATGTTCGTTTTTAATTGTGATGGTTTTTTTTTGTAATGCATCTTGAAGATCTTTGTAATCTTGTGTATCAAGTTCATCATGAATTTCTAGATTGAGACCTTCCACGAATCAGTAACAATGGTAATATTTGTCACAATGCCTTGCTCGTCATATTAAGGATTCCATCTCTTGATAATAATCCTCCACAAATTTACTATCTTGTTGCAGTCTTTTAAGTTTTTGTATGTGTTCTTGGGTGTAGTAACTTGGAACAAACCGTTCTGTCATCTTAAATTTGAGCTTATCCTAATATTTGATTGGACGTTTTCTACATATAATCTTTACACTCTAAAATAGTTCATTATCATTGAGTCCATGTGTAACTACAAATATTTGTTTTATTCTTCGGAACACCTATAGTCGTGGAATATGAATTCCATCTTGGTTTCCCACTCATAGTAGGCGTCTGGGTCTTCCACACCATAAAATTATGGAATGCTTGATCGTGGTACCTTTGGTTTGAGTTCATCTTGAAAATCATAACACTAAAAAATGATGGAAAATGGAAAAGAAAATCAAAGAAACAAGAAACCTCACAAGTCACTCTTAGGAAGTAATACACCGAGAGCCAAGTAAGGTGATTTTGTACTATTTAAAGGTCTCTTACAAAGAATCCTTTCAATGTTCCTTTCGGAATTCAATCAGTAACAAAGATGAGAAGAATTACTTAGAAAGCTCTAAGAGGTCAAACGAAAGGTACAACTCTAATTGAACGAGAATGCAATGAAAGGAGTATACAAAATCTTTAATCCTAATAACACAAGTAAGAGAATGTGTTAGATTATGTAAATGAACAAGGAAAGGTTAAAACAAAGGAACCTAAAGCAATAAGAGTAAAAAAAGTTAGAAAACTCAAACTCGAAAAAACCTAAAACGTAGGATCAACTTGAGTAACATTTTTGAGGGGTTTTCGATCTCCAAAAATTCTAACTTTTTTTGGATGTTTAAAAATGGGTTTAGTTTCAATTTTGAAAAATTTCAGTACCAAATTCTTTCTATAAAATTCTCTGGAAATTCGTCAATGACAAGTCCTCGAATATGCCGATCAAACATAAAAATGATTTTGAGGGGTCAAATGAATTCTGATTGGTGTGAATTTTTTATTAGAAGTTTCCCTTAGGATGAGACAAGTACTTGTAAACAATCAGCTTCAAATTCCTTCATTTGTGACTTGTGGATTTTTTCCCTTTTTTTATTTTTTATGAAAATCAACAAACTAACAAGAAGGAATTGAAACTAAATCAAAATAATTGAAAAAGAACTTGAATACATTGAACTTGTGCGAATTAGCTCCGTTGGGGTACTTTGGTGGTGTGTGCTTGCAAGATGAAACAAAACCAACTGATTTTCTCTAAGAATCGTCCCAAATCTGATACCAATTAATAGAGAAGTAGAGGTGGATGAATGAATGATGCTCTTGTCGAAAAATCAAACCTAGAAAGCTCTTGACTCAATGAAGAAAGTGGAATGATTTGAATGGAAGAATAAGATGATGGAGTTGTGGAAGATTGAAATCGATGGATAATTATCCTATCAAACCCTCCTAGTCTAAATGAAAATGCAAACTAGATAAATAGCTTTAACCAGCCCTCATAATCGCAATGAAGACGCAAACTAGAGTGTGAAGATCACTCTTACAAAGAACTTGAAAAGACCTTAATGAAAAGAAAATTCAAAGGAACAATTAATCATTACTTGTAAAGATAAATTATCAATTTATTTGTATTCAAGGAAAAGATCTGATTACAATTTTGAATGATGCCTCCTTTGTATAGGAGAGGAGTTATAAAATTCTTAAATAGCTAATTAATAAAAATAATAATAAACTAAACATGTTCTAATTCTATTTCCTATTAAATAAAACTAAGAATAATGTTTTAACCCGATCTTAATTCCTAATAAAATAATAAATCTAATCCTAAAAGATAATGAATCATCCTATATTAAATTCTCGTATTATTCCCGTATAGGAATTTCTGCATGTGACGTCTTCACAAAAATGAGCATAACTTGAGTTATTGATATCATATTGATGCGATTCAAGAACTGTTGGAAAGAGAATAGACAACCAGTCGTATCTCCAGAAGACATGTTCACCAAATAACACATGTATACCATTCAAAAAGTCATTGTAACTCTTCTATTGTTTTGGTCTTCTTTTCCAAAGCTTGATCGTGTGGATCAATTGGAATCGTTAGTCCATCTTCCTTTGATGTGAGCCTTGTGATGCATTTATCATCCCCTCCTCTCTCTTCAAAATGATTCAACCTCAAATCTAAATTATCAAAGGGAGAAACATTAGAGCCTTTTAAGAATTCACTTGTATTATACTTACCAATTAGATATACTTTGAATCTTCGAGACTTTGTTCTTCTAATAGGTTCAAGTAGAAACATTAGTCCAAAGAAGAACATATTGTTATTATGGACTCTGGTGAATATATCACTAATTCAACCCTTACATGTGCACTTGGAAAATTATTGTTGTAATCAGGTTATCCCATTGAATCTCCTTTGATGATGTTGTCATCTCAACACAAATCACACACAACCTCCGACCTGTGGATGGAAACATTCGAATATTGAGTTTTACAAATTTAGTAGCACACTTATATTCTATTATACTTCATGCAATTCATAAATATGCAATGTGAATATAAACATACAGGTTACAGTGTTCCATATATTTTCTCTAACTAAATATCAAAGCTCTACATAATTACTCAAGTCTAGAGAATATCATATTCCAAATTTTATACCAATTGATGTATATCATAATTATCAACCTTTGTTCATTTACATACATGAATACTATCAACTATATAACTAATCCATGGACATATAACATAATCACTCAGTCAAATCATTATCTCTTAATATCATATTCATAACATTATTCAGTATTATGACAAAACTCATTGTATCATCAATTGCACATATATTTTAAGGTCGTAGACTTATGAATGCATTCATAACTACACATGTAGATTACCTTGAATCATCAATACATCGAAAAATACAAATAACAATAAAAATGATAGTATACCTAGAATAAATGTTCATCTAATAGCATACGATGAACTGATATATAATATCTCTACACATTAGATATCATAAACCTACACATGAGTTTTCGATTAGATTAATATTGTCTTACCAATAAGGTTGTATATATTTTCTCTCCACTAGGGTCGCATAGATAAGTAATCTCTCTTTCCACTAAGGTATCATAGATAAATAACATCCCGCCACTAAGATCATAAATAATATCTCACTACTAGAGCTGTATAGATAAATAATGTCTCGTCAAGCTAAACATCATAACACATTTTTCACATTTACAACCATCATTTACAAACTAGTCTCACTCCTTTATCATAAATCATCACGTGTTATTATAACTTTATAACTTATCAATCTTTAGTACATAATTTTCAAGGGTATATTTTCATTTAGTAGATCATGACCATTGATCATAATTGAGTAGTTTCACAAGATTTTTTTAAGTTAAGATGTATACATGATCTTTTTCATAGTATGAGGATATTTTAGCCATTTTAAATTTAAGAATATTTATTTTTTAATACATAAAGATAATTTGATCATTTGTCCCGTAAGAGTAATTCAATCATTTAATCTTTAAGATGTTTTTCTTAGTCTCAACATGTAGGTTTACATGACCTATTAAGAAAATATATGGACAATTCATTTTTTATCCTTTTAAATATTCACATTTAATCATTTAAGCTCTTAGGCATTTTCGTAATTTATTTCTCTTAAGGGCATTTTGGCCTTTACACACACAAGGATATTCTCATCATTATAACTTATTTAGGGTGTTTCAATCCTTCCCTTAGCCATATGAATATTTTATTATATTCTCCATATTTTAGCAATTCGAATCTCATTTATTAATTTATTTTTTTTGATAATTTCACTTAAAATTATTTGATTAATTTATCTTTTTCATGTATATTTTATCCCCTTGATGCATTTAGGCCTCCCATTAGGCTTCTTCTATCTTTACGAGTTATCCAATTTCTTCTCGAATGATTAAAAAGCTAATTTTGACTTTTCTAGTATTGGGAATCGATACTCAACTTAGGGTACTGATACTCTAAGGTAATATTATTATCAAAATGACACACTTGAATCTCAATTTTACTTTCCACATTGATACCCAAACTTCATTATTGATACCAATGGAAGATGCATATATACTTAGCGTTGGCACATGTCCACCCTAAAATCTAAATTTCTTTATGTTTGTAGTTCATTTTACTTATGGTGCCCACCCTGAAATTTTATTGATGCCTACCCCATACAAAAATTCTATACTATCATTACATATGTGTTGTTGGGAAAATATGGGTATGTATGAGAATACATATTTCCCTTTTTGTGTAATTAAAAAGGACACAAAAATAAAAACAACAAAACATAATATTTTGGTGAAGTGAAAAACGTAAATCGGGAAAAACCGCGGGACGCTAGTCCAATACAAACTTACCTTTTACTATCATTGAGTAGGAAAAAAAAATATCTCACCTAGTAAGGATGGTTTACAAAAAATACTTTGTTGAATTAAGTTAAATGAATTTTAAGATTTTCCAAATGATTTTCTAAGTATATTCGATAGAATTATTCGAATATCAAAACATTACTCCAAATCTTTCAAAGATCATTTTTAATCCTTACTCAAGTGTAAAATTAAGTTTTAACCTTAAAACAATTTCAAAATAATTTTACAAAGTATTTCGAACCATTTCAAAGCCAAAAATTCCAGATTGCTCATAGGGAACCGATTCCCCCCTGAATGGTTTGGCTCCGAGAATTCCAGTATGCTCGGAGGGAACTGATTCCCCCCAGGGGGTACTGATTCCCCCCTTGTATAACGATCGAAATATTTGAATTTTACACTTAGGGAACCGATTCCCCATAGGGGGTACCGATTTCCCCCATGCTCCAAACTGTTTTATTAATTGTTTTCACACTAAAACGGCTATATTATTTTCTCTAATCATCCCCAACGTTCAGAAGTGATTCAAGGTATATTTAAGCAAGCTTAGAAGCCATTGATCAAGAACAAGAAACATCAAGCAATTAGAATCAAGAGAGAATCAAAGAGAAAGCATCAAACCTCAAGTTTGAGCATTTCAAGCCTATTTTTCATTCAATATTCATTTTGCTTTCAAGAACACTTATTGTGCTCAATTATATTTATTCTTGAGTGTTCTTTCTTTGTTCTAGAATTGTGCAAACATATTTGCCTTGTGAGGTTTTTCTTGTAAGTTTGCAAATTTGTATTTCTCTTTGAGAAAAGAGTGTTCTCAAGAATTGGGGTATATTCTTGAGGGAGTTGTAAGGTTATCTCTTTGGCCTCAAAAGAAAGAACAAATTAGTGAATTTGTTGGAAAATCCTTAGTGTGGATAGCTAAGGTAGTAGACGTAGACTTTGGTTGATAAAGTCGAACCACTCTAAATCGCTGTACAATTTCTTTCAATTTTCTGCAAAAGCTTCCACCAAATATTTTATTGCCAATTCACCCCCTCTTGGCCTATTCAGTCAATCGATTAACTCAACAATTGGCATCAGAGCCTAACTCATTTGAAGGTTTAATCGCCTCTTGAGTCGATATGGGAAGAGTTAAATCGATAAAGATGGTGTCTACTTCCGGTTCATTCTCAATGGAAGAATCCAGACCTATTGACGTGCCTCCACACTTCAATGGAACAAATTATCGTCATTGGAAGAGGTGTATGATGATATTCATCAAAGCATTTGATATGGAAGCTTGGATGATAATCAAGAAAGGATATTCCTCTCCTACTAAGAAGACAAAGAAGTGTAGTGTTCAAGAATGGAAGGAAGCTCAACAAAACTCAAAGGCTATGCACATGTTGTGTTGTGCAATTGATCCTAATGTATATAAAGGAGTTTCTTCTTGTTCAAGTGCCAAGGAAATGTGGGATAAGCTTGAGGAGATCTATAGAGACAAGAAAGAATAAGAACCAATAAAAGTGGTGTCTCTATTAGCTCTCACATAGCCAAAGGTATCTTCTAACTCAAATATATCAAATTTAAAATCTTTTAATGAGTTACAAGATGCTTATGATAAATTGTTTTCAGAGTTTGAGACCATGAACTCCAAATACAATAAATTGATTTCTAAATTTATTGCTAAAAATGATCTTCTTTTGAAAGCTAAAACAGACTTGGAATATCAAAATGAAATGTTGAGAAAGGAGTTAGAGCTTTCAAAATAAAATCTGAAAACTTTGAAAAAGAAATTTTCAAATTAAACAAACTTCTTCTAGAAATGAAAATAGATTTTGAAAATCAAAATGAAATCTTGAAGAAGGATTTAGAACTCTCAAAAATGAAATTTGAAAGTATCGAAAAAGAAAAATTCAATTTGAAAGATAAGCTTGAATGTTTAACAAGACAAAAAGAGATCATTCTAAATAATTCATCTAGTTCAATAATGATAATATGTTCACATTGTCATTATCATGGTCATAAGGAACATACTTGTCCTTTAAAGAAAGGAAAACGATTTAAAATTAGACAAGTATGGGTTCCAAAAGGAACAAGAGGCATTGAAACTAATGTTCAAGGATCCAAAGCAATTTGGATACCAAAATCTACTTAAATGTCTCTTGTAGGTGTGTGAGAGCAATGGTGATAAAAATGATGATATTCAAGATGCTCTAGCCACACATGAAAAAGGAATGGGTAACCTCTAAACTTAATGTTTTTTTATTTGGTTGCTCATTTAGTTTATGCATGCATGAGGTTTTAAATGTTAAATAATTCGAAATGATTATGTTTTGTCTCATGTATGTTGAAAAATATTGTATGATGAACATAATAATTTTTGGTAATGTTTTATAAACTCTAGTTCATCATATTTTGTTTTGGTCAAAATTGTTTTTAAAATGTAATTGATATCTCTTTAACAATTGATATCGATTTTTCAAGAACTTTGGTTTTGCAAAATTTTGACCTGAGATTTTTCTTAATGTTTATGCATAGATTTTTGTTTAAATATTATAAAGTTTTAATGCATAACATTTTCAAAAACTTTATGCATGTGCTCTTAATCTCTATAATCAATATTGCATAATGTTTTATATGTGAATGGGTTAAAAGCATAATCTTTTGAAAAATAAATTTGATAAAAGATACAATGTTTTATTTTAAATGATTGCAAAATTGATTGACATTGCATCTATTTTCGATTATGCTTGTTGGTCATAAAATAGGGACATATACATGGTGCATTTAGATTCTTTTGATATGACTAATTTATGCCTAGTTGCTAAGGATGAGCATGATAGTTGGTTATGACATAGGAGACTAGGACATGCTAGTATGAGTGTTTTGGAACGGTTAATTAAAGGAGACCTAGTAAGAGGGTTGCCTAAGCTTAAATTTGATAATAATAAAATATGTGATGCTTGTGCTAAAGGAAAACAAAAGCGAGTTTCTTTTAAATCCATTAATGATGTATCAACTAGTAGAGTTTTACAATTGATCCATTTAGATCTTTTTGGGCCAACTAGAACTACTAGCTTGGGTGGAAAACAATATGCATTTGTCTTGGTAGATGACTATTCTAGATATACTTGAGTTCTATTTTTAAGTACTAAAGATGAAGCATTAGAACAATTCATCACGTTTTCAAAAGTAATCCAAAATGAAAAAGGTTACTCTATAACTAGTGTTAGGAGTGATCATGGAACTGAATTTGAAAATCTTGGATTTACTGAATTTTGTAACTCAAACGGTATTAGCCATAATTTTTCAGCACCTAGAACCCCTCAACAAAATGGAGTTGTTGAGAGGAAAAATCGAACTTTAGAAGAAATGGCTAGAACCATGCTTTGTGAAAATAATTTGCCAAAATATTTTTGGGCGGAAGCCACAAATACCGCTTGTTAAGTTGTAAATCGAGTAATGATTAGGCCAATTTTAAAGAAAACTCCATATGAAATTTTCAAAAATAAAAAGCCTAACATTAGTTATTTTCATCCTTTTGGATGTAAATGTTTTGTTTTAAACAACGGTAAAGAAAACCTTGGTAAATTTGATGCTAAAAGTGATGAAGGAATTTTTCTGGGTTATTCCTTAAATTCTAAAGCTTATCGTGTATTTAATAAAAGAACTTTAGTTGTAGAAGAGTCTATACATGTTGTTTTCGATGATAATCCCCTTCCGAGGAAGGATTCTTGTGTGAATGATGATGTAGGTGTTATAAATACAAATGACGTTAGACATGACGTTGGAGAACCATCATCAAAGGAAGAAACAAAAAATGAGGAAACTCATGATCCTCTTGAGAATCCAACCATTGAAGAAAGGGAAGTATCTTATCCAAGAGAGTACAACTATGTCAAGGATGGTGAAATTATAGGTGATCCATCCAAAGGGGTAACAACTCGATCTTCTCTTAGAAATATTTGTAATTATGTTGCATTTATCTCATGCATAGAGCCTAAGAATATTAAAGAAGCATTAAATGATGAACATTGGATTATGGCTATGCAAGAAGAGTTAAATCAATTTGAGAGAAGTAAAGTATGGACATTAGTTGAAAGGCCTAGTAATAAATCTACTGTAGGTACTAGATGGGTATTTAGGAATATGCTTGATGAGAGTGGTAATATAGTGAGAAACAAGGATAGACTTGTTGCTCAAGGGTATACTCAAGAAGAGGGTATAGACTATGATGAAACATACGCTCCCGTAGCTAGGATGGAAGCAATTAGAATATTATTAGCATTTGCATGTTTCAATGAATTTAAATTATATCAAATGGATGTTAAAAGTGCATTTTTAAACGGTTTTATAAAAGAAGAAGTGTATGTGGAACAACCTCCAGGTTTTGAAGATTCAAATTTTCCGGATCATGTTTTAAAATTGACAAAAGCTCTTTATGGTTTAAAACAAGCTCCTAGAGCTTGGTATGAAAGATTGTCAAATTTTTTAATTGAAAAAGGTTTTTCAAAAGGGAAGGTTGACACTACATTGTTTCTAAAGCATAAAGGTAAAGATTTATTAGTAGTTCAAATTTATGTTGATGATATAATATTTGGTTCTACTAATGATGTTCTTTGCCAAGAATTTTCTAAGCTAATGCAAAGTGAATTCGAAATGAGCATGATGGGGGAGCTCTCATTTTTCTTGGGACTCCAAATCAAGCAAAGAAAAGATGGCATCTTCATCAATCAAGCTAAGTACGTCAAAGATATGCTCAAGAAGTTTGGACTGGAAAATGGGAAACCTCATGACACTCTAATGAGTTCTTCAACAAAGCTTGACTTAGATGAATGAGGTAAATGTGTTTGCTTATGTGCTAGATTTCAATCATGTCCTAAGGAATCACATTTACTAGCTGTTAAGAGAATCTTTAGATACCTTAAGGACACTCCTAGTTTAGGACTTTGGTATCCTAGAGACTCTAGCTTTAGCTTGCATGCTTTTTCTGATGCGGATTATGGAGGATGCAAATTAGATAGAAAAAGCACCTCCGGTACTTGCCAATTCCTTGGAAATATGCTAATTTCTTGGTTTTCAAAGAAACAAAATTGTGTTGCATTATCTACCACTGAAGCCGAATACATTTCAGCTGGTAGTTGCTGTGCACAAGTTTTATGGATGAAACAACAACTTTTTGATTATGGAATTGAAGTAGGTACCATTCCTATCAAGTGTGACAATACTAGTGCTATTTGTCTCACTAAAAATCCCATCCAACACTCTAGAACTAAGCACATTGAAATAAGACATCACTTTATTAGAGACCATGTCACTAAGGAAGATGTAGTTCTAGAATTTGTTGATACTTTGCACCAATTAGCGGATATCTTTACAAAACCCTTAGACAAGGAAAGATTTTGGACACTTAGGAGAGAATTAGGTTTGACCAACCTATCTTCACTTAGTGTTTAAAATAATTTTAGCACTTTTAATAATAAATGAAAAATGCTTATAATAGTAATTTTTGATTGCATTCATTGCTATTAGTTAGGGGGAGTTTATGATTCTTAATGAAAAATTAATTTTATGTTCAAATATCGTTTAAAGATTAGTTTAATTATTTCAACATGATTAATTTTCAATATATGAGTTGCCAATACCACTAGAGGAAATTAATTTAGCATTTTGAGTGTTTAAAATTGGATTTTAGCATTTTGGTGCAGAGGGAATCGACCCCCCCATGAGGGAACCGATTCCCCCTTTGAAGGGGAACCAATTCCCTCCCACAGGGGAATCGATACCCCCTGGGGTTCTGGTTATACACGGGCATAACCCTTATTTTTGTTCAAAACCCTTTTCTCTCTTCCGTCGTTCCCTCTCAACTCTCTCCCTATCTCCATTCTTGCCTCAAATCATCGATTTTAATCAGAATTCACTTCAAATATCATCTCCTAAACTTGTAATCATCATTAAAATCGTGCAAACAACATCAAAATCCACTCAATCTCATCCTTCAAGGTAAAATTTTCTAAACTCCCTATTTTATTGATTTTGAACACATGACTTGTTTTAATTAGTTCTAGGATGAACTTTAGATCGGGCATTGATTGTTTAGTGATTAGAAACTAGATATTACAACCAATTTCATCAAAAACACAAGAATTTTCCAAATTTTTTTAAAATTTTTGAAATTAAAAAAAATGTTAATTTTCAAATTATTGTGTTTTGATTAAATTATGTTGTTGTTATGAAAACTATACATATATTGTTTCTCAAAACCATATTTTTCAAAAGTTTTTCTAAAACTTTGCATATTAGGATTGATTTAGAGAACCTTGAAATATTGAGGACTCAATTGAGTTTTGGGATTGATTGAATTGCATACATGTGTTTTCTAAATTGCAGGTTATCAATTCTATTCCGATTTCCTAAACCATGTCAAATCCTAAACGTGCTAGGTCATCATCTAGTCGCTCACACCGTCAACCAAATCCACCTCCAAATCTTCCTCCTATTCCAATTTCTAATCCTAATCCCATTGATCCTAACTTGACTATCCAAAATTTGTGTTTCAATCATCCTGGTCCTAGAAATCATCATTTTTGGTATTATCAATATTTCGACTCTTACAAAATCCGGGAAGAACGTATTCCTTCTCGTCAAGCTATGTTAGCTATCAATTTTAAATATCTTCCTCTTTTACAAGAGTGGAAATTTGATAAACTCTTTGTCCTTGAACCCATCGTTTACCATCAACTTGTTCGTATTTTCTATTCTAATGCCGTTTGTGTTAAAAACCAAACTGAAATCGAAACCATAGGAATTCGTTCCTACCTCCTAGGACAATTCTTATATATTGACTCGGCTTACATAGCCAATACATTCGGATTAGATAATGATGGTATTTCAAATGAAAAATAGGTTTTAGGATCTCGTTATAAAAGAAGGGACAGTGCAAGTGTCTTAGACCTTCATGAACGTTTTCTTCATCTAATGATTTCTTGGTGGTTTCGACCATTCGGAGGTCGTTATTCTACTCTTAGAGCCTTAGATCTTTGGTGGTTACATTATTTCGAAAACAATATTAAAATTAACCTACCTCAGATTATTTTTGCTAAAATTGTTGAAACTGTAAATCTTGTTCCTAACAAGAAACTCTGTTCATCTCTTGTTTACGGTTGCATTTTGAGTAATCTGTTTTCCAAAGTTGGGCTTAGAGTCGGTCTAGATGTCGTTTTTCCCCTTAAGAAACAAATTAACCTTCTTTCCTTAACGAGAGTGGGATGGATTAAGGATAAGGAAACCGGTGAATGGGTTCGATCTTCTACAAATACTCCGGGAGCTAGTTCTTCACAAGCTCCACCCGAAGCTGACGAAGATCTCGAGCTTGAGCAATTAATGGGAGACATCGATGAAGCCGAAGATGAGCCTGAGCAGCCCGAGGAGCAAGCACAACAAATGCATAAAATGCCTCCATATTTTCAATCCTTTTTGGAGACATTCAATTTCCGATATGCTACCATGGATTCACGCTTTACTTCTATAGAATCCCACTTATCCACAATGGGAGCTCAACAATTAGAAATTCTTCGAGAGATGCGTGCAAACAACGAAGCAATCAACGCACGTATTAATGACCTCACTCACGAAATGGCCGCTATGCGCTCGTTTTCCTCCTCCTGATTCTGATATGTGATTCTATGTTTTTCTTTGAACTCCAAACTTATTGTTTTAACATTTTCAATATTTTGGAATGTTTGAATTTATGGATTGATTGACTTTGAATTTGTTTGGATTTATGAATGGTTAGAACTTATCGATTTGGTGTGATTAAATTCATTGCATCATTTACTTCATGATTAGATATATGACCAATTTTGCCATTTCACATTAACTATGAATATTGATTATGAAACTAATGGCTAATGTTTCTCTTGCTTGTGATCTTAGCAGCTTAAAATATAATCAATTGGCTAAATGATTTCAAAACCTTGTTTAATTCTTTAAAATGTCTTTTTGATTTAACAAAAAGGGGGAGAAGTGTTAAATGTGTTTTAAATGATAAATGGGAGAAGTGTTAAAGTAAGGGGGAGTAATTTCAAAACTTGATTTCAAAATCTTAAAATTATTAAAATGTTTTGTTATATCAAAAAGGGGGAGTTTGTTGAAAACATGTTGATATTTCGATATAATAAATTAAGTTAAATGAATTTTAAGATTTTCCAAATGATTTTCTAAGTATATTCGATAGAATTATTCGAATATCAAAACATTACTCCAAATCTTTCAAAGATCATTTTTAATCCTTACTCAAGTGTAAAATTAAGTTTTAACCTTAAAACAATTTCAAAATAATTTTACAAAGTATTTCGAACCATTTCAAAGCCAAAAATTCCAGATTGCTCAGAGGGAACCGATTCCCCCCCAAGGGGGTACCGATTCCCCCTTGAATGGTTTGGCTCTGAGAATTCCAGTATGCTCAGAGGAAACCGATTCCCCCCAGGGGGTACCGATTCCCCCCTTGTATAACGGTCGAAATATTTGAATTTTACACTTAGGGAACCGATTCCCCCCACGCTCCAAACTGTTTTATTAATTGTTTTCACACTAAATTGGCTATATTATTTTCTCTAATCATCCCCAACGTTCAGAAGTGATTCAAGGTGTATTTAAGCAAGCTTAGAAGCCATTGATCAAGAACAAGAAACATCAAGCAATTAGAATCAAGAGAGAATCAAAGAGAAAGCATCAAACCTTAAATTTGAGCATTTCAAGCCTATTTTTCATTCAATATTCATTTTGCTTTCAAGAACATTTATTGTGATCAATTGTATTTATTCTTGAGTGTTCTTTCTTTGTTCTAGAATTGTGCAAACATATTTGCCTTGTGAGGTTTTTCTTGTAAGTTTGCAAATTTGTATTTCTCTTTGAGAAAAGAGTGTTCTCAAGAATTGGGGTATATTCTTGAGGGAGTTGTAAGGTTATCTCTTTGGCCTCAAAAGAAAGAACAAATTAGTGAATTTGTTGGAAAATCCTTAGTGTGGATAGCTAAGGTAGTGGACGTAGACTTTGGTTGATAAAATCGAACCACTCTAAATCGTTGTGCAATTTCTTTCAATTTTCTGCAAAAGCTTCCACCAAATTTTTTATTTCCAATTCACCCCCCTCTTGGCCGATTCAGTCAATCGATTAACTCAACATACTTACTCAAAGGTGGCTCACTATATATTTCTTTTTCTCTTGGAGGAATTCTCTTGTGAATGTGTTTTCTACAATTCACTTTCTATTCCTTTCAATTACTTGCGTTCTATATGATATCCTTCCCGAAATCTAGTATTTATACTAGAGTAGTGAGGTAACCAGAAGACTCCTTAATAGCTTTTGGATCAATCCACCATAAATGGATTTGCCTTTGAAATTCTAGCTTACGTGAATGTGGATGATTCATCTCCCTAAGTCATATGATACATCTACTTTGATAAAAGATGGTACATTTCCCTTGATAAATGATGATACATCGCCCTAAGACCAATTAAGGAGGGATACACCCAACAAATCTCCCCCTTCATAACTTAATTGGAGGGAATAAGAAAACTTAATCCTTGACAGTAATCTTCAAACTTCTTGGTAAAAATTACCTTTGTCATCATATCAGATCAATTATAATTACTGTGAACTTTATCTAGTTCAAGTTATTTTTCTTCCAACTTATCTCGTATCCAATGATAATGAACATTAATATGTTTTGTCCGATAGTGATGTTGATATTTTAGCTAAATGAATAGCTATTTGATTATCACATTTGAGGATATACTTCTCTTTCTTGTGACATAATTCTTGTAGAAATTTTTTCATCCATAACATTTCTTTGCAAGCTTCAGCCACTGCGATGTACTCTACTTCTATTGTTCATAATGCCAGACATTTTTTTAGCTTTGATGTCAAGAAATAACTCCCCTTGAAAAGTAGTCACACATCTAGACGTAGATTTTCTGAAATTAGTATCTCTAGCCATATATGAATCTGTATATCCTATCAACTCTGGCTTCCCTTTTCCAAAACACATACATCTATTTGATGTGGCATGAAGGTATTGAAAAATCCGTTTCACAACCTCCCAATGTACTTTACCTGGATTGGATAGGAATCGACTTACTATTCCTACAACATAGGCTATGTCGGGTCTTGTACAAATCATGAAATACATTAGACTTTTAACTGCAAATGAATATGAAACATCTTTCATTTCTTTTTACTCTTTCACACTTGAAGGAATTTTCCTTTTGCTTAACTTTAAATGTCTAGCAAGTGGTACACTAATTATCTTTGACTTGTGCATGTTGAATCTCTGAAGAATTTTCTCAATGTATTGTTCTTGATTTAACCATAAAACTTCCTAGATCGATCTCTAATGATATCAATTCCAAGGTATAACTTCTAGTTCAATTATCTCAATAGATTGAGCTTCATTTATTTCTTTTGATGACTCCTATGTTGATGAATGACTATTTCTATCTTGATTTTTAGCATTTGGTTCTTTAGTAGTTTTATGTCTTATCACTAGCACTAGATCTTGAACAATTCGAGTAATGGCCTTAGATACATGAATCTCATATTACTTAGTGTCTTTAATGGTTTGATTCTCAAAAATCACAACAAATGAACTTATAATAATCTACTTGTTCACTAGATCCCATAATCAATAACCAAATTCATCTTGAGGTGTGCCAAGGTAGATGCACTGCTTTACCTTTGCATCAAGTTTTGAATGTTCTTCCTTAGGATAACGGATTAAGGCACAACAATTAAACACCTTAAAGTGTTTATATGAAACCTTCTTTCTTATCCATACATGTTGTGGGATTTCTCCAGCCAAAGAACTAGAGTGAGAATGATTAACAACCATGGTGGTAGTATTTATTGCTTCTCCCCAAAATGATTTCGACAATTTAGCATTTGAAAGCATACTTCAAACTCTTTCTTCAATTGTTCAATTCATTCTTTCAGCAACACCATTTAATTGAGGTGTTTTAGGTGGAGTCTTTTCAAGCCTAATGCCATAAGACTTACAATATTCTTCAAAAGGGCCTCGATACTCTCTTTCATTGTCTACTCTCATACATTTAAACTTTCTTCTAGTATCATGTTCCACATTGGCTTGAAACTCCTTGAATGCCTCAAGCACTTGGTTTTTATTTTCAATAAGTATACCCAAACTTTTGCTTAATGGTCATCAATGAAAGTGACAAAGTACAAAGCACCACTCGTTGACTTTTTATTCATTGATCAAATATCTATGTGCACCAATTTAAGACCAATTTTCTTCTATGTGGTTAATTGCTACAATGAAATAAAACTTTTTGTTGCTTTCCAGCTAAGCAATGAATGCATGGTTGAATTTATTTACCTTTCACCTCAAGTAGAAGCTCTTTAAAGGCAAGGATTTGCAATGTATTCTCACTGATGTGCCCTAACTTCTTATCCCATAACTCGAAGAACAACTTATCATAAGCTATATTGGTTTCTCTCTTGCATAACTATCCTTATGTGACATACTAAAAACCTTGCTTATTTCCTCTAGCAACGATCATGTTGTTTATGGTGAGTTTCCACTTTCCTCCATCGAAAAAGATTCATATAACCAACGTCATATAACTTTCCAACTAAAATAATATTGAGATGCATATCTGGTACATGTCTGACATCCTTCAATAAAATTGCACAATCTGTATCGATTTTTTTAAAATGACATCGTCAATATCCACTAACTTTCTTGTTTCCTGCTTCCAATCTTCACGGTACCAAAATAACCAATTTGGTATGCTGAGGAAAAATCACCATATTTGGTTACATGAAATGATGCTCCCAATTTAACAATCCACGAGAAATCATCTTGAACAATGTTGTGATAATCATCTTCTTCAAACAAAAAAAATTCATCTGCTTCCTTTGTGACAACAACGATTGTGTTATTTTCTTCCTTTTTCTTTGGATCAATTTAATCAAACTTAATTATTCCATTCTTTTGATCTCTTCTAAGATTTTGGCACTCTGACTTTTTGTGATTAGGTTTTCCATAATAGTAAAAAAATATTTTGGATCATATTTTAGATTACCCTCGAGACTTTTCATAACCTCGAGTCTTACTTCTTCCTAGATTCTCCACTACATTGGTTTCTGTTTGTATAGGTAAATCTCGTTCCTTCCTCTCAGCTTCTTCATTCATCAAACTATCTAAAATAATGTCTATGGTGAGTTTTCCTTTTGGAGTTGAGTTACTCAAAGTAACAACGAGAGTGTCCCAACTCTTTGGTAAGAGCTTAGTAATATCAAAGTTTGTTACTCATCATAAATTTTCATTTCTATATGGATAGTTGATTCACAAGCCCTTTAAAAGTGTTTAGATGTTCAATCATGCCTTGGTCGTCTTTGTACTCATGCTTTACTAAACTTCTCATAAGATGTTCCTTGTTTCAAGGAGTCTTCTTCTAGATCATGAACTCTAGTTTACTCTATAATTCATAGTCATTGTTGTGTGCCGACACATTATCAAACAAACTTATATCAATATACTTTGAATCATAGCAATCACCTTTCTTTTTAAGAGCTCTCATACTTTTTTATTCTTCTCTTCAGGCATTGTCTCGATTGTAATTAGCTCATATAGATATTTTCAATAAAGATGATCTTCTATCATTGGCTTTCAATATTAGAAATTGGTTGTCGTGAGTTTGAACATGTTACCATCATAGGTAGCATTCCCTCTTTGTGTGATTAAAATGGGCACAAATATAAAAACAACAAAAAAATGATATTTTGGTGACACGAAAAAGCCACATTGGGAAAAATCACGAGATGCTAGTCCAGTGCAAACTTGTCTTTCACTACTATATGAGTAGGGATACAAAATGTCTCCCATAGTAAGGATTGTTTAAAAAAATACTCACTCAAAGGTGGCTCACACTATCTTTTTTTCTCTCTTGTGAATGTGCTTTATACAATTCACTCTCTCTTGTTTTGAATTGCTTGCTTGCTATCACCTTATATTTATAGTAGAGTAATGAGTTAACTAAAAGACTCATGCATAGCTTCTAGACCAATCCACCATAAATGGATAAACCTTTGAAATCCTAGTTTATGTGAATGTGGATGATTCCTCTCCCCAAGTCATGTAATACAATAAATGATGGTACATCTCCCTAAGACCAATTATGGAGGGATACACTACCCACCCTAAAAACTATTTTTGGATCTCTCATTGTTTGATAAAAGGGTCATATCGATACTACATGCATGAATATCGATATCATATGAACATTTTCCCTAAAATTTTAACTATAATTCAAACAATATTGATATCTAAAGAGCAATGTTGATACCCAAACTCATAAATTAACATTTTAAAGTTAGGATTTTCTTGTAAAACTACTACATTTAAACCCTTACTCTATTTCTAAGGCTTATGGGTATCATGGGTCATATAACATCTTTTATGCTTATATTTAGCAACATATCATTAATTTGACTGCTAAATATACTTAGAACTCAAAATCACTCAAAATGCTTTACCATAAAGCAAAACACCATATTATGAATTTCATGAAGCATTTCAATGTTTGAAGTGTTCTACCTTACTAAAAATCACCAAGGATATTCCTTTTCTTAACTTGCACCACTTTCTCCTTTTCTTAAGAATTTGAAGGATCTCTCACCTTATCCACAAATCAAACGAGTTTCAAATGAATTTATAATCAAACACAAGATTAAAGGGAGGTAAAGTTATAAATTCAAAAAGTAGAAACACAATGAAAATGGTCTAGAAAAGCTTCCTAAGCTCTAGCTCTTCCAAGGTTTCAATTAATTTACACTATCATTTGGACAAGATGATGAGCTTTTCTTGAAGAGAAAATGATGATTCTTACCTCCTTTAATCTTGAATGATTTGATTAGATGTCAAAGATCACTCCTTTAATGCCAAAACTATTTTTTAAAAGGTGGAACAGGAAAGAAAGATAAGAAAGAACAGGAAAGAAAGATAAGAAAGAACAGGAAAGAAAGATAAGAAAGGAGGGATGACATCATTCCTTGACCATCTTTTCCTCTTCTTTCATTCTTCCTTAATAAAATCACAATTAATGAGTTTTCAGCTTTCTTTTGAAAAATAGGTAATTTACACTTTTATTTATTCGTATTTCTTCATAAGATCAAATGTTTTTATGGACAATCGAGCCTAATGCTTATTTAATTAAATCCAAACTTTGTCTATCAAGCGTAAAGCAAGTTATAAATTAATCTGATCGGGTCGACGCTCGAATATTGATTTAGAAATTTGAGTCGTTATAAATATACCTGATCTCACTTCCTCGTGTGTATAATACTAATAACAGATTATATTAATCAAATTAAATTCAATGGACAAATATATCGTATTTTTATTAATAAAAATAATGTTTATTACATATTTGATAAAGATTTTGATTGAAATGCCTAGAAAATATTCATTAACATTTTAAATAAAACAAAATACATGTAAATTAAATATTTTTATTGTTAATTAAATTTGTAATATATTGAAAAATATAATTTTAATCTTTTTTTTTGTTAGAAAAGGAGTTTAATTCAATCACATTGGAAATATCTCGTGAACGACAATAGTCGTTACAGTAAAGGATTCTTCTCCTATGGGTTGTCCATGGAGTAATTTTCTCGATGAATCTGCCACTTGATTTCGTTTGTGTCATACCTCAAAATAGGGCCTAAAATCCTCTTAAAAAATTTTAAGGACTAAATTGAATTTTAATTAAATTTGGGGACCAAAGTGAATTTTTGATTAAATTTGGATCCAAATTCTAAAAGCAACTAAAGATGGAGGACCTATAGCATGATTTTCCATTTTATTTTTAGGGTTTATATAACCCCAAAATAAAAAACCAAATTTTTCCTCTTTTAGAAAGAAATCTTTGATCGCCGATTCGTCACCAATTGTTGCTCCGTTTTCGACACTTCCAGCACAATCGTGTTATTTGCATCGTCTTGAGTCCACCGGTATCTTTCTTGTATCCATTGTGGTCGACATGTGAGGGGCTGAGGAAGATAAAGTTTCTGACGTTTCGAAATCGATCTCTCCGCCATTCACCGTTGTGAACAGAGCCTGTATGACCCCGCACGCGCCCTACGTGTTGCCGCCTGTGTCTGGGGAAGTCCCACTGCCTGGTGGTTTCTAGATCCTGCTCGACCCGCATGTCTAACCTGACCCGACCCGACCCGGACCGACCATTGACTTTGACCAACAAGTCTAAAATTTTTAAAAGTCATATTTTATGTTTTTCAATAACCTGAGTCTGATTCCGAATTATGTTTTTCCAAATTCTGACCCGAAAGCCTCGAATCAAGCTCAATAACCCAAAAATGCTTAGTATTTTTTGCATTTTTGCTTATTTATTTGAGATTTGGTTATGGAATTGATCCAAGAAAATATTTTTATGAAGGTACTCGTGTTTCACCTGACCGAGGGTCGATTAGATCCGGTGTTTACTGTCCGTCAAACCTGCTTGATCTGCGTTCTACGAGAGCTAACCGTATATTTTCGTAAATTATTTAAATAAAGGTTAATATTATTCATATTAGGATTTCGATATGTATTTTATGATTCATAGGATTTAGTGCTTCCGTTGATCGTGATCGAGAGACTCAGTAGTAGGTTTCCTTATCAAGCTACTCAGATCGATACAGGTGTGTTTCCTGTTGGTGTTACATTAATGTTTTCAACTATCTGTCTGAACTGTTTTAGATTTATGATAATACTAAATATTTTTAAGAAACACTACTTGATTTTCTGAACAAGTTTTATCTGATATCTGATTTATTGTATATTTCTGATATGATCTCTAGATTACTGTATTTTCGTATATGATTTCTGAAAATAGAATATTTTCATGTTTTAATAGATTAAACTATCATTTTCATTCAAATACATACATGTTATTTCTGTCATTGGGGGTATTATTGGGGGAAGTATGTCAAGCCTAGTATATGACTTGTAAGACTTTACTGGTTATTGCAGGCTCCTCGGCTTTATGGTCAGGGTAAGTCCTTACCGCATGCTCCTCGGCTTTATGCTCAGGGTAAGTCCTTACTGCAAGCTCCTCTACTTTGTTCACAGGATAAGACCTTACCATAGGCTCATCTTCTTTGTGCACAGGGTAAGCCCTTACTGGTGTACAAGTTGGAGTATGGTTCTGGGGAACCTACACATTCTGGTAATCGGACAAGGGTAGTGTTCATGTTTTTAAAACAAGTTTGATAAATCAGTTTTACTGAAATGTTTTATTTTTATGTTTTTATACACCATAAGGAGCACACTGAGTTTTCTTAGCTCATTTCGTAAATTTTAACCTTCTCATATAATAGCAGACTAGGCTAGCAAACTTGGTATTAGGAGGATCGACTAATCCTACTTTTTTACTACTATATATCTCTATATTCCTTTGTTATACTTTGGTGACATGTGTTTTGCTACCGTCTTGATATATATGTATTACAGGTGTTTTGTTTCATAAATGTTTTATACGGTTTTCTGATATATGTTTATCGTATGAATATTTATTATGAATAAATTTCATAGCATAATGCTACATGGATTTTAACTTTGTTTTAAATATAACAAGAACCTCCAAATGCAATTTGTGACCACCTAAATTTGGGCATAACGTCGAGGCGGGTCTAGGGGGTTATACTTGGTGGTATTAGATCTTTTAATTTTAAACACTCAGATTGTGGATGAGTCCAAAAATCTAGATTTTCAAGATATTTTTCAAAAACCATGTCACTTTATTTTATGAGTTTAAATATATTCGAGGTTCCTGATTCTAGTCTAACTTAGATTCAAATTATTTCTCTAGAACCTTGTAGATTTACTCGATGAGGGAGACTAGAGGTCGTAGGCCAGGACATGACCGTGGTCAATGGAGAGTGACTTGACCTTTGTACTACGAATGATGATCCTATATCTCCATGAGATCATGTTGTTTCGCATGTAGATCCGCATGTAGATCCGCCTATTCCTAGAGATGATCCAGTTACTCCTTCGAGAGACCCTACCATCATTGAGGACGAGGACATTGATATGGATGAGGATTCCATTAGTAGGGCTATCTTTCGTATTTTCCGGAGAGCTTCTAAAGTCCCTGATAAAATATATGCAATCGAGATTTTGAAGACTTTCGTAGGTGCTGGAGTAGTTTTGTTTCTAAGGGTCTTAATATCCAAGTTGAGAATATTTAGAGTTCGGTGATAGTTCATAGTCTCGTGGGTTAGTACATAGCGCTAGATTATATTTATAGAGGGTGTCCTATAGAGATCCATAGGGAGATCTTTCTGGCCGACCTGATGGAGTTACCTTTGGAGGAGTTTGACTTGATTCTTGGCATGGATTGATTGAAAAAGAATTGAGTTAATCTCGATTGTGAGAACAAGAGAGTTGTTCTGAAGAATCTGAAAAACCGAAAAATTGTAATGATCGGGGAACGTCGTGGATTCCTGAAGAATATTGTGTCGACATTGGTAGCTCAGATGATGATCATGAATGGTTTTGAAGAGTTTCTTGCTTATATTTTGGATACTAGGAGTTCTCAATCTAATATTGAAGGCATCCGTATTGTTAAGGAATTTTCTGATTTATTCCTGAAGAGTTGCCTAGATTGTCATCGGATAGAGAAGTTGAGTTTGAGATTGAAGTTTATTCCAGTTCTACCCCAGTTTCGATTGCTCCCCTTACCGTATGGATCCAAAGGAGCTTAAGGAACTGAAAGTCCAACTCCAGGAGTTGTTGGATAAAGGATTTATTTGACCCAGTGTATCACCGTGGGGAACCCCAGTTCTCTTTATCAAGAAGAAAGATGGGACATTGAGACTCTGTATTGATTATAGGAAACTGAACAAGATCACTGTTAAAAAAAATATCCTCTTCCCATGATCGATGATCTGTTTAACCAATTTCGAGGGGCTTCTATCTTTTTGACAATAGACTTGAGGTATGGTTATTACCAACTCAAGGTGAAAGATTCTGATTTCCCAAAGACTGCTTTTCGTACTCGATATGGGCATTATGAGTTTTTAGTGATGTCATTCGAGTTAATTAATGAACGTACTGCCTTTATGGATCTGATGAATCTGGTGTTTCGACCCTACCTGGACCAGTTAGTAGTGGTGTTCATCGATGACATACTGGTTTATTCTAGAACTGAAGCAGAAAAAGATGAGCATTTAAGGATTGTTCTACAGACTATGAGGGAAAATAAGTTATATGTCAAGTTAAGCAAGTGTGAGTTTTGGCTTAGCGAAGTGGCTTTTCTTGGGCATATCGTTTTTGCTGAGGGTATCTTGGTGGATCCGAGTAAAGTGAAGGCTATTCTGAACCGTAAGCAACCCAAGAACATATAAAAAATCTATAGTTTCTTAGGCTTACGTGGTTATTATAGTTGTTTCGTTGAGGGGTTCACCATTACTATAGCTCCTTTAACGAACTGTTAAGAAAAGATGTTCCATTTGTCTGTTTTGAAGACTAACAAGCTAGCTTTGAGAAATTGAAGATTGTTCTAACTCAAGCCCCGATGTTGATTCAGCCTAAGTCTGGAAAAGATTTTTCTCTCTACAGTGATGCTTCTCACTCTGGTTAGGATGTGTTTTGATACAAGATGGTAAGGTTGTCGCTTATGCATCATGTCAGTTAAAGCTGCATGAGCCCAAGTATCCCACTCACGATTTGGAGTTAGCTATTGTGGTTTTTGCTTTAAAGATCTGGAGACACTATCTCTATGGAGAAAAGTGTTATATCTATACTGATCATAGGAGTCAGAAGTATCTTCTTACTTAGAAAGATTTGAATTTAAGACAACGTCACTGGTTTGAGCTTCTAACAGACTATGATTGTGAGATAGAGTATCACCAATGGAAGACTAATGTGGTGGCTGACGTCTTGAGCTGTAAGACGATATCCGATCTAAGAGCCTTGTGTTTTAGTTTGAGTTTATTTGATAATGGCGGCCTGTTAGCAAAGTTACAAGTTAAACCCAATTTGGCTGAGGATATTAAGGCCAAACAGCTCCTTGATAGCTCATTTCTTCTCATTATTGAACAAGTTGAGCAGGGATCGAGTTTAGAGTATACTTTGGATCAGGATGGTATTTTTTACTTTCACGGTCGTTAATGCATCCCTAAAGATGATGAGTTAAGACGGTCAATTCTTCAGGAGGCTCATAGTAGTCTTTATGCTATGCATTATGGAGGGAACAAAATGTAAAAGAATCTGAAGGAGTGCTACTTTGGACTTGTATGAAGAAGACAATTTCAGATTTTGTGGCGAGGTGTCTAACTTATTAATAGGTTAAGGCAGAGTACCAGTATCCATCTGGATTGTTACAGTCAATTAATATTCCTGATTGGAAATGGGAGCATATTACGATGGCTTCGTTATCGGTCTTCCTTTAACTCCTTCCAAAAAGGATTCTGTTTGGATGATTGTTGATCGACTGACCAAGTCAGCTCACTTTATCCCTATTCTGTTTAATTATTCTTTGGAAAAGCTGGCTAGATTGTACATTTCTGAGATCATTAGACTCCATGGTGTTCTGTTGTCTACATATTTGATCGAGATCTAAGGTTCACTTCCAAGTTCTGGAAGGCTTTGCACGAGACTATGGGTACTCATTTCAATTTCAGTACAACTTTTCACCCGCAGACTATTGGTTAGTCTAAGCTTGTGATCCATGTACTGGACGATATGTTACGGGGTTGTGCGATTGACTTTCATGGTAGTTGGGAATATTTCTTGTCCTTAGTCGAGTTTGTTTACAATAACAGTTACCATAAAAGTATTTGCATGGCACCATACGAGGTTCTGTATGGACGTCATTGTCATACTCCTATCTGTTGAACGGAGTTGCATGATAAGAAGACATTGGGTCCAGAGCTAGTTCGAGAGACTAAAGATACTATCAGATTAATCCATGTTCGTCTGAGAGAGGAATTCGATAGGTAGAAGTCATACACAGATCAACCAAGAAAGGATATCGAGTTTGAGCTTGGGGATCAAGTTTTTCTCAAGGTATCTCCATCGAAGAAAGTGTTGATATTTGGACGTAAGGGTAAATTGAGCCTGAGATTTATTGGGTCGTGTCATATTCTAAAGAGAGTCGGACCTGTTTCTTATCAGCTTGAGTTGCTTCCCCAGCTCGGTCGTATTCATGATGTTTTTCATGTACCCAAGTTGAGGCGATATCGTCCAAATCCAGGTTGAGGAGGTAGATTTGGGACCTGATTTATCCTATAAGGAGGAGCCTGTTCATATTTTAGATCAGGATAAGAGAGTTCTTCGGAATAGGCATATGATACAGTTCAACCTAGCATTCCTTGGATTGATGGTGAAGTTAAGGTTGTGCCTTTGATTGTTTAAATCTAGGAAAGCAACAAGGATCCTGTACAAACAAGAAAGGTCAAAAAATGGTTAAATGAAAGTAATGAAATGGAAAGATAAATATGGCAGCAGAATATATATATACATTGGTGATATGTTTAAAAGGAAATGATGAAGTATGGTAATGGAAGTAAAATGAAGGCGATGGAGATGAATATGAAAAGTAGTATCTCAAAGAATACTCAAAGAAGAACCAATGTTAAAGAACAAAGACTCATACTTTATATTGCTTCTTTAATGGGTGATAAACAAGGACTTTGACCCACTATCTATAAAGAGATATGAACCATAAGTATCAGGGTGAAATAGATAGGGGTGACGCCACAAGCATAAGCTTGATAAGTCGATAAAGTTCATTTAAGAACTAAAGAGAGAAACTCTCACAAGTATTTGATTAAACAAAGTTGGTTGCTTTACAAAATGAAAGCTAAACTATTTATAGGCCTAAGGATTCCAAGGATACACATACAAGCTTTAATGAGTGAACATTCATGGATGAATGTTCATACTTTAAGTAGATACAAAGCATGGCTTAGGAGAATGAATTTGATGAATGGATGTTCATCTTTGAATGGAATGCATCCTTTGGCCGAATTCATCCCACCTTGGGTGAACTTGTTGATTTGTCTTCTATGGATGAATGTTCATGAATGTATCTTGGCTAAAATTCTTCCCCCTTGTGTGAACATGACTATTTGACTTCTTGCATGAATATGCATGAATGGATGAACTTAAAAGCCTTTCAATGAATCCTTGCACCTCCTCACAAATGTACTGATTCATTTTAATATTATTTTCTCGTCCATGCATGTCTTCATTAATTCCTCCCATGCATAAGTCATTTGAAGGAGATGAATGGTTGCAAATCCTGTATTTATTTCCAGTCTGCATTGTCTTCAGTAATCTGGGCATATCTTGAGTTCCTAGTATTGGATTGATACAATTAAAAGTTAATTAGAAACCTAAGAGATAGGGGATTAAATGTCAAGAAGACTTCATCACCCAAAGATGCTTGTAACATGTTCAAAGGTTGCGATCAATCTGACTGACGTACACTGTCCATTAGATTGCCTTGAATGTACCTTGCACTAAATACAAAATGTATATAAGTTACAATGCTCATGGTAATGAAAAAGTAATAATTAACATTCTAATGTAACAGATGATTCCATGGCTAATATAATAATGCAATGGATATGATAACTTAAGTAAGGAATATGTAACATATGCATGAAACAAGCTAGTTAAAGATGTGCCAAGCATGAATTTCATATAGGATGAAAACATAGGACAATATATGAATATTGAAGCATAGTTTAGAATGTCAAAGCATGCTTATAACACATATAAAGCATAAATGAGTAAATAAGTAATAAAATATGAAAGAACTCCCTTAGAATCATCTTGGAAGAACTTCAAAGTTGTGAGCATGTTTTGTTTGAACTTGGTAGTCGGTAGGATCACATCATCCCCCTTCTTTAAGGCGATTTGTCCTCAAATCGATGCTTGGTACATAAGGGAACAACTTTGATCTTCATTGTAATGGAAATTCTTTCATTTTAATCTTGCATCATTTTTTTTTTCAAAATGCTTCACATGTTCAAGTCTTTGCTTTTGAATCAACAATCTAAAAAATAAAACAAAGTTAGAAGTATATAATTTAGAATCAAATAAAAGGAAATGATTAAATTCATGAATGAATGAGTTTGGACTCTTAATGTTCTCCATGGTTAGATTCATTGAATCTTCCCTTTCATAAGGTTTATTTGATCTTTAGTATGAGGTGAATGTACTTTGAAGGTTAAAGAACATGTTCTTTATAATTTCAAGTGACACATCTTTTGGAATTTCAAAAGAAATGACGCTTGAATCATCTTGAATGTCCCTTGGAATAACCTGCAAATTCAAAGAACGAATAAAAGAAAAAAATTGATTAGTATAAAGCAAAACTTCCTTCTCCTCACATTCTTTTCTCTCATGCTCATGTTTTTCAGCACACTCATTTTCACTCTCAATGCTCTTACTCTCATTTTCAATTACTCCAATGGCTTTCTCACACAAAATCACACTCTCATTTTCAACTCCAAATGTCTTGGTTTTCTCACAATGTTTTTCTTTGATTTGTTCATGTTCAACTCCACCATATCTTTTAATCACAACCTCACTTGCAATCTTTTCATTTTCTCTTCTACACGCACTTTCCCCTTTTCTCCTAAATTCAATCTTTTCAACTTTCTCATTTTCGATTCCAACGTTTCTCACATCAATTTTCTCATTTTCATTCTGATCTGTTACCACTGTTATTTGTTTCTCACGTAAAACTTCTCTTTCAACTTTCTTCATGGCTTTAGTTTTCTTTCATTCCTCTATATGTGATTTGGCGATAACTTGGCATTCATGGACTTGATTTGGACACATTGGAACCAACGTAATCTTTCTCCCTTGGTGTTTGAATGAATACTCGTTGGTGAACCCATCATACAATGCTCGTTTATCAAACTGCCAAGGACGTCCGAGGAGTAGATGGGTTGAATTCATGGAAACAACATCACACAAGACTTCATCTTCATATCTCCCAATTGAAAATGATACGAGTACTTGCTCTATGACTTCTAACTCTTTATCTTCTTTTAATCCTTGCAAAACATATGGACTGGGATGTTTGAACGTTATAATCCCCAACTTCTCAACCATGTATGTGCTTGCAAGATTTACACAACTTCCACCATCAATGGCTACAAGGCATACTTTATCATTCACATGAAAACGAGTATGAAATGTATTCCTCCTTTGCTGTCCATATTCCATTTGAAAGATGGGAGAATTGTTAGTGAAAAATTAATAATTGAATAAGATGAAATGACCTTACCAATAATCGCTCACAAATCCTCACAATCACTCCAAAAATGATGATGCTCCACTCAATGCTCGTGTTTACACTCGGGAATATAAATTGTCTTTTGCAATTCCACTTCTGATCTCACACACTCGATTAGCCTTTTTCCACTTGTTCCTCTCTTGTATATTTCTTAAAAGAACTAACTCAAGACCTTTCAAGTGCTATGCACATCAACTGAAAAGTTCATTAGTGTAGAGGGAAAAAATAGAAAGGTAGAAAGATTAAATAATGAAGAGTGGTCTTATAAAAGGAAGAAAAAAAATAAGAAAGGTTCACTTACTATGCAAAGATACTCACCACCTTCTTAGAAGAAACAATCAAAGTTCTTGAAGACTTCTTTAGGATCGGTTGGAATGATGAAGTTGCTTGTCACCTTTGGCACTTCTTTGCATTTTGCTTTCTTTGTTTCCTTTCTTTAGTTTTTCTTCACTTTGAATCCCTTGTTGATGTTGGGATTAACTTACGGATATTTTTTTGGCATTTTTCTTTTTGATTTTCTTTTTATTGAATGGTAGGATGTTGCTTTTGTTTGTTATTGTTGCAATCCACCTTAGCTCTGATATCATATGATACATTTCAACCTAGCATTCCTTGGATGGATGGTGAAGTCAAGGTTGTACCTTTGATTGTTTCGATCTAGGAAAGCAACAAGTATCCTGCACAAACAAGAAAGCTAAAAAAATGGTTAAATGGAAGTAATGAAATGAAAAGTTAAATATGACAGCGGAATATATATATAAGTTGGTGATATGTTTAAAAGGAAATGATGAAGTATGGCAATGGAAGTAGAATGAAGGTGATGTAGATGAATATGAAAAGTAGTATCTCAAAGAAGACTCAAAGAAGAACCAATGTTAAAGAACAAAGACCCAGACTTTATATTACTTCTTTAAGGGATGATAAACAAGGAATTTGATCCACTATCTATAAAGAGATAGGAACCATAAGTATCAGGGTGAAATAGATAGGGGTGACGCCACAAGCATAAGCTTGATAAGTCGATAAAGTTCACTTAAGAACTAAAGAGAGAAACTCTCACAAATATTTGATTAAACAAAGTTGGTTGCTTTACAAAATGAAAGCTAAACTATTTATAGGCCTAAGGATTCCTAGGATACACATACAAGCTTTAATGAGTGAACATTCATGGATGAATGTTCATACTTTAAGTAAATACAAAGTGTGGCTTATGAGAATGAATTTGATGAATGGATGTTCATCTTTGAATGGAATGCATCCTTTGGCTGAATTCATCCCACCTTGTGTGAACTTGTTGATTTGTCTTCTATGGATTAATGTTCATGAATGTATCTTGGCTGAAATTCTTCCCCCCTTCTGTGAACATGACTATTTGGCTTCTTGCATGAATATGCATGAATGGATGAACTTAAAAGCCTTTGAATGAATCCTTGCACCTCCTCATAAATGTGCTGATTCATTTTAATATTATTTTCTCATCCATGCATGTCTTCATTAATTCCTCCCATGCATAAGTCCTTTGAAGGAGATGAATGGCTCCAAATCCCGTATTTATTTCCAGTCTGCACTGTCTTTAGTAATCTGGGTATATCTTGATCTCCCAGTATCGGATTGATATGATTCAAAGTGATTTAGAAACCTGAGAGATAGGGGATTAAATATCAAGAAGACTTCATCACCCAAATATGTTTGTAACATGTTCAAAGGTTGCGATAAATCGGACTGACGTACACTATCGATTGGATTGCTTTGAATGTACCTTGCACTAAATACAAAATGTATATAAGTTACAATGCTCATGGCAATGAATAAGTAATAAGTAACATTCTAATGTAACACATGATTCCATGGCTAATATAATAATGCATTGGATATGAAAACTTAAGTAAGGAATGTGTAACATATGCATGAAACAAGGTAATTAAAGATGTTCCATACATGAATTTCATATAGGATACAAACATAGGACAATATATGAATATTGAAGCATAGTTTAGAATGTCAAAGCATGCTTATAACACATATAAAGCATAAATGAGTAAATAAGTAATAAAATATGGAATAACTCCCTTAGAATCATCTTGGAAGAACTTCAAAGTTATGAGCAAGTTTTGTTTGAACTAGGTGGTTGGTAGGATCACATCAGTATATTTTGATGGTCAAAGTTCAATGGAGTAATTGTGGACCCTCAGAAGCTACTTGGGAGACATTGGAGTCAATGAAGGCTCAATTTATGCATTTGTTTACATCAGGTAAATTTCGAGGATGAAATTTCTTTCAAGAGGGAGAGTTGTAACACCCAAAAATAGGGCCTAAAATTCTCTTAAAAGTTTTAGATGACTAAATTGAATTTTAATTAAATTCGGGGAACAAAGTGAATTTTTTATTAAATTCGGATCCAAATTCTGAAAGCAACTAAATATAAAAGACTTATGGAATGATTTTGCCATTTTTAGGGTTTATATACCCCCAAAATAAAGAAAAAGTAAGTTCATTTTTTCTCTCTCTTCAAAATTTTCCTCTTTTAGAAAGTAATCTTTGGTCGCCAACCATTGCTCTGTTTTCAAAATATCCCGCACCATCGTGTTCCTTGCGTCATCCCGAGTCCTTCTTATCTCTGTTATCGCCAGTGTGTAAAGGGGTAAGGAAAATAAAGTTTATGATGTTTCAAAATTGAGCTCTCTATCATTCATCTTTGTTAACCGAGCTTGGTAAGTGTTTCAAAACCCCTTAAAATAGTTGTAGGAATTTTTAAAATACTTTTTCTGACCCTATACGACGTCACACGCACCCCACGCGCCGCGCCTGCTCATGGGGAAGTCCCACCGCCTGGTGGTTTCTAGATCCTGCCCGAAACTGTCCCGTCTTCCTGACCCGATCTGACTCGGTCCGACCGTTGACCGTTAACCTTTGACTTTGACCAAAAAGTCAAAATTTTTTAAAAGTCATATATTATGTTTTGCCAAATTCTAACTCCAAAAGCCCTAAATTGATCTCGTTAACTCGAAAGAGCTTAGTATTTTTAGCATTTTTGCTTATTTAATTGAGATTTGGTTATGGAATTGATCCAAGAAGATATTTTTATGAAGGTACTCGTGTTTCAACCAACGAGGGTCGATTAGATTCGGTGTTTCCTGTCCGTCTGACCCGCTCGATCTACGTTCTATGAGAGTTACCCATAGGTTTCCATAAATTATTTAAATATAGGTTAATATTATTCAATTAGGATTCCGATATGGATTTTTTTATTCATAGGATCTAGCGCAACCTCTGATCGTGATCGACAGACTCAGTAGTAGGCTTCCCTATCAGACTACTCAGATCGATACATGTGTGTTTCTTGTTGGTGTTACATTATTGTTTTCAACTATCTGTCTAAAATGTTTTAGATTTATGATAATACTAAATATTTTTAAGACACGATACTTGATTTTTTGAACAAGGTTTATATGATATATGAGTTATTTTATATTTATTATATGATCTCTGGATTACCGTATTTTTCATATATGATTTCTAAAAATGGAATATTTTATTGTTTTAATTGATTAAAATATCATTTTCATTCAAATACATAAATTTTATTTATGTCATTGGGGGTATTATTGGAGGAAGTATCTCAGGCCTAGTCTATGACTTGTAAGACCTTGCTGCTTACCGCAGGCTCATCGACTTTGTGTTCAGGGTAAGTCCTTATCGCAAGCTCTTTGGCTTTGTGCACAGAGTAAGTCTTTACTGCAGGCTCCTCTACTTTGTGCAAAGGATAAGGCCTTACTGCAGGCTCCTCTGCTTTGTGTAGAAGGTAAGCCCTTACTGGGTGTACATGTGGGTTTATGGTTATGGAAAACCTACACATTCTGGTGATCAGACGGGGTAGAGCTCATGTTTTTAAAACATGTTTGATAAATCGGTTTTACTGAAATATTTTATTTGTATGTTTTTATACACCGTAAGGAGCACATTGAGCTTTTTAGCTCATTCCATAAATTTTAACCTTTTTTGATAATAGCATACTAGGCTAGCAGACTTGGCATCAAAAGTATCAACTACTCCTACTTTTGTACTATTGTATATCTCTATATGATTTTGTTATACTTTGGTGACACGTGTTTTGCTACCGTCTTGATATATATGTATTACCGGTATTTTGTTCCATAAATGTTTTATACAGTTTTTTTTATATATGTTTATATATGTTTATCGTATGAGTCCTTATTATGGATAAATTTCATATCATACTGCTATATGGATTTTAACGTTGTTTTAAATATAATAAGAATCTCTTAATGTGATATTTGACCGCCTAAATTTGGACATAACGTCCAGGTTGGGTCTAGGGGGTTACAGTTTGTGTAAAATATGTTGAATCTATATATATCCCGAATATCATTAATCATCCTGACGGAACGACCCTTAAGTTTTTTGATCCTGTTATTGGCATATGATCGATCCAACTTAATTTTTAAAATTAGGATTTGAAAAAAAAACAATTTTGGAGTCACTGTCGACCTTTGGGTTAGGTAGGTCGAATACTAAAAATATACCTCTTAAAATAACTTTAAAAATTAATTTAAAAGATAAAAATATTCCGCGTCAAACCAAAAAATCATTTTGAAAAGTTCTATAGTCGATTATATGTGGGGAAGGGTGAGCACCCCACGTCCAAAATCGATACCTAATTGATTATATGTCATATAGATAATGAATTTATTTGAATTATAATATGAAATTTAAAATTATGATTCTTTTTATATAAAAATAAAAATTTAAAACGGTATTTTTTTATATGAACAATCCTTGAAAACACACTTCTTGTTAGTTAAGGTGTGTTTCCATAGATTCCACATATAAAATATCATTGCCTTAATTTTCTCAATAACTTATATATTTGGTATGTTCGAAAAATATTCGAATATAGAAAACATGTCATTTCGTATGAAGAATCCTCGGGAATACTCTCCTTGCCAGTTAAGGCGCGTTGTCATGGATTCCCCTCACGAGATAAAATACATATATTTAATATATTTAAAAAAAATCATTCAAATATAAAACATTATTTTGTACGAAAAATTCTTGAAAACACCCTGCTCACCAGTTAAGGTGTATTTCCATAAAATCATAGCACAAAATAATATTTTTATTTTAATGAATAATATATTTATATATATATAATAAAAAGATAAATTATTAATGTTTTAAATCATATAAAAGAGTTTATGTAAATACGTAAAAAAATACTAATTATATAAAGGGTAAAGTATAGTAATGATCACTTAACTTTTCTGACACTTGCATTTAGGTCCCCTAACTTTTAAAACTTGTAATACAATCCTCCAACATTTAGTCCGTTTGCAATATGGTCCCTGACGTAACCGACCGTTTGACGTCGTTACACTAACGTTAGAAGAAGATAATGTGGCAGTCCTCTAACATTTAGTCCATTTGCAATATGATCACTGAACTTTTCAAGTGCTTGCATTTAGGTCCCTTAACTTTTAAAACTTGCAACATAATCCTTAATTTCATTCTAAACCCCAAATTCCTTTTTAATTTCAAATTTCCTTTTTCACTTCTCTCTTCTCATTTCCAGCACAATGTTTCAATCGGAGATGCATAGGAAATTCTAATATAACTTTGAATTCTGTGGAGGTGTTGACTTGAATAACCATTAAGAGAAGGCCCGACCAAGGGACTATCGGGACCATCAACGATTCAAGGTGTAATGTTAGATACAAGTCATCTCAGGAGAAGCATAGATGTTTGATGAAATGCTTGTGAGAAAAAAAATAGGGTTAGAAATGTAGAGTTGACAAATACTACTAAGATAAACTAAGTATCATTGTTGAAAGTCACCAACAAAGCTGGAATTATTTTGTATAAATGAATATAATAATTTCTTCGTTTAATCTCTGTTTTTAGAGATTTTCCAACAAATTATCAAATATAATGAAATTCCAAACAGCGCATTCACCTTTCTGTCTCTTTCGCTCACATGCACTCTCCTTTGGTTTTTGTTCTTCAGTTTTTTGCCATGTAAAATTGTAAACTCAGGTAATGATCTATCTTTCAGCTTTTTATTTACAAAAAAAATAGAGAAAGAATTGATGAAACGCAACATCGATTGCATTTATTTCTTAGCCTCTCCCCTCACTTGCAAGAAGGTATTTATTTTCTCTTTTGGGCTCTCCGAAAGTAAGTTTTTCCTCTTTCACACTTTCCCATTTTAAGCTTGCATTGTGTGTTTTTTGTTAAAATTTTTATGTTTCTGGAACTGTATGTCAAGGATCTGGATATTCAGTGTTAGTTTTGAACCAAAACCATCTAATTTTCTTTCTTTCTTCTTAATCAAAACTTTTAATACTCATTATGAAAGATATTCAGTCCATCATAATAGAAGTGAAAGAGGGTCCTAGGCTAAATTTTTTTGATCTTCTTGTTTGGTTTTTCTTTATATCAGGGAATTGGTTGTGAGTATCGACATATTGAAACCGACAGGCTCAATCCGAGAGACTGTTGGTACTAGTTTGTTGGGAATTGTATTGATCTGACTTGTGGTTTTTGGCATCCTGTGAGCTCTTATTCTTTTTAATAAGTTCATGTTAATTATGTGACTGATATATAGTGAATGAACTGGATTTTTTGTACATGTTTTGGAAATTTTACAGTTGAATCTATATTAAATTATAGCTTTAGAAGACAATTTTGCATGTATGCAACTCGAAATGCATCATGACAGGGTAGTATATTTGGAGCAGCTACTTGATATGTTACCTGGTCATTGCACATTTGCACCTTCATTTCTGGCATATATATGTTTGTTGCAGTGTGCTCTATGTTTTACAATGTCTTTTATTGCTGTCATGCCATGAATTTACAAGAATTATGGGGTCTTATGATTTTAGTTCCACTATCTGCTTTAGATTCTCATCATGTTTGGCTATTGAGGAACATTAAACATAGAGCATTAGAAGCAATTATATGTTAAAAGGGTAGGCCATTAATGCATTCGCAACTGGTAATGTTGTATTTGGCATCTAATTTCTATCTTAAACAACCCATTTTACGCCTTAGTTTTTGGAGTGACTATGACCGAACCTCTTTCCCTTTATTTATTAAGTCATCTTTTTGAACGAGTTATTAAATGATATTCTTGGTTTATTTTAGTTATTGCTTGGTTGTATGTCGTAGTCATATGAACTAAAACTCTTTGCTATTTTCGCAGCTGTTGGATGTGCATGCTCAAGTTCTATCCAAACCTACTGGATTTTCATACCAAAATACGACAGCTGCGAACAAGAAAAATTGGTCTTGTTACTTTTACTCAATGGTTTATGCAATAAACGTGATAGGTACACTTTTCATGTTCAAAGTGCGACAGCCATTGGATGTGCATACAATAAACCTCAAATTTATATTGAAGTAATTATTGTCAAATAACAAATTCATGTTCAAAATTCCAAAACACTTCAACTATATTCTAAACCCTAAATTCCAAAATACTTTAATTATATTCTAAACCTTAAATTAAAGTATTTTAGAATTTAAGGTTTAAAATGCAATTGAATTATTTTGGAATTTGAGGTTTAGAATGAAATTGAGGACTGTATTGCAAGTTTTAAAAGTTAGGGGACCTAAATGCAAGTTCCTGAAAAGTTTAGTAACCATATTGCAAACAGACTAAATATTAGAGGAATGCCATGTCATATTCTTCTAATGGTAGTGTAATGGCGTCAAACAGCCAGTTACGTCAGGGACCATATTGCAAGCGGACTAAATGTTTGAGAACTGTATTGCAAGTTTTAAAAGTTAGGGGACCTAAATGCAAATGTCAGAAAAGTTCAGCGACTATTACTATACTTTACCCTTATATAAAATACATTATTATACTTTACCCTTATATAAAATACAAAGTATTAACGACAATAAATAATGCTTACAAGGCACATCACACAATAAATACACATGTACATAAAATACGCACACAACAAATATAACATATAGACAAAATAATACATAAAAAAGTAACTTTAATCTCTTAATGCAAAATATCACGAAAACAAGTATTAACATACAAAGATTTTGGAACATAGGAACTGGAAACGTGAATAAACATATAAATATGAAGTAGGAATAGATTGAAATACTTCAAAATAATATGGCAAATGCATAAAATGACATAAATTAAAATAAACATCAGGTAGGACTAACATGATATGTGCATAAAATCAAAATGACTAAATTTAGAATTTCATAAACCTTGATTGAGGAACAAAATGTATTAACTCAAAGATGAGAGGAGCCCTTACATAAATATCCCGAAATATGAAAAGATGGAAACCTCAACTCACCCACAAGCTAAATGACATTGTTTTAAAACTAATATTTAATACCTGATTAAGCCTAAGAAAACCCTAATCCCATTTCATTTTCTCTCAAGCACTTTGTTCCCATAGAAACCCATCCAAATCTATTTCTTTTTTAGACAAGAGAACTCATAAAAAAATTCCCTCCATCATCATCACTCGCTATGATGAGGAGCCATCTTCCATTAAACAACCCCCTAAGGAACTCTACCACCAAATGTATCAAAATCAACCCTTCTTTATACCCAAACCCACGACCGAATGTGAAATAACCCAAAAATAAAACCCTTAAACTCTTAAACAAAACAAAAAGACAAGGGTTCACAAAAGCTATCTTAGGTCACGAAGGGTTATTCCTCGCTCCAACGAACTATGACAATCCCCTTTCACAAGAAAATATGATATTCTTTTGGTTTATCCTCTGGTTTCTCCTCTTTGTTATATCATTGCTTCTTTTTAAATCCCCTTCTCTATTCTTTTATATCTCCCTCCCCTAAAAAGGTTACATTTTAACTTCCCCTACTGTTTTTTGTTTACATGTGTGAGGAGGCTTGTTGATTTGGCTTGCACGATAGATTCCATAACACCCCAAATCCTAGGTTAATAGTTTTAGGCCAACCCGAGATTTATTTAGGCATGCCCACTAGACTTATAGAGAGCTTGGACCAATTTAAGATGAGTTTAAGCTTAGGTTAGCCCTATTAGTATGACGAATGGGGCATTTTATTAATTGGAATAAGTTGTAAGGATTGAAAGGGCAATTACACCCTCTTATGATTCAAAATTTGAAATGGTTTAATGGTGATGATGTAATATGGCTCACCTACTCTTCCTTTCCCCTATTTCTAGCCTCTTATGTCTCCTACTTCCTTCTTCTCCATTTCATAGTTCTTCCTTCCCCAAGCAAGATTAAATGTAAAACTTTGGTATCTTTTTAAACTTATTTCAAGAATTCTAAGGTAAGAAACAAAATCCCAACACCTTAAGCTTTCATTTAAGATCTAAAATCTCATAGTTGGCTATAATGACCATAGTTGGGGTTTAATGGGGGTTTAGGAAACTAGGGATTTCTAACTTATTTTTCATGGTATATTAGAGTAGGAGAAAGTGTTCAAAGCTTCCTTTTAGTTTCATAAACAAGTTAGTGACTCATTTTTCATGGTATATTAGTGAGAGAAGTTTGAGAATATTCAAAAACTGAAGGAAAAGAGAAGTTAGACCTTGGATGATTGGAGACATTTTTCTATAGTTGAACATCAAGGTAACGCATTTCTAACCTCCCTATACCATTTGTGGGTTATTTAGTGCCCTTGCTTAGCTTGTATTAGATACGAAGCATATGAGCATGTTTAAGGTAAATCCTAGTTTATGATGTTTATAAGCATGAAAAATGACTCTTTTATTACCCCTATTAACTTACATAAGACTTAAACACTAATTTATGGCCTTAAGATGGAAAATGGGTATGTTTAGGTTGTATTTTCGTGCCAGAAATATGACATTTTTGGGTGATGATATCGACATTACATGAATAGTATCAATATTGTTCTTCGAGTGGTCAAAACAATATAGAGTTCTAGTTGTGAGTATTGATACTCAACCTAAGAGTATTAATATTATCGCTAGAGTTCCGATACACAAGGGTGATATCAATACCAATTTAGGATTCTAGTAGCCTATTTTGGTACCGATACTCAAGGGAGTATCGATACTGGGGTGAGGGTATTGATATCTTAAACAAAGGTATCTATGGTTAGTTAATATTTTAAACATCGAAGCTATTTTCAATATTGATACCTAGAATGTAGTATCAGTACCCTAAAAGACCAATATCGATACTATAAGGCCAATATCAATACCCTCGTCCTGTTTTGGGTAAGGAACCTATCACGTCTCTAGTAAGTTGGGTTAAGAGATCAAAGCTCATCTAAACTTCATAAATAAGATTTCCAAGTGAGAACAACACAAATTGCTTTAATTATATCTATAAACAATATAATTTAGGGAATCTTAAAACTAGCATTGTATGGTGCTCGATTAATTATAACACACGAGCCAATCTAGTAGCTAGGTAAATGCTTGCATGGTAGAACATCCAGACAAGTCTTAATTAGTACAGAAGATACTTCCTTACCGACAGGGCATAGATGCTCTAAGTACTCGTATGTAGTAGGTTGGTTGCATAAACTTTTTGATGTAGAAATTCCAGATTTCACCCTAGGTAGGCTAGAGGGGGGGTGTCACTAAAATGTAGCAAAACCCTCTGAGTACACTATGATTCCCACCTTTGTATGTATATTTTGATTTGCATTTTATTATACAAATATTTATGTTACCAAGCATGATCAAAAAATGGATGCATATAGTATAGTTTGGTTATTAATGTTGCCCTGAGCTTGTAAGCTCAATGTTCAAAATTTGTTTCCGTGCACAGGTTTTTAGGAGAAGCATTTCATAGAGCTTATCACACAATTCGTATTCCAGACCAACAATAGTTTTTTAGTACATCCTGAAAATTATTAAAAGGGAATGTACTATATGTGGACCCTTTGGTATTTGAGTCGTAACTGTATTTTGAAATTCTCTTTTAAATCAGTTTAGATGTATTTTGGGGGCTCTCATTTCGTAAACTTAAATAGTATTCTTTTGGGTTTATCGGTTATGATGAATGTTTTCAAATTGGTCTTAATAGTTGTTTTGAAAACAAAAATTTTGGGTTAGCCATTTAAGTGATCCCGTGTAGTATACTAATATTTTGATCTTCGGGTCATAGTGGAGTAGAACTTTACATTTAGTAGTATCAGAGCATAAGGTTTAGTCATTCGTAATTTTTACGGGTTTGAGTCAACAAGTTTATATATGTGTACACGTCCCTAGAGTATTATTAGTACTTTTGTGTCTGGAATAACGATAATAAATCATCATTCTTGTATAAATTTCAGAGTTAGGCCATGTACGATGGCACTTTTTCAAGGCACGAGGGTAAAAAAGAGAGTAGGGCTTATCTAGCAGTTGATAACGGTGACAAGTTCATCTCGGATTCAAAGTTTGAGATACCCGGGGATGAAAGGATCGATGAGGCGACCTTCTTTTAGGATTTAAGGATATCCCTCTGACACATAGTTAGAGCTATCCCTAGGACACCCGTCGCTCAGCCTACCTTAACCGTATAGTCACTTCCTATAATAGTGACTTATAAGGAGTCCCTACTCGAGAGACTCTGCAGATATTGGACGACTGACTTTTTTAGGTGTGGAGACAATGACTCTATCACTGCATATCACTAGGTTAGATAAACCCTCCGCACACTCAAATTGTTTCACCCTACCCCCCCCCCCGAGGGTAACTTAGAGTGTGTCACCAACCTACTGAAGGGTGATGTTATATATTGGTGGGAGACCATTGAGCTTTCCATGGAGCCTGAGAGACTGTCCTAGGACACTTTTTAGAGGAGTTATGCCAGAAGTACATAGTAAAGGCTCATACTGATGACTTGAGAGACCAGTTTCTCCATCTAACTCAGGGAGACCGACAAATTATGGAGTATATGAGAGAGTTCCTTCGATTGAGTAGGTATATATTATAGTTTGTGGCATATGAGCACCACTATTGTAGGAGGCTTAGGGAAGGCCTCTATCTTGACATTCTTACCCACCTAGTTGCCAACCCCTTAGGATCTTTGTTAAGTTAACCTGTAAGGCGAAGGCAATCGAGAGGGTTTTAGGATTAGGTATCGAGCTTCAGTTTCTACTTAAGGGTAGAGTCTAAGGATAACAAAGTCCTTGAGACACACTCATGCACTGACCAAGAGGACCAAATATTGTCAGGGTTTGTGGAGGATCCCAACGAGCCAGTCTTGGTGACTAACTCAGAGTACAAACTGCAATAAGAAGCTTAGGGCCTTGTAGGAGACCTTTGTTAACAGTGTCAATTCCGAGTAACAACAGATCTGTGAGGAAACTATATCCGACCTATTGAGCTTGTGGAAAGAAACACCTTGGAGCTAACCATTTTGGGACTAAAGGGTGGTTTTGGTTGTGGCTCGCCTAACCATTTTGTTCGGGATTATCTATAGGTATAGAGTATGACCCCAACACTGACTCAAAGGTTAGTGTATAAGTTCTTAGAGGCCGAGGACCCTCAAGAGATGGGATTTTTTCTTCTGGGAAGCACAACAGAGGTTCTGCTAGATCTGTGGCGAGTTCAGAGCCTCAAGTAGCCTTCTGCCAGTACATCGTATGAGTTTAGATGTTCTAGTTGACAAAATTCAACGCCGATGTCCAGTTGAAATTCAAGGCCAAATTTTTCCAACCGATCTAATGAATTTTTGTCTAAAGAATTCGATTTGATCTTGGGTATAAATTATCTTTCGGAGCATAATTCTATCTTAAGATTTAATGCTTGAAAACTCAAGCTCAAGAAGGATAATGAAACGAAAGTGGTTATGTTTGGCGAGAAGTCTGAGTGTTTAAGGATTATTTCAAAAATTATGGCACAAATGATGATCGATCGAGACTGTGAAGCCTTTTTTTCTCATGTGATCGATGCCCATAAGAACTATCGGGATTACCGCCTGATCGATAGTTAGAATTTGGTATTGATATGTTGACCGGTTCTATTCTGGTGTCTATTGCTCCATATAACATGACACCAAAGAGCACAAAGAGTTGAAACTCCAACTCCAAGAGTTTTTAGAGAAGGGTTTTATCCGGCCAAGCATTTCTCCGTGGGGAACGTCAGTTTCTTTTGTGAAGAAGAATGATGGGCCGATGAGTTTGTGTATCAACTACCATCAAATGAATAAGTTAACTATCAAGAACTAGTACCCACTCCCAAGGATAGATGACATTTTCAACCAAATTAAGGGAGTGTGTGTGTTCTCTAAGATAGATATAAGGTCGGGGTACTACCAGTTAGTCCAGTGGCTTATCACTAGGTAATACCTCTGGATCAATTTGGAAGCTTGTAAAGGTTAGGGGACCAAATCACATAATGTTGAAAATATGGGTTCAAAGTGGAAATTAATTAGAAGTTGATGTGTAATGTTTAAATGGATTGTTGGCATGCTTGAATATTTTATTAAAATTTGAATTTAAAGTTGAAATGGCAATGAACATTTTAGAATAAATTGGAAATATTGAGATGAATTCTAAAAGAATTCATTTTAATGTTTAAATTATGGAATTGAAAATGTTTATGGGATATATTCTTTGAATTGGATAATGGGAGATTTGAAATTGTATTTGGAAATGTTAAGGTTGACATTGTTGTTATGAGATGGAATTAGTGTCGAATAAGTATTGAAAGAATTTTTTAGGAATTTATTTCCTATTGTGCGCCTATGTTAGTAAGGTAATAACATGTAATTTGAAATGTATATGTTTAGTGAATGATATTTGTATAGATCATGATCCAAATTGAGAACAAAGCAAGCTAAAAGCTAAGGAAAAGTACAAAAGTGATGCTTATATCCTTAAATAAAGTGTGCAAACTAAGTATACCAGGTGAGTGCATTTCGCTTATACTCTTATATATTATATGAGGAAGTGTTGAGTTAATCGATCGATGGAATTGGCCAAGAGGGTGGTGAATTGGCAATAAAAATTTTGGTGGAAGCTTTTGCAGAAAATTGAAAATATTTGCACAACGATTTAGAGTGGTTCGACTTTCACAACCAAAGTCTACGTCCACTACCTTAGCTATCCACACTAAGGATTTTCCAACAAATTCACTAATTTGTTCTTTCTTTTGAGGACAAAGAGTAACCTTATAACTCCCTCAAGAATTATACCCCAAATTCTTGAGCACACTCTTTTTCAAAGAGAAATAAACAAATTTGCAAACTTACAAGGAAAACCTCACAAGGCAGATTGTTTGCACAATTCTAGAACAAAGAAAGAACACTCAAGGATAAATACAATAGAGCACAAATGGTGTTCTTGAAAGCACAATGAATATTGAATGAAAAAATAGGCTTGAAGTGCTCAAACAATGAGTTTGATGCTTTCTCTTTGATTCTCTCTCAATTCTTGATAATTGTTGTTGATCAATGGCTTCTAAACTTGTTTATAAACTCCTTCAATTGGTTCTGAACGTTGGGGATCATTAGTGGAGTCAATAGAGTTGTTATTGTGTGAAAACAATTAATAAAACAGCTTGGAGCGTGGGGGGAATCGGTACCCCCTCATAGAGAATCAATTCCCTAAGTGTAAAATTCAAATTTCGACCGTTGATCAGGGGGAATCAGTACCCCCTTGGGGGGGAATCGGTTCCCTCTGAGCATTCTGTTTTTCTCGGAGCCAAACCATTCAGGGGGAATCGGTTCCCTCTGGATAATCTGGAATTTTTGGCTTTGAAACGGGTCGAAATACTTTGTAAAATAGTTTTGAAATTATTTTAAGATTAAAACTTAAATTTTACACTTGATTAAGGATTAAAAATGACATTTAAAAGATTTGTAGTAATATTTTGATATTCGAATAATTATATCTAATATACTTAGAAAATCTTTTGGAAAATCTTAAAATTCATTTAACTTAATTTGTTATATCGAAATATCAAAATGTTTTCAACAATCTCCCCCTTCTTGATATAACAAAACATTTTATTAATTTTAAGATTTTGAAATCAATTTTGAAATTAATTTGAAATTACTCCCCCTTACTCTAACACTTCTCCCCTTTAAAACACTTTAACACTTTCTCCCCTTTTTTTTAAATCAAAAAGACTCGATAAGGATTATAAAACAAGGTGTTGAAAAACATTAGCCAATTTGCTGGGATTTTCGGAAGCTCGAATCGACAACCAGAACGGTTTGCAAAGAGGGGTCGGAACGGTTTTGTGTTTAGGGAGTAAGGAGATTGAAAGATAGAAAATTGCACAGCGATTTAGAGTGGTTCGACTTTATCAACCAAAGTCTACATCCACTACCTTAGCTCCTCACCAAGGATTTTCCAACAAATTCACTAATTTGTTCTTTCTTTTGAGGACAAAGAGATAACCTTACAACTCCCTAGTTTTTCCGGGCTAAACTAGAACATTTCCCTAGCTTTTACACGGGATAAGCTATAACCTTTCCCCTTTTCAAAAGGATAAAAGATGTAAACAATAAAACCTCTCTAAGGTAGGTGTTTACAAGATTGAGCTCACAAGAACAAAATATTTACAAGAGAAAGATGAAATAAGAATGAAAAACTCTTCTCTTGTGTTTGATTGCTTGGATAGTTGTTCTCTCTATTCTTCAAGTGTCCTTAGCTTGTATTTATAGCTTGGAATGTGTTTTATGTTGTATATAGCCGTTGGGGATGTTTTGGAGCCGTTTGGGGATGATTTTTCTACTCAAAAAGGCTGCCCATAACATGGTGCATCGGTGCACTATCATGGTGCATCGATACCACTTTATTAAATTCAAATAAACTAGACGTTACTAGCCGTTGTAGCCTTCGTGCATGGATGCACAACAGGATGCATCGATGCACAGCCTTGATGCATCGATGCACAGCCTTGATGCATCGATGCACTAATTGAATTCGGTGTTTGAGTGCATGGATGCAATGCATGATGCATCGATGCACTAGTGCAGGTGCATGGATGCACTGTAGGGATACATGGATGCACTGCAGGGGTGCATGGATGCACTTTGACACCCTTTAGCATTTTGGCTCAAATTTGAATTTAATGGACTTTGAATTATTTTTGAAACCTTTTAGAACTTTGAATAAATTCAATTAAGTCCAAAAACATTTTGTAAATTCAATTCAAGTCCAAAAACCATTTTGCCTTAAATTGTTATATCAAAACATAGTTCAATAATCTCCCCCCTTTTTGATATAACAAAACATTTGAAAATTTGTTTTTGGCAAAACTCCCCCTTAATAAATTGTTTAATGAAAAGATATCAATTGTTAACAATTGTTGGAAAATATATGAAAATGTTAAGTTCCCCCTTTTTCATTTAGAAATTGAATTTTTCAAACCAAACTTCTCCACCTTTTTGTTATATCAAAAGTAATTCGATCTTTGAAGTTCAAAATAACTTTGGAGAGTAAGTGGTAAATTTGACATTTAAAAATCATTTGAAAAATCAAAGCTCCCCCTCAATAAATGCATTCCAATCAAAATTTAGCTTTAAGAACTTGACACTTAAACAAAATTGAATTTCAGCAAAGAATAACAAACATGTTAGTAGTACATGAAATTCAATATATCCAAGTCTAAAATACTTTATGCAATACCAATTGTTGAAATTTCATATTAATACCAATTGTTTAAAATTAAGTGCATTTGCATAAAGTTCCCAAAAATGTTATGCATTTTGAAAATTTTGATATCAGTTGTTAGAGAGATATCATTTTCATTTAAACCATATGCATAATCATTTAAATTTAGGTCAAAATTTTAAAATTTGTAAATTCAAAACATCTGAAAAGTTAATATCAATTGTTAGAGAGATATCATTTGCATTTAAAACCAATTTTGACCAAAATTCATTATTATAAACTAAAAATTCTGAAAAATTATTAAGACATTAAAATGTTCATCATAATTTCCTTTTAACATACATGAGATTAAAAATAATACATAATTATTTAAAGTCAAAACTCATGCATGCTTAAAATTAAAAGAGCAACCAAATAACCAAAATTAAAAGCATTAAGCTTAGAGGTTACCCATTCCTTTTTCATGTGTGGATAGAGCATCTTGACTATCACCATCTTCATCACCATTGCTCCCACACACCTACAAGAGACATTCATTTTGATTTTGGTATCTAAATTGCTTTGGATCCTTGGAAGTTAGTTTCAATGCCCCTTGTTCCATTAGGAACCCATACTTGTCTAATTTTAAAATGTTTTCCTTTCTTTAAAGGAAAAGTATGTTCCAAATGACCATAAAATTGACAATGTGAGCATTTTGCCATTTTTAAACATAAAAGATTATTTTTAGAAATTAATTCTTTTTTTCTTTTGTTAAGCCTTCAAGCTTAACTTCTAACTTAAAATTTTTCTTTTCTAAATCATTTATTTTGATTTTCAAAATCAAAATAAATTTCATTTTTCAAAATTTCATTTTGATTTTCAAAATCAACTTTTGCTTTCAAAATCAAATTATCTTTATTTTTGAGTTTTGAAATTAATTTCGTATATTTGGAATTCATGGTCTCAAATCCCAAATACAACCTATTATAAGCATCTTGTAACTCATCAAAAGTAAATGAATTAAATTCATTTGAGTTAGAAGATACCTCGAATTCTTCATGAGTGGCCTTGAGGCATAGGTTGACTACTTCATCTTCATCATTAGAATCATCATCATCACTCCAAGATACAACAAATGCCTTTTTCCCCTTTTTCTTTAGAAGAGGACATTCATACTTGACATGCAACTTTCTTTGACAATTGAAACATATCGGGGGACTCTTCTTCTTGGTTGATTCATGTTTCACTTCCATGGAAATCATGAATCTCTTGAGTTCCTTCAAGAGCTTGATCATCTCTTCTTCTTGTTCATCATCGTCTTCATCCACCTCATCACTTGAATCTTGATAGCTTTCATTGGTGGATTTAAAGGCAATGCCTACCTCATCCTTCTTCTTTTTCTTGTTTTTCTTCTCTTCCCTTTCTTCATCTTCCTTCACCATCATCTCATGAGTGAGAAGGGAACCAATTAGCTAGTCGAGAGTGAGAGACTTTAGGTTTCTTGCTTCGATAATGGCCGTCTTCTTTGATTGCCACTCCTTTGGAAGAGAGTAGATCATCTTCCTCACAAGCTTCTCATTTGAGATTACTTTTCCATATCCCTTAAGACCGTTGACAATCACGGAAAATCTATATGTCATAGCTTTGATGTCTTCATCGGGTTTCATATTGTAGTTCTCGTAGCTATGGTTGAGAAGACTTTTCTTTGATTCCCTCACTTCGTCGGTTCCTTCATGAGTGACTTGGAGCTTATCCCAAATCTCTTTGGCACTAGAACAAGATGAGATTCTTCTATATTCATTTGGGTCTAAAGCACATAATAGAATATGTATAGCCTTATAATTAAGCTGAAAATTTTTCTGCTCTTCTCTACTCCAATCGTTGTATTTGTCGGGTGGAGAGGAGTAACCGTCCATGATTGAGTTCCAAGCTCCTAGATTGTAGGATTGAATAAAGTACATCATCTTATTATTCCAATGTGCATAATTTGCTCCATTGAAGAAGGGTGACTTATTGATCGGTTGTGAATCCATAATAGGATATTCTTCAAGATAATAAGCACTGGAGGAAAAAGTCATTTCTTTTTCAGTTGCATCAGAAATTGGTAGAGCTTCTTCGAGGATCGTCTCAAGGTGGTTAAACCTTCTTAACGAGTTAGGCTTTGATGCCAATTGTTGGGATTTTTGGAAGCTCGAATCGACAACCGGAACGGTTTGCAAAGAGGGGTCGGAATGGTTTTGTGTTTAGGGAGTAAGGAGATTGAAAGATAGAAAATTGAACAGCGATTTAGAGTAGTTCGACTTTCTCTACAAAAGTCTACATCCACTACCTTAGCTCCTTACCAAGGATTTTCCAACAAATTCACTAATTTGTTCTTTCTTTTGAGGACAAAGAGATAACCTTACAACTCCCTAGTTTTTCCGGGCTAAATTAGAACCTTTCCTTAGCTTTTACATGGGATAAGCTAGAACATTTCCCCTTTACAAAAGGATAAAAGATGTAAACAAGAAAACCTCTCTAAGGTAGGTGTTTACAAGATTAAGCTCACAAGAACAAAATATTTACAAGAGAAAGATTAAATAACAATGAAAAACTCTTCTCTTGTGCTTGATTGCTTGGATAGTTGTTCTCTCTATTCTTCAAGTGTCCTTAGCTTGTATTTATAGCTTGGAATGTGTTTGATGTTGTATATAGCCGTTGGGTATGTTTTGGAGCCATTTGGGGATGATTTTTCTACTCAAAAAGGCTGCCCATAACATGGTGCATCGGTGCACTATCATGGTGCATCGATACCCCTTCATTAAATTCAAATAAACTAGTCGTTACTAGCTGTTGCAGCCTTTGTGCATGGATGCACAACAGGATGCATCGATGCACAGCAGGATGCATCGATGCACTGCCTTGATGCATCGATGCACAGAAGGATGCATCGATGCACTAATTGCATTAGGTGTTTGAGTGCATGGATGCACTGCATGATGCATCGATGTACTAGTGCAGGTGCATGGATGCACTGCAGGGATGCATGGATGCACTGCAGGGATGCATGGATGCACTGGAGGGGTGCATGGATGCACTTTGACACCTTTTAGCATTTTGGCTCAAATCTGAATTTAATGGACTTTGAATTATTTTTGAAACCTTTTAAAACTTTGAATAAATTCAATTAAGTCCAAAAACATTTTGTAAATTCAATTCAAGTCCAAAAACTATTTTGCCTTAAATTGCTATATAAAAATATAGTTCAACACAATTGATTTAGAATTTTAAATCTTTAAGCTGCTAAGATAACAATCAAGAGAAATGTTAGCCATTAGTTTCATAATCAATATTCATAAACAATGTGACATGGAAAAATTGGTCATATATCTAACATGATGTAAATGATGCAATAATGAATAAATTTAACCAAACCAAATATATAGAAATATAATTTCAAACATCCAAAAACCATCAAATAAGTTCAAATATCCAACATCCAAAGTAAAATAATCCAAAGTCATTCAAAATGTTGAAACAATAATCTTTAAGTTCTATTTCAAAGTACTAAAGCATGACAAAGAATCAAGCATCCGTAGAAGGGTAGGGAGGAGGAAAATGAGCTCGCATAGTGGCCATCTCATGTGAGAGTGCATTAATTGATTCATTCATAGAAGCGTTGTTCACGCGCATCTCCCGGAGAATCTCCAATTGTTGTGCTCCCATTGTGGATAAATGAGACTCTATGGAAGTGAAGCGAGAATCCATGGATTCATACCAGAAATCGAATGTCTCTATAAAGGATTGAAAGTATGGAGGCATTTGATCCTCTGTTCGTGTTTGTTCCTCTGGTTTTGCTTGTTCCTCGTGTTGTTCTTGCTCATCGTCGGAGTCATCGGCTTCCGGAGGTTGTTCATGAGTACGAACCCAAAGACCAATCTCTTCATTGAACTTCCATCCCTATTTAGTTAAAGAGAAGAGGTTGATTTGGTTTTTGAGAGGGAAGGAAGCATCAAGACCAACCCTAAGCCCTACCTTTTTAAACAGATTACTTAGAATACAACCGTAAACTAAAGATGAACATAATTTCTTATTTAGAACAAGATTTACGGTTTCGACAAGTTCAGCAAAGATAATATGTGGAAGGTTGATTTTAAGATTATTTTGGACACAATGTAGCCAAAATAAATCTAAGGCTCGAAGAGTAGAGTAACGGCCTCCGGATGGTCGAAACCACCAAGAGATCATTAGATGAAGAAAACGGTCATGAAGATCTTAAACACTAGCACTATCCCTTTGTTTATACTGAGATCCTACCATTAATTTTTCATTGCCTAACCCGTCATTATCTAATCCTAATGCGGTGGTAATGTATTCCGGGTCAAGATGAAAGAATTGTCCTAGAAGATAGGATTGAATTCCTATGGTTAAGGTTTTCTCCCGGTTTTGAATGCAAACGGCATTAGAGTAGAAGATACGAACGAGTTGGTGGTAAACTATTGGTTCAAGCTCAAAGAGTTTATCAAATTTCCATTCTTGAAGGGTAGAAAGATGTCGAAAATTGATGTCTAACATGGCTTGAATGATGGGATTCGTTCTACCCGGATTTTGTAAGACTTTAAGTATTGACAAAACCTAAAGTAGAGATTTTGTCTACGACCGGGTTCATTAAAGAAAAAATTGTGAATGGTCATGTTTGGATCATTGGGATTAGGATTAGGAATTTGTTGGATAGATGGAGGATTTGGAGGTGAGTTTAGAGGTTGTCTAGAACGACTAGAGGAAGGTCTAGAACGCTTGTGAGACATGATTTAAGGTAATCGGAATGGAATGAACAACCTGCAATTTTAAAACATATGTATGCAATATAATCAATCCCAAAACTCAATTGAGTCCTCAATATTTCAAGGTTCTCTAAACCAATCCTAATGGGCAAATTTTTTGAAAATTATGTTTGAAAAACAAGTTTTGAAAAATTAATATGTGTATAGTTTTCATAGTAACAACATAATTAAATCAAAACACAATTTTTTTTTTAATTTCAAAAATTCAAAATTAATTGAAAAATTGTGAGATTTTGATGAAATTAGTTGTAAAATCTAGTTTCTAAACATTAAAAAATCGATGCTCGATCATTATTTCAATCTAGAACTAATTAAAACTAGTTCTATGTTCAAAAATTGATAAAATATAAGTTTTAGAAAAATACCTTGAAGATTTTCGGATTTTGTGAGAATGTGATGATGTTTGCACTTGTTTGATGATTCTAACAGGTTTAGGAGATGATATTTGAAGTAATTCCGATTAGAAATCGATGTTTTGAAGCAAAGTGGAGATTTGGGAGATAGAGAGAGTGAATGGCGACAAGAAGGAGAAAAATAGGGTTATGAGAAAAATAGGGTGTTCTGCGTGATATAACTAGAACCCCCAGGGGGTATCGATTCCCCTATAGGGGGAATCGGTTCCCCTTCAAAGGGGGAATCGGTTCCCCTTCAAGGGGGGTATCGATTCCCTCTGCACTAAAACTGCTAAAATTTGATTTTAAACACTCAAAATGCTAAATTAATTTGCTCTAGTGGTATTGGCAACTCATATTACGAAAAATTAACTATTATTAATCAATCAAATTTATCATTAAAATTTATTTGAACATATAATCATTTTTTCACAAAGAATCATAAACTCCCCCTAACTAATAGCAAAGAATACAATCAAAATTTATTATAAGCATTTTTCATTTATTCTTAAAAGTGCTAAAATTATTTTAAACACTAAGTGAAGATAGGTCAGATAAACCTAATTCTCTCCTAAGTGTCCAAAATCTTTCCTTGTCTAAAGGTTTTGTAAAGATGTCCGCTAATTGGTGCAAAGTATCAACAAATTCTAGAACTACATCTTCCTTAGTGAAATGGTCTCTAATGAAGTGATGTCTTATTTCAATATGCTTAGTTCTAGAGTGTTGGATGGGATTTTTAGTGAGACAAATAGCACTAGTATTGTCACACTTGATAGGAATGGTACCTACTTCAATTCCATAATCAAAAAGTTGTTGTTTCATCCATAAAACTTGTGCACAACAACTACCAACTGAAATGTATTCTACTTCAGTGGTAGATAATGCAACACAATTTTGTTTCTTTGAAAACCAAGAAATCAGCATATTTCCAAGGAATTGGCAAGTACCGAAGGTGTTTTTCCTATCTAATTTGCATCCTCCATAATCCGCATCAGAGAATGCATGCAAGCTAAAGCTAGAGTCTCTAGGATACCAAAGTCCTAAACTAGGAGTGTCCTTAAGGTATCTAAAGATTCTCTAAACAGCTAGTAAATGTGATTCCTTAGGGCATGATTGAAATCTAGCACATAAGCAAACACTAAACATAATGTCCGATCTACTTGCAGTTAGATAAAGCAAAGAGCCAATCATTGACCTATATAATTTAACATCCACACATTTACCTCCTTAATCTATGTCGAGCTTTGTTGATGAGCTCATTGGAGTGTCATAAGGTTTCCCATTTTCCGGTCCAAACTTCTTCAGCATATCTTTGACGTATTTAGCTTGATTGATGAAGATGTCATCTTTTCTTTGCTTGATTTGGAGTCCCAAGAAAGATGAGAGCTCCCCCATCATGCCCATCTCGAATTCACTTTGCATTAGCTTAGAAAATTATTGGCAAAGAACATCATTAGTATAACCAAATATTATATCATCAACATAAATTTGAACTACTAATAAATCTTTACCTTTATGCTTTAAAAACAATGTAGTGTCAACCTTCCCTTTTGAAAAATGTTTTTTAATTAAAAAGTTTGACAATCTTTCATACCAAGCTCTAGGAGCTTGTTTTAAACCATAAAGCGCTTTTGTCAATTTAAGAACATGATTTGGAAATTTTAAATCTTCAAAACCTGGAGGTTGTTCCACATACACTTCTTCTTTTATAAAACCATTTAAAAATGCACTTTTAACATCCATTTGATATAATTTAAATTCATGAAAACAAGCAAATGCTAATAACATTCTAATTGCTTCTATCCTAGCTACGGGAGCGTATGTTTCATCATAGTCTATGCCCTCTTCTTGAGTATACCCTTGAGTAACAGGGCTAGCCTTGTTTCTCACTATATTACCACTTTCATCAAGCTTATTCCTAAATGCCCATCTAGTACCTACAGTAGATTTATTACTAGGCCTTTCAACTAATGTCCAAACTTTAATCCTCTCAAATTGATTTAACTCTTCTTGTATAGCCATAATCCAATGTTCATCATTTAATGCTTTTTAATATTCTTAGGCTCTATGCAAGAGATAAATGCAACATAATTACAAATATTTCTAAGAGATGATCGAGTTGTTACCCCTTTGGATGGATCACCTATAATCTCACCATCCTTGACATAGTTGTACTCTCTTGGATAAGATACTTCCCTTTCTTTAATGGTTGGATTCTCAAGAGGATTATGAGTTTCCTCATCTTTCGTTTCTTCCTTTGATGATGGTTCTCCAACATCATGTCTAACATCATTTGTATTTATAATGCCTACATCATCATTCACACAAGAATCCTTCCTCGGAAGGAGATTATCATCGAAAACAACATGTATAGACTCTTCTACAACTAAAGTTCTTTTATTAAATACTCGATAAGCTTTAGAATTTATGGAATAACCCAGAAAAATTCCTTCATCGCTTTTAGCATCAAATTTGCCAAGATTGTCTTTACCGTTGTTTAAAACAAAACATTTACATTCAAAAGGATGAAAATAGCTAATGTTAGGCTTTTTATTTTTAAAAAGTTTATATGGAGTTTTCTTCAAAATAGGCCTAATCATTACTCGATTAATAACATAACAAGCAGTATTTGTGGCTTCCGCCCAAAAATATTTTGGTAAATTGTTTTCACAAAGCATGGTTCTAGCCATTTGTTCTAAAGTTTATTTTTTCTCTCAACAACTCCATTTTGTTGATGTGTTCTAGGTAATGAAAAATTATGGCTAATACCATTAGAATTACAAAATTTAGTAAATCCAAGATTTTCAAATTCAGTTCCATGATCACTCCTAATACTAGTTATAGAGTAACCTTTTTCGTTTTGGATTACTTTTGAAAATGTGATGAATTTTTCTAATGCTTCATCTTTAGTACTTAATAATAGAACCCAAGTATATCTAGAATAGTCATCTACCAATACAAATGCATATTGTTTTCCACCCAACCTAGTAGTTCTAGATGGCCCAAAAAGATCTAAATGGATCAATTATAATACTCTACTAGTGGATACGTCATTAATGGATTTAAAGGAAGCTTTTCTATGTTTTCCTTTAGCACAAGCATCACATATTTATTGTTATCAAATTTTAGCTTTGGCAACCCTCTAACTAAATCTCCTTGAATCAATCATTGTAAAACACTCATACTAGCATGTCCTAGTCTCCTATGCCATAACCAACTATCATGCTCATCCTTAGCAACTGGGCATAAATTAGTCATATTGATAGAATCTAAATACACCATGTAAATGTTTCCTATTCTATGACCAACAAGCATAATCAAAGTAGATGCAATGTCAATCAATTTTGCAAACACTTAATTTAAAAATAAGACATTGTATCTTTTGTAAAATTTATCTAATCGGATTATGCTTTAATCCATTCACATACAAAACATTATGCAATGTTGATTATCGAGATTAACATCACATGCATAAAGTTTTTGAAAAAGTTATGCATTAAAACTTTATAATATTTTTTAAAAAAATATGCATAATCATTAAGAAAAATTTAAGGTCAAAATTTTGCAAAACCAAAGTTTTTGAAAAATCGATATCAATTGTTAAAGAGATATCAATTACATTTTAAAAAACAATTTTGACCAAAAATTAATATGATGAACTAGAGTTTATAAAACATTACCAAAAATTACTATGTTCATCATAAAATATTTTTCAACATACATGAGATAAAACATAATCATTTAGAATTATTCAACATTTAAAACCTCATGCATGCATAAACTAAATGAGCAACCAAATAAAATAAAAATATTAAGTTTAGAGGTTACCCATTCCTTTTTCATGTGTGGCTAGAGCATCTTGAATATCATCATCTTCATCACCATTTCTCCCACACACCTACAAGAGACATTTAAGTAGATTTTGGTATCCAAATTGCTTTGGATCCTTGAACATTAGTTTCAATGCCTCTTGTTCCTTTTGGAACCCATACTTGTCTAATTTTAAATCATTTTCCTTTCTTTAAAGGACAAATATATTCCTTATGACCATGATAATGACAATGTGAACATATTGTCATTATTGAACTAGATGAATTATTTAAAATGATCTCTTTTTCTTTTGTTAAACATTCAAGCTTAACTTTCAAATCGAAATTTTCTTTTTCAATACTTTCAAATTTCATTTTTGAAAGCTCTAAATCCTTCTTCAAGATTTCATTTTGATTTTCAAAATTCATTTTCGTTTCTAGAACAAGTTTGTTTAATTTGACAATTTCTTTTTCAAAGTTTTTAGATTTTATTTTTGAAAGCTCTAACTCCTTTCTCAACATTTCATTTTGATTTTCCAAGTCTGTTTTAGCTTTCAAAAGAAGATTATTCTTAGCAATAAATTTAGAAATCAATTTATTGTATTTGGAGTTCATGGTCTCAAACGCCGAAAATAATTCATCATAAGCATCTTGTAACTCATTAAAAGATTTTGAATTTAATTTATTTGAGTTAGAATATACCTTTGGCTCTGTGAGAGCTAATAGAGACGTCACCTTTATTGGTTCTTTTTCTTCTTCCTTATCTCCATAGATCTCCTCAAGCTTATCCCACATCTCATTGGCACTTGAACAAGAAGAAACTCCTTTATATACATTAGGATCAATTGCACAACATAAAATTGCACAACATAAAATGTGCATAGCCTTTGTGTTTTGTTGAGCTTTATTTCGTTCTTGATCACTCCACTTCTTTGCCTTATTCATAGGAGAAAAATATCCTTTCTCGATCATCATCCAAGCTTTCATATCAAATGCTTGGATAAATATCATCATGAACTTCTTCCAACAACGATAATTTGTTCCATTGAAGTGTGGAGGCATGTCAATTGGTCTAGATTCTTCTATGGAGAATGAACCAGAAGTGACCGCCATCTTTATCGATTTAACTCTTCTTGGATCTACTCAAGAGGCGGTTAAACCTTCAAATGAGTCAAGCTCTGATACCAATTGTTGAGTTAATCGATAGATGGAATTGGCCAAGAGGGGGGTGAATTGGCAATAAAAATTTTGGTGGAAGCTTTTGCAGAAAATTGAAAATATTTGCACAATGATTTAGAGTGGTTCGACTTTCTTAACCAAAGTCTACGTCCACTACCTTAGCTATCCACACTAAGGATTTTCTAATAAATTCACTAATTTGTTCTTTCTTTTGAGGAGAAAGAGTAACCTTACAACTCCCTCAAGAATTATACCCCAAATTCTTGAGCATACTCGTTTTCAAAGAGAAATGCACAAATTTGCAAACTTACAAGGAAAACCTCACAAGGTAGATTGTTTGCACAATTCTAGAACAAATAAAGAACACTCAAGGATAAATACAATAGAGCACAAATTATGTTCTTGAAAGCACAATGAATATTGAATAAAAAAATAGGCTTGAAGTGCTCAAACAATGAGTTTGATGCTTTCTCTTTGATTCTCTCTCAATTCTTGATAATTGTTGTTGATAAATGGCTTATAAACTTGTTTATAAACTCCTTCAATTGATTCTAAACGTTGGGGATTGTTAGTGGAGTCAATAGAGTCGTTATTGTGTGAAAATAATTAATAAAACAGCTTGGAGCGTGGGGGGAATCGGTACCCCCTTATAGGGAATCGATTCCCTAAGTGTAAAATTCAAATATTTCGACCGTTGATCAGGGGGAATCGGTACCCCCTTGGGGGGGGGAATCGGTTCCCTCCGAGCATTCTGTTTTTCTCGGAACCAAACCATTCAAGGGGGAATCGGTACCCCCTTGGGGGGAATCGGTTCCCTCTGGACAATCTGGAATTTTTGGCTTTGAAACGGTTCGAAATACTTTGTAAAATTGTTTTGAAATTATTTTAAGATTAAAACTTAATTTTACACTTGAGTAAGGATTAAAAATGACATTTAAAAGATTTGGAGTAATATTTTGATATTCGAATAATTATATCGAATATACTTAGAAAATCTTTTGGAAAATATTAAAATTCATTTAACTTAATTTGTTATATCAAAATATCAAAATATTTTCAACAGGCAGACTTACGATGAGTCAACCTCAAAAGATTTGAAAATAAAAGGTTTGTAATCATATATTAATATATTTTTATATTGGTTTACCAAATGGTTTTATGAATGTTTTCGGGTATGAACTACCCAATGCACTAATTTATGATACATGTTAAATGTTAGTATCAAAGGATACTTATGATAAATGGAAGATACATGATTTTGATAAAAGCCCATTATATGTGCATTGAGATTTATTGGTATCATTGGTATGTCATGAGCTGGAGTGGTCATAGATTTTGTATCTAGTATATTCATGTACATCTGTTTGGAACTATATATGCATTATGAAATTCATGATGTTCTGAAGTTATAAATTCATATCTATTTTTTTAGTATAGTGATTTTGTGTTTTATAATACCTATACTTATGTGCAATTTATTTTTTGTAGTTACGACTACATATTGTGCACACTTGTCTGACTCACGTACCATGCATTCTTAATTACTGCACACTGGGTTATGGTTTAAATGAAATTGAAAAGTGTAGGTTTAACTAATTCAATGGAAAGTAAAGCTTTTGTTGAATCTTCTGATTTGGTTATATATGCTTTATATGAGAACTATTGTTTTATAAGGATATGATGAAAGAAAAACTTTAATTACTTTTTTATATATATTTATATATTATTATATGTTATTACTATACAATGCTTTATAAAATATTTTATATATCGATATGCTCTATTTTTTTAATATTTATAATGTCTCACTAAGTGTATACTTAGCGTGTGATGATTTTCACGAGTAGGAAAAGGAGATCGAGTGGAGTAAGGAGCTTAGCTTGGCATCACTCATCGAGGACTACTTACTGATATCAGTAATGACACCGTATTGTTGTTTTTATTTTCCATTTGACATGTATAAGTGTTAGTAATATTTTTATATGGATAGATTTAATTGGGTCAGAAATTCTCTGATTTGTCTAAAATATTTAAATGTTTTTATAATCACTTATATGGATAAAAATTAGTAAGTAATATATGGTTATGAACATGAATTTTTGGTTTTATATTTTGAAAAAGCTATATTTTATTAACATAAAGATGAATTTTTATTTAGGTAGTTTCACTTATAATATGATATAGTATTGAACTATCATATTAATGCATGAAATTGAACTTGATTTGAATGTTGAAATATTAGATTTTGATTTTAAACTATTAAATATTTTCGTGATTGATGATAAATTGATGGTTTTAAAAGAAACAAAATTTTACTATTTTTTGAATAAGAAATGTTTTAAATATTAGATGTGACATATCTGATTCGTATTTGGTGACGAATACAAGAAATGGGTGTTACATTTATTGGTATCAAAGTTGTAAATTTAGCTTATTCTAGGCCTAAACCGAGTTTGTTTTCAAGTGAAAATTATATACATGCCACTAGGATGTCATTGTTACTGATATGGTGTCTATATGATTGATTGATGTCACTCCTTAATAATGTAAGTATATATGTATTTAAATTAGATGTTTGAAATAGAAGATTGGAGACAAGCGATCGAAGAGGAAGTTCAAAAATAAATGATTCATGGAAGTAATGAAGTTAATCATAATCTTTTTGTTCAAACTGTTCAAAAATAAAACGTAAACAGAAAATATGAAATGTAAATAAAATGCAAATGCATGTCAAAAGGAATTGATTCCATAAAGCGGTCATTCTTAGAAAATATTTCATTTAAAGACAACAATTTCATCTTTATAACACAATTTCATCTTTATAACACAAATTCATTATAGAAAAGGCCTAACCCTCATGTTTAATTTCATAATCTCGTTGACAATGCAAGTGACCCTTCTTCCCACATCAGACGTTGGATTTGTATGACATTGGATAACGCTTTCTTGGATTTCCATCTCCCTCATTTGTCTTGCAATGCCACTTATCTGAGTCGTGGTTTTGAGTATCATACAATTCACATTTGTTTTCCAATCCTCGTAGTACTCATTCGCATTCTACCATTATTTATTGGTATTTCGAATAGTCACTCAAGATCATTGATCTACGCCTAAAAACCTTGTAGATCATCTTCCATCTCACAGACCTTCCTTCTCAAAGTGGCGTATTTAAGTTTGGTCCTGAAGTTTTTTAGTCTATGTTGAACATCCTCAAAAAAACAAAGAATTTTTAGGTTGCAAGATGTAAGTGCTATAGTTTACATTCTTAGATTGATTTTAAGCTAATTCATTTTCATATATTGCTTCCATCTCTTGTTTTTCCATAGTAAGGGCTCATATTTGATCATTGTTTCTCTCATATCGTTGCATCCAGAGGTAGACATTCATCCTACTTGCCTTGAAGCACATGATATCGATGTTTCATTTCTAGTTCTAACTCCTTGCCTTTTCACCTTTATTCAACTTCTAGCTCTCTAATTCTTTGTCCTCTGATCTCGAGCTCATTTATCATATTGTTCACTTAAAACTTGAACCCTTCAAACATATTAGTTTTCTTAAATTCTAGTCTCTCATTTCTTTTCCTTTTTTCTATCTTACTTATTCTTATTTGATTTCCAACTTCAAGCTCCTTGATCTTAGCTTTCATCCCTTGCACTTCACAGGTGAGTTCCCTCTCTTGCCTCTTATTGAGGGTGTGCATTTATCTCAACTCTTTGGCTTCTTCTCTCTCCCTACTCAATGTAAGAGTCCAGGACTTCTTCTCTGCCCCTTCTCTTATTTTCTTCTTCTAGTTCTATGACTTTTTACTCTCTTTCAACCTTTTACATATTTAATTCTACGTTCTTTTTCAGTCTATAGCTTAGACCTCCACTTTTCTGAAGTCTTTCCTAATCCAATAAATTCCAACCTCAATAATCTCTCTACAAATCTACAAAATCGACTTCAACTTCATCTTTCTTATTTCACATGACATCTAATTGTTTGCTATGAAACCCAACGTCGAGGTCTAACATGAAATTTTCTCGCCTAAGGTTTTCACACTCTCCTTCTTTCCTAGAAATTTCAACTTCAAACTTGTTGCTCAGTATTTCCACCTCGGATGATACATATATGAATTGCTCCTCTAAATGGATAACTCAGTCTCGATCAGGTAATGGAATATTATCATTCTTCCTCGCATATCTCCAAACCACATATCCTAGTGTTTTAGTGTTAATATAATATCAACTCCTACCATATCAATTCGAAAGGTTAGCTTTCAAGCGTATGATATTTCATAAGTTTTCGTCATGTAGTTCTCTTCATGGTATGTAAACTCGGACTTACTTAGGCCAACAATTGTATGGACAAACTGTCGTGCCTCATACTACCTTAACACTATCAATGCGGTATAACCAACTCCTCATAGTCCTAGCAAAGTTATCCAATCATAATCCTGACACTTTCACAAGATATCAGTGTAAGCTAACCTTGGGATGTGTCATACTATATGTTGGGATTTGCGGAAGCTCGAATCGACAACCGAAACGGTTTGCAAGGATGGGTTGGAATGGTTTTTGTGTTTAGGGAGTAAGGAGATTGAAAGATAGAAAATTTGCACAGTGATTTATAGTGGTTCGACTTCTCAACCAAGTCGACATCCACTACCTTAGTTCCTCACCAAGGATTTTCCAACAAATTCACTAATTTGTTCTTTCTTTTTCAAGGACAAATAGATAACCTTTACAACTCCCTAGTTTTTCACGGGATAAACTAGAACCTTTCCCCTTTACAAAATGATAAAAGAAGTAAACAAATAAATCTCTCAAAGTTAGGTGTTTACAAGAATTAAGCTCACTAGAACAGAAATATTTACAAGAGAAAGATGAAATAAGAATGAAAAACTCTTCTTTTGTGTTTGATTGCTTGGATAGTTGTTCTCTTACTTGTTCAAGTGTCCTCAGCTTATATTTATAGCTTTAAATGAGTTTGAAGTCATGTATAGCCGTTGGGGATGTTTTGGAGTTGTTTGGGGATGATTTTCTGCAAATATAGGCTACCCATAACAGGGGGTATCAATACCCCTTCATAGGGTATCAGTACACATTCATTAAATTCAAATTAAACTAGTCGTTGCAGCCAGGGGGTATAGATACACTACAGGGGGTATCGGTACACCAGTGTATGGATACACTCATAGGGGTATCGATACCCTTTTTGCATTCGGTGTTTGAGCAGTCATAGGTGTATGGATACACCTGCAGGGGGTATCGATACACCAATGTATGGATACACTCATAGGGTATCAATACACATTTGCATTTTTGCTCAAATTCGAATTTAATGGACTTTGAATTATTTTTGAAACCTTTTTAAAACTTTGAATAAATTCAATTCAAGTCTAAAAACATTTTGCCTTAAATTTTTTATATCGAAACATAATTCAACAATCTCCCCCTTTTTGATATAACAAAACATTTGAAAATTTGTTTTTGGCAAAACTCCCCCTTAATAAAATGTTTAATGAAAAAGATACCAATTGTTAACAAAAGGATATCAATTGTTAAAAAGATACCAATTGTTACCAATTGTTGGAAAATATATGAAAATGTTAAGCTCCCTCTTTTTCATTAAGAAATTGAATTTTCCAAACCAAACTTCTCCCCCTTTTTGTTATATCAAAAATAATTCAACTTTTAAGTTATAAAATAACCTTGGAGAGTAAGTGGTAAATTTGACATTAAAAACATTTGAAAAATCAAAGTTTCCCCTAAAAAAATGCATTCCAAACAAAATTTGACTTTAAAATCTTGACACTTAAACAAGATTGAATTTCAACAAAGAATAACAAACATGTTAGTAGCACTTGAAATTCAATATATCCAAGTCTAAAATACTTTATGCAATGTCAATTTTTTAAATTAAGTGCATATGCATAAAGTTTTCTAAATATGTTATGCATTTGAAAAATTTTGATATCAATTGTTAGAGAGATATCATTTTCATTTAAACCATATACATAAACATTCAAATTTAGGTCAAAAACTTAAAAATTTGTAAAATCAAATCATTTGAAAATTTGATATCAATTGTTAGAGAGATATCATTTGCATTGAAAATCAATTTTGACCAAAATTCATTATGATGAACTTAAAAATTATGAAAAATCATTAAAACATTAAAATGTTCACCATAAATCACTTTTCAACATACATGAGATTAAAACAATACATAATCATTTAAAATCAAAACTCATGAATGCTTAAGAAACAAATGAGTAACCAATTATGCAAAATTAAAAAAGCTTTAGAGGTTACTCATTCCTTTTTGAGTATGGCTAGAGCATCTTGTTTTCTTCATTTTCATCACCATTGCTCTCACACACCTACAAGAGACATTTATTTCGATTTTGGTAATTATATTGCTTTGGATCCTTGGATGTTAGTTTCAATGCCCCTTGTTCCCTTGGGAACCCATAATTGTCTAATTGTAAAACATTATCCTTTCTTCAAAAGACAAGTATGTTCCTTATGACCATGATAATGGCAATGTAAGCATTTTTCCATTTTTAAACATAATAGGTTGTTTTTAAAAATTAATTCTTTTCCTTTTGTTAAGCTTTCGAGCTGAACTTTTAAATCAAAATTTTCTTTTTCTAAATCATTTATTTTGATTTTTGAAAGCTATAAATCATTTTTCAAAATTTCATTTTTATTTTCAAAATCGACTCTTACTTTCAAAATCAATTCATCTTTAATTTTGAGTTTTGAAATTAATTTTGTATATTTAGAATTCATGGTCTCAAATCCCAAATATAACCTATTATAAGCATCTTGTAACTCATCAAAAGTAAATGAATTAAATTCATTTGAGTTAGAAGATACCTTGAATTCTTCATGAGTAGCCATTAGGCATAGGTTGACTACTTTATCATTATTGGAGTCATCTTCATCACTCCAAGCTGCCATATATGCCTTCTTCTTAGAAGATCCCTTCTTTCTTAGAAAGGGAGAATCATACTTGACATATCCCATTCTTTGACAATTAAAGCACACCGGGGGACTCTTCTTCTTGATTGATTCATGTTTTGTTCATCGTCTTCTTTATCCACCTTATCACTTGAATCTTGATAGTTTTCATTGGTGGATTTGAAGGCAATGTCTACCTCCTTCTTCTTCTTGTTTTTCTTCTCTTCATATTTTTCCTCTTCCTTCAACATCATATCATGAGTGAGAAGAGAACCAATTAGCTCGTCGAGAGTGAGAGACTTTACGTCTCTAGCTTCGATAATGGCGGTCTTCTTCGATTTCCACAAACTTGGAATAGAGTATATCATCTTCCTTATAAGCTTCTCATTAGGGATTACTTCTCCAAATCCCCAGAGACCATTGACAATCACGGAAAATCTATCCCTTATAGCTTTGATGTCTTCATCGGGTTTCATCTTGAAGTTCTCGTAGCTATGGTTAAGAATACTTTTCTTTGATTCCCTCACTTCATTGGTTCCATCATGAGTGACTTTGAGCTTATCCCAAATCTCCTTGGCAGTAAAACAAGAGGATATTCTTCCATATTCGTTTGGGCCTAAAGCACAAAAGAGAATATGTATAGCCTTAGAATTAAACTGGAACTTTTTCTTCTCTTCATTACTCCAATCGTCGTATTCACCAGGTGGAGTGGAGTAACCCATCATGATTGAGTTCCAAGCTCCTAGATCGTAGGCTCAAATAAAGTACATTATCTTATTCTTCCAATGAGCATAATTTACTCCATTGAAGAATGGTGGCTTGTTGACCGGTTGTGAATCAATAATAGGTGAATCTTCAATGTAATAGGCACCGGAGGTTGAAGCAATCTTTTTGTTGGTTGCGTCGATAATCAGTAGAGCTTCTTTGAGGATCGTCTCAATGATGTTAAGCCTTCTAATGACTTAAGCTCTGATATCAATTGTTGGGATTTGCGGAAACTCGAATCAACAATTGAAACGGTTTGCAAAGAGGGGTCGAAACGGTTTTTGTGTTTAGGGAGTAAGGAGATTGAAAAATAGAAAATTTGTACAGCTATTTATAGTGGTTCGAATTCTCAACCAAGTCTACACCCACTACTCTAGCTCCTCGCCAAGGATTTTCCAACAAGTTCACTTATTTGTTCTTTCTTTTTCAAGGACAAAGAGATAACATTTACAACTCCCTAGTTTTTCATGGGATAAACTAAAACATTTCCCCATTACAAAAGGATAAAATAAGTAAACAAATAAACCTCTCAAAGGTAGGTGTTTACAAGAATTAAGCTCACTAGAATATAAATACTTACAAAAGAAAGATTAAATAAGAATGAAAAACTCTTCTCTTGTGTTTGATTGCTTGGATAGTTGTTCTCTTACTTCTTCAAGTGTAATCGGCTTGTATTTATAGCTTTAAATGAGTTTGAAGTCGTATATAGTCGTTAGAGATGTTTTGGAGCCGTTTGGTGATGATTTTTCTACAAAAATAGGCTGCCCATAACAGGGGGTATCTATACCCCTTCATAGGGTATCGGTACACATTCATTAAATTCAAATTAAACTAGTTGTTGCTAGTCGTTGCAACCAGGGGGTATCGGTACACCAGTGTATGGATACACTCATAGGGGTATTGGTACCTTTTTTGCATTCGGTGTTTGAGCAGTCATAGGTGTATGGATACACCTGCAGGGGTATCGGTACACCAGTGTATGGATACACTCATAGGGGTATCGGTACACATTTGTATTTTTTCTTAAATTCGAATTTAATGAACTTTGAATTATTTTTGAAACCTTTTTAAAACTTTGAATAAATTCAATTCAAGTCCAAAAACATTTTATCTTAAATTTGTTATATCGAAACATAATTCAACACTATATCTTGTGCTGGCAAGCTCATAAAGAGTGGTACCCAATATTTTCTTTTCAAATATTCTGGCCATTCCTTATCAAGGAAACTTTTTAATAGTGAATAAGCATTTGAAAATTGGCGACCGTACTCTCTTTTAGTTTTCCGAAAGAGACTAAAAATCCATGAATAAATCCAGTGAAAAGACTACACTCTGCTCTCCTATAGTTTTTTAAAGCCTTGAAAGTTTCAGCTAAGACTATATAGATAGGGTTCATATTCCTTTTAACTCATTCGAATAAATCAACCACGACTGATTTTATATGGTAAAGAAATTTTAGGAATATAATTAGCCCATAAATACCCAAAGCAAACATTTTCATGCTTTTCTCAATCTTATTGTGCATAGGAATCAATCCTGTAATACATGGCTAAGGGAAGTACTCAAACCCTTCCTTGTGTTGAATGTGGTCAGCCACCAATTTTTCTCTCATTTCAATAATCTTTGCAAGCTTGCTTTTGAGGGGTTGTACTCTTTGTGTCCTTGAGTGGAACATGTACTCTTCTAGAGTGGGCGTCATATCCTCCTTGTTGAAAGTAAAACAGTTATACATAAAATTCCAGAATTGGATCAAGGGCATGATCAATGGTTCATTTACCTTCACATATAACAAGATAGTTATATCGATATACTTCTTCCAGAATGCAAGTTGCGTATCAGGTTTCCAAATTTCCCAGATCTCACATAGTTCTTGCATATAATTTTGCTTAAGGCTGACTATTGTGATGCCTGGTAACACTAATATGTATCCCTTAGTCAAACTATCTCTCTTCTTCCTCTGGGTTGCCTCAGACCATGACCTCACTTCTGTATTTTGTATTTCCTTATGAAAACTCTTTTCCATTTTACGATTGCCTTATACTCTGATGACCACTTCGTGAACTAAAACCTTTCTTTATGATATTATTATGCAATGCAACAAAGCAAAAACAAAAAAAAATAGAGCGGTGTCAATAAGTAGAATGAATAATCGAATAATCAAGAAAATAGAAAACCATACCCACATGCAATCTACCCACATATGATATGGTGAATCCTACCCATACATGATCTCTACCCCCATGCTTTTGTTTGGCAAGTACATCCTAACTGTATGTTTTTCTAGTTCTCATGTCTTTTTGCAAAAATAGTAAATCTAAGCAAAGGTTATAGTGAGTTTCCCCTTTGTGACTTTTGAAGATCGATGGACCGAGTTTTGGCACAAAACGGGATGAGTTTTAGTACAAAACGAACAGAGTTTTGGTACTGCTAAAAAGGTCCTCGGAGTTTAGGTACAAATCGATTACGATCTTGCTCTATAATATCCCCAACGGAGTCGCCAAGTTATCATAATCGTCTTTAAGCTTTTTGGCTGGCTATTTGTGGGAATCGATCCAACTTAATTTTAAAAACTAGGATTTGAAGAAAACATAGAGTCACCGTCGACCATTGGGTTAGGTAGGTAAAAAATATACCTTTTAAAATAATTTTATAAAAAATAATTTAAAAGAAAAAATAGTCTACACCAAACTAGAAAAATGTTTCGAAAAGGGTTCGAAAGTCGATTACGCGTGGGGAATGGTAAACACCATCGCAGCACCCAAAATCGATTAGATATTAAAATTTTGTGAATTTAAATATTTATTTAAAATTATGATATTTTTATAAAAAATAAAAATTTAAAAGGGTATTATTTTATATGAACAATCATCGAAAACATACTCCTCAATTAAGGTGTGTTTCCAGAAATTCTCCATATAAAATATCATCGCCTTAATTTTCTTAATAACTTATATATTTTATATGTTCGAAAATAATCCAAATATAGAAAGATGTCATTTCGTACGATGAATCATCATGAACACTTTCCTTTACAGTTAAGGCATAAAAAGAGTGCATGTAAATACATAAAGAAATACTAATTATACAAAATACAAAGTATGAACGGCAATAAATAATACTTACAAGGCACATCACACAATATATATATATATATATATGCACACAACAAATATAACATAATGGCATAATAACACAAAAGAAGTAACTATAATGTCTTAGTGGCAAATATCATAAAAACAAGTATTAGCATGCAAAGATTATGGAATATAGGGACTGGAAACGTGAATAAGCATATAAATTTGAAGCATGATTAGATTGAAATATTTCAGAATAGCATGGCAAATTGCATAAAATGACATAAATTAAGATAAACAACAAGTAAGACTAACATGAAATGTGCGTAAAATAAAAAGGACTAAATCTAAAATTCTAAAAACCTCGATTGATGACCAAAATGTATTAAATCAAAGCTGGGCGAAGCCCTTAAACAAATATCCCAAAAGATGAAAACATGGCAACCCTAGCTCTCCGAAAAGCAGAACGACGACGTTTTAAAACTTTCATTTAATACCTGATTAAGCCTAAGAAAACCCTAATCTCATTTCATTTTCTCTTAGCCGTTTTTTCCCACAGAAACCCATCCCATTATATTTCTTTTTCAGATGAGAGAACCCATAGCCAAAATGCCATTTACTCGCTTTCATGAGGAGCCCTTTTTCATTAAACGACCCCATGAAGCATTTGACCACCAAATCCCTCAAAACCAACCCTTCTCTATACCCGAAACCCATGACTGAATGTGAAATAACCCCAAAATAGAGCCCTTAAACCCCCAAACAAAACAAAGATGCAAGGGTTCACAGAAGCTACATTCGGTCACATAAGGGCTCTTCCTCGCACCTACAAACCACGACGATCCTTCTTTTTCTAGAAAAAGGTGAGATTTATGGTTTTTCCCTCTCGTTTCTCATCTTTTTATTTTGTTTTCTTCCTTCTTTTCAAAGCCCTTATCTCTGTTCTTTTATATCTCCCTCCCCTAAAAAGGTTACATTTTATCTTCCCTTTTTGTTTTTGGTTTGAATGTGTGAGGAGGCTCGTCGATCTGGCTTGCACGAAAGATTTGAAGGCCCGGATCATCTTATTCATAAAAGATGCCTCTTTTTCTTTTTGTTTGTTATGTGCATGCAAGAGTCCTTTGATCATGCTTGCATGGAAATTCTAAGGGCTAATAGATATTTTGATGTCTCTTTTGGCCTTGTAACGAACAAATTTTGTGTCTGCTCTCTCTTCGTGTTGCTTTTTTTTACATCGACTCGTGAGGAGAGGCCTCTGCGTGGCAGAGGAAATTTGTTCATCCTCCTGGCAAACTGCTATTGTAGTCATTTTTGGGACAACTGGGAGAACGCTCGAGCAAAGAGAGCTAGTTGGGGCCACCAATCGATGAAGATGCCAACGTGGAGACATCTATGACAACAAGAGGATCACCGTTAGTGAAACGAAAGATTGGAGAATAGTTGGAGATAGTTGGGTCGTTAAATCTTGAACTACACGCGCGACTCTGGGAATGGTTGGAGATAGTTGGGTCGTTAAATCTTGAAACCAGATCTAACGATAGAAAAACAGCTGCACACATGGGATTGTATCAGGAAAGAGGCAATTAATATAATGATAATATATAGTATTACCGGATATATTAAAAGATATTTAATAAATTTGATTTAACTCTATCTATTATGTTGACAGACTAATAATGTTTTAGGTAGAAAACATGAAAAATTATTAAAAAATTTGATAACTGGTAAACTTAGGTTATTAGTAAGTATCAATATATATATATAAGTGTTTATACTTATTTAAATGTGGAAAACATTAATTTAATGTTATCTTTTAAATGAGTTTTAAGGTATTAATTTAATAATTATACGAGTCTAATGGTTTATTTTTATGTTAAGGTATATATTATTATTAAATTAAAAATAATAAACATAGATATTATATATTTATTATTATCTTTGGTTAAAATTGTTAAATTTAAATTTTAAATAATATTTTATAAAATATTAAAACAATATAATAATTTTTGTGTAAATGAAATTATTAAATTAATATTGTAGGTGGAAAACATGAACTATTATTAAAAAATTTTGAAACATAAATTACATAACTTTCAATAAAGTATCTATACATTTTTTTATAAAAAAAAAGTATCTATACTTTTAGCATATAAGGTAAATTTTACCGGTTCTGTCATAATGAAACTGATTTTATCATATTTTTATAAAAATGATCGATACTTTCAACATATTAGGTAAATTTTACTGGTTTTTTCATAATGAAACTGTTTTGTCATATTTTTATCTGTTATATTATAAAGTATCGATTTTTTTTATAAAAGGATCGATACTTTCAACATATCAGGTAAATTTTACTTGTTTTGTCATAATGAAACTGGTTTTGTTATACTTTTACATGTTATAATGTAAAGTATCGATACATTTTTATAAAAAAAAATCGATACTTTCAACATATCCGGTAAATTTTACCATTTTTGTCATAATGAAACTAGTTTTGTCATATTTTTACCTGTTATATTGTAAAGTATCGATACATTATAGGCGCTATTACTGCTTTTCTTTTAAATTCCAAAAGTGTCGATACTTATTTAAATAGAATCGATACTTTCAACATATCCAATAGGTAGTTTAATGTAGCGCATATTTTTTTTACCGTTTACATTATTATACTTAATCTTGTTTCAGTAAATAACCGGTTATGTTATCATTGGTAATATTTTAGGCGTTTACCTAATATATTGTAATAACAAATTAAATAATTAACCTATTTTATTATATAAGCGCTACCTATTACGTTATATAAGCGCTACCTAATATGTTATTGTGATTGATAATGTTTCTAGTAATTAACCTATTTTATTATATAAACACTACTTATTACATTATATAATTGATACCTAATATGTTATTGTGTTTGATAATGTTTTCAGTAATTAACCTATTTTATTATATAAATAGCGTGGAAAACATTAATTTATGGTTATCTTTTGAGTGGGTTTTAAGATATTAATTTAGTAATTATACGCGTCTAATGGTTTATTTTTATGTTACGTTATATATTATTATTAAATTAAAAATAATAAACATAGATATTACATATTTATTATTATCTTTGGTTAAAATTGTTAAATTTAAATTCTAAATAATATTTTATAAAATATCAAAACAATCAAATAATTTTTTATGTAAATGAAATTATTAAATTAATATTGTATGTGGAAAACATGAAGCACTATTAAAAAATTTTGAAACATAAATTACATAACTTTCAACAAAGTATCGATACATTTTTATAAAAAGTATTTATACTTTCAACATATCAGGTAAATTTTACTGGTTTTTTCATATTTTTACCTGTTATATTGTAAAGTATCGATCCTTTTTATAAAAATGATCGATACTTTCAACATATCAGGTAAATTTTACCGAGTTTGTCATAATAAAATTGGTTTTGTCATATTTTTACCTGTTATATTATAAAGTATCGATTCTTTTTATAAAATGGATCGATACTTTCAACATATTAGGTAAATTTTACCGGTTTTGTCATAATGAAACTGATTTTGTCATATTTTTACCTGTTATATTGTAAAGTAACGATCCTTTTTATAAAAAGGATCGATACTTTCAACATATCAGGTAAATTTTACCGGTTTTGTCATAATGAAACTAGTTTTGTCATATTTTTACTTGTTATATTGTAAAGTATCGATCTTTTTTATAAAAATGATCGATACTTTCAACATATCAGGTAAATTTTACCGGTTTTATCATAATGAAACTGGTTTTGTCATATTTTACTATATAAGCGCTATCTATTATATTATATAAGCTGTACCTAATATGTTATTGTACTTGATAATATTTCTGGTTAAATGATATAACATAAGCGATCTAAATATTAATCGGTCACTTATTTAACCGATCACGTTGTTTTTTAACCATTTAAGCGCAGCAGTGCATAACTTCCCTGTGCTTAGGGATAAAAACCCAAATGTTATCATCAACGAAATTTAGACCCTTGATACGGTCCTGATCTGACGGCATATGCTCTGGCGGCGCATTTAGGCTTAAACTAGGGTTTCCTCTGCTAGCTTTCAATTTTGGCCACTGTGTGTGTCGGTCAGCAAAATTTGGGGTGTATTTGGACTTCAGGTTAATTGATGGATTTGTAAATCAAATTAATATTATTTTATATTTAACTATTATATTTTTTTGAGCTTGATGTCTACCATATCATGTACCTGTATACCATATATCCATAAGTATATAAACGCATACACGTATTATTTATGTGCACATATATAATAACACATAACACACCTACATATATATTCACACATATAATACTATATAAATTTACACAATTAAAATACATATAAATATATATAAACTTACCCTTATACTATACAAATATAAGCATAAAAAACATTAAATAACCCCCATAAATCCTGTAGATTATTTGAGAAAATTAATTAAATATAGATCGAATGAAGCTGGATTGTAACCTCCGGACAAAAATTAGTATCTACACATCCTTTTACTCGTGTCAACTAATGTGTGATCTCGTAAAGCTTCTGATTGTTCTCGTGCCACCATAATTGCTTCCATATTGTCCCTTTCGACAATGATTTTCGTAAAATTGAAATGCTCCCGAGTTTCATGTAATGCCCAAAATTTCGACAAGAGAATTGAATATTTGCTGATGGTTTTTGAGAAATCAAATAACCATCGTTCTTCACCATCTCGAAAGACATCATCAATTGTTGCTTCATTTGTTAGTACCAACATCGCTTCATCTGTATTAATCTTCACCCATAATATATGTTAATAAGAAAAAGAATCAACAAGTACTTGATATAGTTATAAAGTTAAATTATGTCTTTAATACAAGAATTTAAATTTGTACTTAAATAATGTTATTATTAAGAGTCACAATCGCAAATAGAAATAATGACATAAATAATTTAAAACGAATGGTTTTAAGAGGTGGAAATTAGAGATGAAGTGATAGAATGATAAATAGTTGATAAAATAATTTGTTTTTATAAAACAAATATAAAGATATCAAGTTGAAGTGAAAAAGGGTTTAATGAAATTGACACGTGGCAGATGGTTCCTATCAGAAATCACCAAATATGACCTTTTAGGGCCACTTTTTTTTCCCTGTCCACTTCAATCCCGACCAAGTGCCAACTGTACTATCCACCACCTTCCCTTTGCACACTCACGCTGTTCGTATTTACAAATACACCTTTTTCCTTTACAAATATACCATTTGCTAGGCTATTATTGTTATTATGATTATGATTATATGCATGATTACAAATTACAACTAGATTAAACAAAATAGGGTTAAATATATATTGTTCTCGAATCATATATATTTTTCTATATTGATACTTAAAGAATTTTTATTCTTAAATTGATATTTAAATTTTATTTTTATAGCACGATATAAGCGACCTCAGTTGTAAATGAATTATTATTGCTCCTTGAGGTCTTGGGTTCGAATACCAAGAATATCAAGGGTGTGAGCGTTCAATGTCAAATGGTTGAGAGTTATATTTAAACAAATATTACCTTGTACTTACTCAATTAATAAAAAAAATTAATTTTATCTCTTGTTTTGATATTTTTATTAATGATGTTAATTTTTAATGACTTGATAGCATAAAAGAGTATCATATATTTATCATGATATTATCATATATTTGTTTTAAAAATATTTAAAATTATAATAAAATAAGAACAAAAATATTCAAAATAAAAATACATTAAAATCTATTTGATCATCCTCATCAATTTTTTCTCTAATTGACTAGTCTAGTTTTACTCATTTGTTTATTTTTATTAAAATCTTCAATATGTTCATCGTATTAATGTGAGATAAACTTTCATTGTTTTCATCTATTTTCTTCTTATTTTTATATTTAAATTGAGTGTAATTTTTTCTTAAAAGTATTCAAATAAATGCGCATATTTACCATGGAATAATTTTTTCAAGTGATACATCATTGATTAATTTAGTTTATTACAACAATCTTTTATCGTAAAATTTTAACTTTAAATTTAAACTCATATTTTAGATTTTTAAGATTAACACGAACTAATGTAATTTTAAGTGTTTTAGACAGGAAATTTATGAGATTCGATATTTTTTTAACTTTTTCTATAAAAAAAATATGTTTTAAAAGTAATCTTAATTTTTTAATAATTCTTTTACAAAAACAAAGGTATTAATATAAAAATATATATGACATTATGTTTGACATTTGGTATTAATTTATGCTATTACATCATCAAAAGTAACGTTAATAAAAATATCAAAACAATAAATTAAATTTTAAATATCAAGTTGGAAATATTTTTTTAAGAATCAATTTAAGAGAGGATACTTAATTAGGGATATAAAATCGGGTAATAGTTCAGCTTTCAGTCGGATCCTATTAGGTCGGGTAAAATCATATACATGTCAAGTCAGGTCAATTTGATGCTTCGACTCGGATCAGGTCGGGTCCAGGTCAAAGCAAGTCGGTTCATTTTCAGGTTGATTTGAAATTAGGATTAGTTCGGGTTTAGGTTGAGTAACTTTCAGTTCAGATCGAAGTCAGTTCAGGTTCGGAGCAGTTTAAGACCAGGTTAATTCAGGTTCGGGTGTACTTCACGCGGATCTCGTTCAAATCGGGTCACTCATTGGCAGATAAAATTCAGGTCGGATCTTTATCAGATATGAATTGAGTTCAAATTGGGTCAATTTGTATTTTTGGATTAATTATATTCATCTTTTGTGAACGTTGAATTACAATTGGTAATTGTATATGATTTAGAGTAAATTACGAAGAATATAAATAATCATGGATCGATTTTATGAAAGATATAAAATTAAGGACTAAATTAAACAATTATGAAATTACAAATAAAAATTTAACTTAATTAAACAACACGCATTGGTGAGGGACCAAATCAAAATAATTTTAAAATGTGAGGTTGAAATTAATATAGAAAAAGGACTAAATTACACCAATTTAAAAGTCATGGGCTAATTACAAAAATATAAATAAGAAATAAGAATAGGCCCAATTCATATGCAAAAATAAATTTAATGACTAAATTGAATAAATATAAAAATGAACAAATTAAAATTTAAATGAAGTAAAGAACACAAAAGAATGAAATCAAAATAATTGTAAAATGTGAAGCAAATTTAAAAATAGAGTAAATTGCATTCATTATAAAAGTTAAGAAAAAAATTAAAACAATTATAATATATACAGAGAGAGTTTATATTTATAGTTTTATATTATGTATATAAACTATGTATTGTATATATGAACTATATATAGTTTATATAATTATATTAATAAACTATATAGTTCATTAGTATATATAAACTATATATTATAAAGTCATTAGTATATATAAACTATTTATATAATATATACTACATATATAAACTATATATATAAACTATATATACTATATAGTTTACATATGAACAATATATATAGTTTATTAATGAATTATATAAACTACTTATATAATATATACTATATATATAAACTATATAAACTATAGTTTATATTTATATACTATATACTATAGTGGATATTTATATACTATATATTGTATATATAAACTATATATACTATATAGTTTACGTATGAACTATACATAAAAACTATATATATATATAAACTATATACTATAGTTGATATTTATATACTATATACTATAATTGTTATTTATATACTATATAATATAGTTTATACTTATATAATTTATACTATATAAATTTAAAGTATATACTATATATATGAATACTATATACTATATATATAAACTATATAAACTATAGTTTATATTTACATACTATATACTATAGTTGATATTTATATACTATATATTATGTATATAAACTATATATACTATATAGTTTACATATGAATTACATATAAAAACTATATATATATATATATATATATATATATAAACTATAGTTTACATATAAACTATATACTATAGTTGATATTTATATATTATATACTATAGTTGATATTTATATAATTTATACTATATAAATTCAAAGTATATACTATAATACCCCAAATATTAGGTCAGTGATTGAAATACAAGGATTTAAAATTTTTTCATTAAATTTGATAAATTAAAAAGTTCAAGGACTAAATTTTGTAAATTTGTGTCTATGACTTATTAGAAAAGGGGGAAGAGTGGAGGGTATTATGGTCTTTTATCAAGAATGAATTTAATATTCCATTTTAAGTTATTAAAGCATGTGGGGAATTGAGGTTAAAGGAGAAGAATAGTATGGATCTTGGTTATCTTCTCTTCTCCTTTCTTTCCTCGTAAACCCCATTGTCATGGTAAGATAATTTCAAGTTGGTTGTTTCTTTAATTTTTGGGTTGGTTTTGAAGCCTTGAGTAATATAGAAACTTAAGGAAAGCTTAAGGATGAACAAAACTAAGAGTTTGGGGAATTAATGATAAATTGATGAAATGGGGTTTTAAGGCATTTGATGAGATGGATTAATATTTGGATTTATAATGATATATTTGACTTGTCAATGGTCTAATTAAGAAGTTAGAAGTATTTGAAATGATTAAGAACATGTTTGAATAATTGGTGTGATTTTTAGTTCTTAGTGTTCTATGGAAAAATTTAGATGTTATAAGGGGATTTAGGGAGGTAAGTTAGCAAGGATAAGTGATAGTAAGTTTGAGGGTATGAATGGAGCTAAAAACTTAAGATTTAGGTGAAGTGTGGGAAAATTTCGAAGTGAAAGAGGTAAAATATGGGTTTGGGTATCGGTACTAAAGAACAGTACCGATACTTTAAGGTTAAAATTGAAGGATAGTATATGATTCGAATGAACAATATCGATACTGATTGAAGAAGTGTCAATACTGATGTGGAGGTATCGATACCAAGAGGAAGGTATCGATACCGTAATCTAAAATATAATTCCAGAATGCTAAAATGGTATCGATACTGAAGTGGGTATCGGTACCATAAAAGAGAAGTATTGGTACTGTAGGAGGGGTACCGATACTATTCAATTTGAAATTGAAATTAGGAGTTGTTGTTTCGTTTATATAAGTACTACTTGGTTATTCATTAATGGAAATTTGGTATTGATATTGGACATGTCTATGTGTAGATTTGGATCAGAAGCGTACCGAACAAAGCGATATATCAAAGAGATTTAACGAAAGTTAAAAAGGATTTGTTTAGGACTTGCGTGATGCAAAGGTAAGTGCAACTCATTTGCTTTATATTAGACTTGAGGACGGCTTGCGATAAGCCAACCTCGAAGTTTTCGATGGAAAATTGTTTGTTTATTTATTTGATGCAATTATTTTTATTATGTTTTATATAAAGTGTATTTTCACAGTATTATTTTGATTTTGTAAGTATCTAATTATGTTTTATATGAATATGTTCTATGTTAAAATGTGTTGAGCGAAATTGTTCTACTTGAAAGTACCCTATGTGAATGTACTTTATGTGAATAAGACACACTTTGAATAATGAAATGAAAAATAATTATATGGTTAAAGCCCAAGGTATATGTATGAGAATTAGAGGTATAGTTGGTATGCTAAGAGTTGAGGGTTCTACGCGGTCCCTCGGGATAAATCTATGTGGTCCCCTCCCTTCACCCCAAATGGCAACAACGGTGGAGATGTTGGGCAAGTTTTGATCGGGACAATGAGAAGAGCAACGTGGTAAGGGCGGTTTCGACAACGGCAATTGGAAACGTGGTGACCAGAGCAATTTTTAGTTTATGGAATTAAAAAAAAACAATGAAATAGGAAAAGGAGATAGCACGAGTTGGCTACACAAAGAGAAAATATGGAAGAAAAAGGGCACAATTCTGAAAAATGAAGTTTAAATACTCTAGAATATTTTTCAAATTTTCATTTTAGTCCTTAAAATTTGCTATAAATAAATTGTCCCCAAAATAGCCATGACACTTGATTCTAGCACTTAAAACTTCATTCCAATAGTTCACATACACTTCAATCATCAGTACTAATCATTATAATCACTTAATAACTCTAGCAACGCTTAGATCATAACTCATAATTTTTTAAAATATCTCTTCGAGAGCAATCAAGAAAATGATCAGTTTGTTTAGTTCTTGTTTGATTCATCCAAGTAAATTTAGAAATCTTTTAATTACATTAAAATGAGTGTGAAATTAATTAAGAACTAAAAATTACTCAAGTAAAATAACTATTGTTAATCAAAATTATATAACATTCATTAAAATTAAATATCATATTTAGGAGGATCAAATATTGATTAAAAACAAAATCACCCATATAAGTGAAGGATAGATAGAATCCTACCCCAATTGATGATGAAGAATGAATTGTTGTAACACCCTAAATACGAACCTAAAGTGTCACATTTGATTGCCAAGGTAACTACTAAAATTTAAAATCTTTTACATTTCCATTTAAAAACACAATATGTTTATTAAATAGTCATCCATAAAAATTATAAAATATTTTCACAAATAGTAGGGTTTTTTTTTTACAATTTGTAGTTTTGTGACAATTTAAAAAACCAAATAATAATAATCGCAGAGTTTATAGATTCGAACACAATAATAGGTGTTTTATGAATACATATACTCACTAAACGTAGCAGTGCAATACTCTGAAGGAAGTTGTTAGAATCAAATCGCGACGGTGTTCCTCAAACAAAATCAATTCATTGACCTACAAATGAAAATATATGATCGTTAAATTTTACAAAGCTTAGTAGTATATCGTTAATCTAAAGAAACATTATGAATTTGAAAATTTAAGCATGCTAGTAGATATGATAATAAACAGTAAATACATACACGATTCATAATCTAAGTGCTACATTCTTACAGTTCATCAACTTCATTCAGTATAATACGAGTTTCATACTTTCATTAGTCTTTAACTAAGGAACCTATTCCACCTGTACTACATTAACTTTTCTTTTATAATAGTATGAATAATAAATGCTCATCGATTTTTATAAAAAAAAATTACCAAATGATTGAAATGAAAATACAATAGTGACTCAAATAAAACTTTTTTATTTACTTCATAATTTACCGTAGAATGTAAGATTGTTTGAAGCAAAGGGTAAGGATCCTACTTCGTTCACAATGGTCATTCTACATATCAAAAAGTATTTTTAATGGTTTAGTTTTTATTTTCGTGCTTTAAATAAATAAATAAATTTTGTTTAAAATTAATATGATTATGACGTAAAATTGATGGATTATGACGTAGTGATGATGAGATTTAAAATACAATTGAAGGTTGAAGGTGTCATCACCATCATATATTGAAGACAATGGCACAGCTAGTTTAAGTTCATACATCAAAGGAGTGGAAAACAAAAAAACCAAAATCCAAAATTGAAAAGAAATAAAGAATAGCTTTTGTGGAAAGCTCCAAAAGTAATAAAAGCCGTTTGGCTTCCCTGAGGAATAGGTAATGTTGAATTGAACCCAATGGCAGCTGCCCCTCCGCCTCTTCTGCCGCTACTTCATTAGACGGCTAGCCGCCACTCGCCTCCTTTTTTTCAATTTTATCTAACACCCCAAATAATTAATATTAAATTTCAAAAGTTAATTCAACTCATTTTCTCCCCCTCATAAATTAACTTTTCCATAATATTTAAAATTTATTATCCTTTAAGAAAATAATCTATTTATTAGTTTTATTCCATCTCTTCTAAATATTCATACATCATTTCAGGACATAAGATTTTCGAATAACTTTTTCGAGACCTTAAGAGAATATCATTGGACATAAAGACTCAAAAGTAGCGATCGCTTGACGTAATTTCTGACAAATTCACGTGATTTATTATAATTAAAATTATTGTCATTCGATCATATTTTTTAAATTTATTAATCTTCAAGTAGTCATCAGACTTTTCACCTAACATTAGCAGATCATTATAAAATTATTAGGTTAAAACTAAGAGAAAAATTTAACACTTTTATTTTTATTTTCTCTTTTTTCTTTCTTGATAAAATCAAATTATTTCTATACCGATCTGCGATGGTCACATATTATAATATAATTTTTATCCAAATAAAGAAGATAAACCATTCATCGTTTGTTCCCCTAAACAAACTTCAAAGTTAGGATGAAGCAACTAGATATGACAGTTGTTCGAACACGTGTACGACAAATCTATAGCAGCATGGAGGGTGATGGGTGCTACTAGGTCCATCGTATCTTATCCTCTTAATTGTTATCATCACAAAATCATGGGATTATATAGGCATGTTTGTAGAATTGGAATGTTTTGAAGGGTGTTTCCGTAATTCAAACCTTCCTCTTCTTTAATTGCACCTTATAAGTACCGAGAGGGCTGTGACAGTTGAACCACATCAAAGCTACCTACAAGCAAAAGGCAAACACTTGTCTTCCTCCTTTGGTTTATATATTAATATTTATTTTTATTCAAACATCTTTCATAACTGGGAAAACTGGGTGTCTTTTCTAAGTAATTTCCTGTTCCAATCGAAGTGTTTTCTCATGAAACAAACAAGAGACGTAGTATTTTTTTTCCTCCCCAACATGATCATTCTACAAATTAGCAAAAAATAGTTAAATTAAAGAAATTATTTCGTACATGTACGAATTTTATCTTTTGATGTTTTCATATGTAACTTACCAGTTCATGTGGCAACCCTTCTTTGCCATACATTTCTTTTTTTTTCTTTTTGCCCTTTTTGCCGAGAGCTTCGAGATGACATTTTCATTGGTTGCTTTCATGCAGCTGTTTCCTACATGGAGAACCCGATGAATTCAATAACTTTGGCTATAACGAAATCGGACCAGCTGGTAATGGAGACGCAGGCGGCTCCGAAAACAACCGCCAATGAAGCGGCACCGGTGACGTCGGATAGCGGGGAAACTCTGTCCCGGAAGTCAAGCAAGCGGTTCATGATGGGTGCATCGCCGGGGCGGAGCAACGGTGGCGGCAACAAGAACAACACCCACATTTGGAAGTCGAGGAGTGCTCAGATGAAGCTGGACATGGAAGAGTTGAGCAGCGGGGCTGCTCTCAGCCGCGCCTCGAGCGCTAGCTTGGGCTTATCGTTTTCCTTCACCGGCTTCACTGTTCCTCCTGATGAAATCGCTGATTTCAAACCCTTCAGCGACGACGATATACGTGAGTGTACATACATGTCTCTAAACTCTAATCATTTTTCATTTTCATAATTTTCTTTGATGAGTATTAATTTAAATTTAATAATATGAAGCAGACAGTAATATTAATTTATTATTCAAACGATAAACAAATTTAATAAACTATCTTAAAACCAAAAATGATAAAGTGTGGGGTCATCATGTTGAAATAATTATTTGAATAACACAACAGTAATTAACAAATTGATGGAACAAATCGGTCACCATGTTTTTAGAAATTGCTTGTTTGATGGGGAAGTTATGTTTGCATAGTACTAAATTGGTTACGGTCGTGGTTGAGGTTACATTGTGGCCGTTATAGATGTTATGTACATTATAATTTGTGATGTGATTTATTTCTTAAAAATAATTATAATTTTAAATTTTGTAATTGTAGTGTCGTAATTATTTTTAAAAAATATTATAATATAGTCACTATATTATGTTGCTACTGTAATTTAATATTAATATTATGATTGTTTATTATTTTAATTTCTCCCACATATATGATAAACACTTGCATACTATTAAAAAAAAATCAAATCAAATCAAATCAATATGATAATGAAATTGTCGTAAACATTACCGCAATAGCAGATTTCTTAAGAAACAAGTAAATGTTGATTGCAGCTGAGGACATCGAAGCTGGACCCTCTAAGCCGAAATTTCAGACAGAACCTACTTTGCCATTATATCTAAAGGTAACACAGTTTAATCAGCAGCAGCATCGTCAGGTCTTGAAATATACGTTTACTCGTTTTCCTGAAATCTGCAGTTCATAGATGTCACTTACAAGGTGACCACCAAAGGAATGAAAACTTGTGAATATAGGGATATATTGAATGGAATCTCCGGTGCTGTAAATCCTGGGGAAGTACTAGCACTTATGGGACCTTCAGGAAGTGGGAAGACAACACTTCTTAACCTACTCGGTGGCCGGTTAAATCCGTCCTCTGTCGGCGGTTCCGTTACATACAACGATCAACCCTACTCTAAGTTCCTTAAAAGCAGGTATTGCTCTACATCAACTGAACTTTCAGCTAAACGTCATATTGTATTTAACACATAATGGTGTACACGGCAGAATCGGGTTCGTGACTCAAGATGATGTCCTGTTCCCACACCTTACGGTGAAAGAAACATTGACCTACGCAGCCCGGTTGCGACTGTCGAAGGCATTATCGAGACAGCAGAAGGAAAAGCGAGCCATAGATGTCATTCGCGAGTTAGGCTTGGAGAGGTAAAGCACTCTGGTATTGAAACTCTGGACAATGTTTAAGCATTTAACTCAAACTTAGCTTGTTCTGGCAAATGATGTTTACGTAGATGTCAAGACACCATGATAGGCAGCTCGTTTGTTCGAGGAGTGTCAGGTGGGGAAAGGAAAAGAGTTTGCATCGGCAACGAGATCATAATCAATCCTTCCCTTCTCTTTCTTGATGAACCAACCTCTGGTTTGGATTCCACAACCGCTTTAAGGACAGTTCAAACATTGCATGACATAGCTGAGGTTTGACTGTTTCCATATGCAACATCTGAAGCCAATGCTTTTATTTCAAAAACTGAACATGTTAGAAGAGAAGCATTTACAAAAATTGTGTTTTCCGAGTTAGCGTTGCAGGCTGGGAAGACTGTGGTTACAACAATCCACCAGCCATCAAGTAGACTGTTCCACAAATTTGACAAGTTGATTCTTCTAGGGAAAGGCAGTTTACTCTACTTCGGGAGAGCCTCGGAAGTAATGGTTTATTTCTCATCAATAGGATGCTCGCCTCTCATTGCGATGAATCCAGCAGAGTTTCTACTTGACCTTGCAAATGGAAACATAAATGACATATCTGTGCCATCAGAGTTAGAGGACAAAGTACAAATGGGGACTTTAGAAACTGAAACAAGAAATGAGAAGCCACCACCAACAGTCGTTCATGAGGTAAACTTTTCAATGACTCTAAACACTATGACTTGAGGAGCAAACATAGCTAATTTCTCTAAGACATCAAAGCTGTAATCTGCCTAATAGTGCTTTCATTTGGAAATAGTATCTCACTGAGGCCTACGAGTCGAGAGTTGCAGAAAACCAGAAGAAGCAGCTCATGACTCCTCTTCCCTTAGATGATGAGCATAAGTTAAAAGTGTCGTCTTCGAAACGGGAATGGGGAGCAAGCTGGTGGGAACAATATTGCATATTATTTTGCAGAGGGATCAAAGAACGAAGGCATGACTATTTTAGCTGGTTGAGAATCACCCAAGTTCTTTCTACCGCAGTCATCTTGGGATTACTCTGGTGGAATTCAGATACTAAAAGCACCCGAGGCAGTCAAGATCAGGTAAATTGACCATATCAAACACTATACTAGTCAGTTTTTCTGTACAAAAGAAATCACAGTCCTTCAAATGCTGCATGTACCAGCACTGGAATGACCATATCATGATATTTGGCATTGCAACATAATTTGGTACTCACATCATGCAACCTTGCAGGCAGGATTGTTGTTCTTCATTGCTGTGTTCTGGGGTTTCTTTCCTGTCTTTACTGCAATCTTCACATTTCCTCAAGAGAGAGCAATGCTTAATAAAGAAAGAGCAGCTGACATGTACAGATTGAGCGCCTATTTTTTAGCCAGGACTACAAGCGACCTTCCACTCGATCTAATATTACCTGTGCTTTTCCTTCTGGTAGTCTACTTCATGGCCGGCCTGAGACAGAGTGTCGGTCTCTTTTTCTATAGCATGCTTACTGTTTTTCTCTGCATCGTTGCCGCCCAGGTACGTATGTTCACGGCCTCCATAAACATTTGAATCCGAGTGTAAAATCAAATATAACATGGATGGTTGGACAGGGTCTTGGACTAGCCATTGGTGCCACATTAATGGACTTAAAAAGAGCTACAACTTTGGCTTCAGTAATTGTGATGACCTTCATGCTGGCTGGTGGCTATTTTGTGAAGGTAGGCATTAGTTTTGATCCATGCTCGAGTTTAGTTTCGATTACCTACCTTGTACAAGTTTTAATAGCAGAAATATTAACTCATCATCATCTTCAAATTTGCAGAAAGTTCCGGTGTTCATATCATGGATCCGCTATATGTCTTTCAATTATCATACATACAAGCTTCTCCTCAAAGTACAATACCAAGACATCATGCCTTTAGTAAACGGAATAAAAATAGACAATGGCTTGAGGGAAGTTGTTGCCTTAGTAGCAATGATCTTCGGCTACCGTCTCTTAGCATATCTATCTTTGAGGAGGATGAAACTTCACTCCGGGTCATAAAGATACTGCGATTTCGGAGAGTGACCGACGAATAGGCTTCCGGTTGCCACTATGCCAATGCCTCAAGGATAATCCTGAATCATCAAAGAGAAAGAGTTACAAAAGATAAACCAATAAAGAAGAAGAATCAACACCTTGTGTTTTTACAGTAAGAGGTGGGCTTTGGATTGTACCTAACCAATGTTCATTAATCATCTCGTGAATTTGGTAACTAGTAATCAATAGAGAAAGAGAGTGCTGTTAAGTCTGTAAGATGATTGTTTACCATTCTCTATCTCATGCATGATTTTCTGCATGGAATCATGTATGAAGAAGATGATTTTGGCGCTCATTAAAATATATCAGTGTCTAGAATGTTAATATCATTTTGTTGAGATTGTATCTAATGTAACTGGAAGAACAGGTGATAATCGAAAATTATCATTGATCAACCAACTACGTTTATTAGAAAATAAAACTTAAATATATATTTTGACTGTGTAAAACAAAACCAAACGCGTGAGAAACTATTCATGAACACAAAATCGCGTATCCAAATATAATCTGAGTGTCAAAGCAGGGAAAATCAATTAGATTACAAATAAGTATAATTTTAAGAGAAAATAACTTCAGTGACAAAAAATATCTTATAATATACGATTTTAACCAACTTTTTTTGGATTTGCCAAAATGACCAACTAAATCGCAATGCGATCGATAATTCGCAACGCGATCTCCGGTATCGCAAATCAGTTTCCAGATTCGCAACGCGATTCTGACTATCGCATTGCGATTTCCCAAATTCGCGTTGCGATTTTCCTAATTCGCAATGCGAATACGTAAATCGCAATGCGAATCTGACTATCGCAATGCGATTTACATAGCGCCATTCGTATTAACACGTATTTTTTTTTCAAATTCCAAACACGAATATATTAATGAGAAAATAACCTCAGTCTCATCTCCATCTCTCATCTCATAATCGCAACTCATAACCTAAAACCCTAAATCACAACTCAGTCTCATCTCCATCTCTCACTCTCTAAGACGACATCCGTCCCCATCTCCGACGAAATCAGTCCCCACGACGATAACAATCTCTATCTTCGGCGAAATCATTCACGGTCAGAAATGGAAAATCAATCAAATCAACCACCGAGGGTTAGTTTTTTAATTATTTTTATTTTGAAATTTTTGCATTATTATTAGGTTTTTCATATTGAAATTGATGATAAGTTTACTGGTGTTTTTAATAATAGATTAACCATTTCACTTAGATTGCTTATTATATTCATTCGATTGCTGCCAATACTGTTAAACTGTTTAGTCTTTAACCCTGTGAAGTTAGTATTTGTCTTTGTTTTGTCTTTTGGTTGAAGTAATGCAATCCATTCAAGTTTATTTCAATTTTAGTATTTGAAACCGAGAATGACTATCGCAACGAGTGAATCGCAACGCGAAAATGACTATCGCAATGCGAATTTGACTATCGCAACGAGAAAATCGCAATGCGATTTTCATTTTGCGTTGCGATTCTTGCGTTGCGATAGTCAAATTCGCGTTGCGATAGTCATTTTCGTGTTGCGATTTTCATTTTCGTGTTGCGATTTAAAGTTTCAGAAACTATTCTTCTTCTGCAAATTGAAACTTGAATGAATTGCATTACTTCAACCAAAAAACGAATACTAAATTCACAGTGTTGCAAATTTAAGTTTGAAGAATAAACTACTACTCTTTATTGTTCATATCTTCACAGTGTAGTTTTTGGTATATCTAAATTGGTATGTTTATTGTTTTTGCAGAACTTTTATTCGGCTCAATTGACCTTAAGAAATAAAGTAAGCCATTGCGTCGAAGCTTTTACCTGCACAAAGAAAAATATTTGAGGATACTTGCTTCGGGCCATGGTTGAAAGTACAACATCCGGGTGGAGATGCTAAGTTGACCCATCTGTTTCTTCAAACCATGACTAGCGATCTACCAGAGACTATACAACGTCGTGATGAAGAGATATGGTTTGATTTTCCACTGGCGTATACGTGTTTTGGGCGGGAGGAGTTTTGCTTAATCACCGGTCTACGCTTCGGACACGATGATGTAGATCGGTACACTAGACATATTACCCGCCTATCATGGTTTTCCTGGGTTTTTCCTGAGTAGTCAACGGAGAAGTCGAATTTACACGTGGAAGACTTGACGAGATTATTGAATAAGAAAGATGGTTTTACTCGGATGGATGACGTCGATGTTGTCAGAGTATGCCTTCTAATACTTTTACAAACCGGCTTTTTAGGCAGAGAGGCCCGACAACCTATTCCTAATGATCTAATTAAATTGGTAGAGGACCTAAATGCATGGAACCTGTTTCCGTGGGGTTCGTATCTATGGAGAGCTACATGGAATAAGTTGTCGTCTGCCTTTAATGATCGGAAAAGTTTGCGTGGCGATGGTTCCAAATACACTTTGTCAGGCTTTATTTGGGCCTTTAAGGTAATAATTTTTATATAATGTTTCCAAAATTATAATTAATTCTTTAATAATTACTAATGTTTGTTATTATATTGTTTATAGATTTGGATATTTGAGGCCTTTCCCGCTATGCAGACATATGCATTAAAAACTTCTAATGATATTCCTAGGGCTATTTCCTAGAAGAGGAAACGGTCCTTGCAGCAATGGGAAGATTTACTACCGTATACTACAATAAATAATGTAAGTTAACACAAATACTACCATATGTTTATAAACAAGTTATTACTAGTACACGTTTAACTTTGTTTGAGCTTTTATATTGTTAGGAGGCCAACACTCTATTACAGAGGCTGACACCCATGGAAGCTGAGCTTGCCACTGATTGGTGGCAAGCTACTAAGCTTTTTTTTGATGGCATGGATGATGAGCAACCACCACTTCGAGAGCCATCACCTCACCCAGAGCCATCACCTGATCGACCCGAATATACACCTCCACAACGAGAGTCATCACCTATTCTGTCACATCATCGAGCCTATTCTCCACCATCACCTCATGATAGGCGACCGGAAAAGATGCCATGACGTTTATCTCCCTGTTCTCCACCTCCACGGGATGAGTTAGGGGAGTTACGTAATGAGGTCAATGCTTTGCGTGAGGAGGTCGATACTTTACGCGATGATAATGGTGCATGGCGTGTTGAGGTGTCTACTTTACGTGGTGAGGTAGTAGCTCTACGTGAGATTGTAGCATCGTTGTAGAACGAGGTTCATACTCTACACAACGAGGTAAGTTTAATATTTTTCATATTTAACTTGATGATAAATTTACTCGTAATTTCACTTAGATTGCTTAGTAAATTTATTCGGTTGTTGCCAATACTGTTTAACTGTTTATTCTTTAACCCTGTGAAGTTAGTATTTGTTTTTGGTTGTCTTTTGGTTGAAGTAATGCAATCCATTCAAGTTTCAATTTGCAGAAGAAGAATAGTTTACTATCGCAATGCGAAAATGACTATCGCAACGCGAAAATGACTATCGCAACGAGAGAATCGTAATGCGAAAATGACTAACGCAATGCGAAAATGACTATCGCAATGTGAAAATGACTATCGTAATGTGAATTTGACTATCGCAACGAAAGAATCGCAATGCAAAATGAAAATCGCATTGCGATTCTCTCGTTGCGATAGTCAAATTTGCATTGCGATTTTGTTGTTGCGATTTTCATTTCGCATTGCGATTCTCTCGTTGCGATAGTCAAATTCGCATTGCGATAGTCATTTTCGCATTGCGATAGCCATTTTCGCATTGCGATAGTCATTTTCGCATTGCGATAGTCATTTTCGCGTTGCGATTTTAAGTTTCAGATTCTATTCTTCTTCTGCAAATTGAAACTTGAATGAATTGCATTACTTCAACCAAAAGACAAATACTAACTTCACAGTGTTGAAAATTTAAGTTTCAAGAATAAACTACTACTCTTTATGTTGTCATTGAACCTGCACTAAACCTATATGTTGTCCTTTTAAATGTTTATATAAGTGCTTACTTCTGGAATGTTATCTGATGCATTTTGTGAACAATGATATAATAATGACTTGGGTGAATACCGTGCAAGTTTGAAATATATTTGTCTTTGTTCTCACTGTTTAATATCATGTCTGTTTATTTACTGATTTATGTATTAATTTATTTTTAACGGCCCGCTAAGGTGGATGCTCTACGTCAGGTTTTTCTTGCATGACGGAGTTCACGCATCAGACGGCGTGCACGTGCCATTACGTCTCCGTTCACCCCAATAGTGCGAAGAATCCGTAAGAAAAAGCCCGACTCACCTGTCATCGTTCAAAAGGCCTCCCCTATCGTTCAAGAGGCCTCTATCATCCCTCAAGAGTCCCCTCCCACCGTTCAAGAGGCTACTGTCATCGTTGAAGAGGTCCCTCCCATCATTCTAGAGCCCGATTCACACGACGTAATATATCGAATTATTGAGAAGCCCCCTCACGTGCCAGACATGATGGATGACTGTTGGCTTTCATATAAGTTACCGGCCAGTACCATTCCGGCAGATGAAGTGGAGAGGAAACAACTACCGGAAACAATTCTGGATAATACCCTTTGGGCTAAGACCGCAGTTGATTTTTATCTATATGAGCGGAGCCAAGGGTGTTACGCTGACATATACAAACTCAACGATGATATGCATTTGTTGATTGAACAGTCTTGGTGGGGTGTATTATTAGGGGTTGAAGACAACGGCTATTTCGATGGGGGGTAAGTCTTATATTTCTTATATTTCAGTTTGATTAATTTTTTTTAAAATTTATGTAATTCACTAATATATGTCTTTTTTTGTAAAACAGCATATTGATGCATGGGTGACACATCTTCTAATTGTAAGGAAATTGAAGAAAAATATTAAAAAAATGCGATATACAATTATGCCGACGTCTTTTTACGTAGTTCACTTGAAGAATCAACGACATGAATCATATGTGTTGGCTAATGGACAAGCTAAACTTTATCCTGCATGGTGGGAGGTCGATAAGGTTAGTATATTTGTTTAAATATTTTAAAGGTGTTCATAAATAAGTGTGCAATTTGAATTATTACATTTCGATGCAGGTGTTTATCCCTGTTTTGGACCGTACTCATTGGCTTCTCGTCGAGCTTCAGCTCCCATCCCTAAAGACAATAGTATATGACAGCATGATAAATTACATATCATTGTCTGATTTGAGAGATATGATTAAGGGATGGAGCTCTCATTTGGCTAAATTCTTGGATGCAATTGATTATTGGACTAAGTCTGGAAACAAGAAGCCAAAGAAGTTTAATGTTACAGTTATCAGAGACGAGACCGCACCACAACAAACGAAGGAAGCCAGAGGGGATTGTGGTCCTCTCGTATGCATGTGCTTGGAGCGTTTGACGACAGGAAGTACACATTTTCTACCTCCCACTGATAGAGATAGAGGTGCAGTAGGCTTGTGGTTTCGATATTTTATGGCTAGAACGATATATGCGAGACGCTGCCTACCTACATCTGCGTTATGAAAGTGTCCATAAACAATTTGTAAGTCAAATGCAAGTGTTGTTAAACATATTTACTCTTTTTGGTTTGAAAATGTTTGGTTAAGTAGCTAGAATTCAATAATTTGCTGTTTGTAGGTTTTAGATGTGTAGAAAGTGTTGTTGATTCAATGTTTGGTTTCTGCAGGTTAATCCTGAAGTGAGCTGCGTGAAATGGATCTATGGGTGCAAAAGTTGATTTCATTATTATTTTTTGATTGTTTAATTGATTTGTAAAAGATGATTTGTAAATGTTGATTTGTTTAATTGATGTGTACATAATATTTGTGCTTGTTTAATTGATTGAAATGTAATAGTTGATTTGTTGATTTCAATATGCATTATGTTGAATGCAAAACAGACTATCGCAACGCGGAAATGACTATCGCAACGAGAGAATCGCAATGCAAAATGGAAATCGCAACGAGTGAATTGCAATGCGAAAATGAAAATCGCAACGCGAAACTAATTTCGCGTGTTCATTTCGCATTGCGATTTTCATTTCGCATTGCGATTTTCATTTCGCATTGCGATTCTCTCGTTGCGATAGTCATTTCCGCGTTGCGATAGTCAATTCCGCATTGCGATAGTCATTTCCGTGTTGCGATAGTCATATTCGCGTTGCGATAGTCAAATGAATGTCTAATAAGTGATAACAACTGAACATATCATAGCAATGTTCAAACTCAAGTTACTAATACATGCCTAACTAAAAATGTTAAAAGTTCACACATAATATACACATAATACAACGTTTGCATTTAAAAATCACCTAAGTTAACAGTCCCAAAAGGTGAAGCCAGTTGTGATTGGGATTTTGATGAGGATCCATATTTTGGTAGAGGAAAAGATGATTGTGATGGCACTGGTGATCCACATGTCAACCTTGTATGACCACTTTCCTTGCACCGACTACATGTCTATCTCTTCTTCTCTTCACCCTTAGACGGTATACGATCGTGACTTTTTGGTCGGCCAGGTAGCCTTCTGTCCATGGCTGGTGGCAAAACTATTTGTAAGTCATCTGGTATGTCCCACTCAAAAGGATGTGGAATAGGGTGGACAATCTCGCCATAAGTCTGTCGATATACTTCTGTAGTGTAGAAATCCATAGCGTATGCGCTTGAATCATCTTGTTTTAGATGAAGAGAAACTTTTATAACATGGCCACACGGATAACCAGATGTTTTCCATTTCATACAACTACACGTCTTTGCATTTAGATCGACAAGCCCATTTAAGTTATTATCCAGTACTTCAAACAAAGTGTTTGAACATGGTTCAACTCTCCATGACGTTGACTTCACAACACGTTTCGTTATCTTTTTTTCTGTCCATGGTGTAACACGATGTTCCAATGTTCCTGTAAATTTAAATAAATAATACTTAGTAAAATATATGATAAGTTACGAATTTAAAGAAATAATACCTGCATGGTTTCTTTTCTTGTAGTACCACTGTTGAATAGAGGCTCGAAAAAACTCCATTAACATAGTAATGGGTAATTTCCGGGAATGACAACTTAGAGCGTTGATTGATTCTGCACTATTAGACGTCATGAAACCATATATTGCTCCAAGTTGATGTACTCTTGACCATATTTCAAACCCGACATCTTCTAGTGTTTGAGCACACTGAGGCAAAATACGTCTTAAACAGTTTATATGCTTATTAAAATCCACTTCCCGATAAGCTTTTACAGCCTTCCAGTATGTCCATTTGTGATTTTTTATACCAGCAGACCTTGATTTTAGATTTCTATACAAATGAACACCACAAAGTCCATGAAAAGCATCTGGGAAACACCTTCTAACAGCGTATCCCACTGTTAGCATCTATGGCTACTGCTAATAAGTTTGCTCCAAGGTATCGACCTTTTAAATGTGCTCCGTCAACTATAATAACTGGGCACATGCAATTAATAAACGAACGAATCTACAAAATCATATACACAAGAAATATAATCATTTAAATGTGAAATGCATGTAACTAACAAAAATAAGTCAACAAAATTATATTGATTTACTAACCGCAGCACCAATGGCGATAAACAGCAACTCAAAGTGTCCATCTCTATCTGTTTTGATATGAGTTACCAACCCAGGATTTTTCAGCTTTAAATTGTGACAATAAGCCGGCAGTTGGGCAAACGATGCTTCTGGCGGCCCCCTCAACAATTCCAAGGCATAACATTTGGCTCTCCAAGCTTGAGAATATGAGATACTAATCTTGAACCGAGAATTCATGTCAGTCATAATTTCATGTCCCCGATATACCCTACCATTCAAAAACATTAACTCAGCCAGAAAACCACCCAACACCTTTTTGTTTGCCTGTCTATAGTGAGAAAAAACTTGGGTTCTTGAAAATGTATGTTTATCAATAAATGTCCTAACTTGAAACATTTCACAATCTTTTATCCTCTTTGCAATCATAAGCCACATACAGTTTTTGTCAATCATACACCTTGTTTCGAAACGATCTTTGCTTGATTTGTTAACTTTTAGTTGATAGCCATCTTCCACACATTTCGTATACAAAGCTATCTTCAAGTCTTCCTTTGTATCAAAACAATCATCTTTCTTGATACGAATAATTTTTGTGTAACAATCAACTGCTATCTTTACCAACTCTTCTTCCGGTATCTGAAGTAATTCTGGCATATTCCAGTTATACTCCCGTGGTATTTTCTTCGGGAACTTTTCTTTGGGGATTTATTCTTCTTTTTTTTCTTCTTCAGTGTTATATGAATTACAGAATGGATGTTCAACATGTTCGTTTACAGTCGTAACTTCCTCCTCATTATCATCAACAACATCCTCCTCAGCAACGACTGTTTCATCATCAAAATTCGGGTATTGACCAATATCAAAATCATTACACGCAGGGTATGTTTCTTCTTCTGAAAAACCATCAAAATCCAAGTATTGACCAAGATCAAAGTCCGGGTATTGACCAAGATCAAATTTCGAATACTGACTAGTACTCACAATTTTTTCTGTTGGCTCATCATCGTCTAACTGGTCAATACGAAAACCAGAATTTGGTGCTGAAAGTTTATTGGGATTTGGATTAGGGAAAGGTTGTGGGTTTTGAGATTGTGTTTGGTATTGGAAATGTGGTGAAACAATATTTGCTTGGTGATGAAATTGTGGTGGAACCATTAAATTTTGAGCACCATAAACTGGGGTTGAAAAACTTAGTTGATTACTACCCGCTACTGACCCAACTTCACTACTTCTAGGTTCAACAACATACAATGTAACATCATCACTTGAAACACTAATGTAAGCAATGAATCGTTCAACATCTTCATTGTCGGTTAACAAATAAACTTTACCATTTCTCTGATAAGATAACCTAAATCCACTTAGGGACTCTAAATTCAATTTATTTGCAACACGTAATATTAGAGTTTCATAAGTTAACTTTTTTAATGACAGTTTTAGTTGAAGATTCATGGGTAAAGGCATATATTGTAAAACACCATGAACATTCTCCCATGACCCTCCAAAACACAAATCTATCCAAACATGATCAACATTAGATGATTTCATTATTCTAAATTAATTTACTAAACAAACGAGCTGCGAAACTAAAACCTGTTGCTGGATGGGGAAGGATGTCGTTGGATATAGGAACGAATGTCGTTGGATATAGGAACGGATGTCGCTGGAGAGAGTGATAGATGGAGATGGAATGAGTTGCGATTTAGGGATTTAGGTTATGAGTTGCTGCTGCTGCGTAGTTATATACCCAAAACATTTGTGTTGCGAAATTAAAACCTGTTGCGAATTCAGAAATCGAGTTGCGAATTTGAAATTCAGTATTGCGATAGTCAGAATCTCGTTGCGATTTACGTATTCGCATTGCGATTTACGTATTCGCATTGCGATTTACGTAATCGCATTGCGATTTACGTATTCGCATTGCGATTTACGTATTCGCATTGCGATTTACCAAATTCGCGTTGCGATTTATGTATTCGCATTGCGAATTAGGAAAATCGCAACGCGAATTTGGGAAATCGCAACGCGAATTTGGGAAATCGCAACGCGAATTTGGGAAATCGCAATGCGATAGTCAGAATCGCGTTGCGAATCTGGAAACTGATTTGCGATACCGGAGATTGCGTTGCGAATTATCGATCGCATTTCGATTTAGTTGGTCATTTTGGCAAATCCAAAAAAAGTTGGTTAAAATCGTATATTATAAGGCATTTTTGGTCACTGAGGTTATTTTCTCTAATTTTAATCTGTCGTGACATCATCCAACTCTAAAAAAAACATAAAATAAAAAATATCAAACGGCTGAGAATAAGATTAAAAAATGTGTCATAAAAGAAAATAGAAAATAAATGCCACCAAAGTAAGATTTTTTTCATATAAAAAATTAGAAAAAAAATCGAAAATCAAAAATCGTGAATCAACGTCAAAATTAAAGTCGTTTCAATATCATCGTGGACTGAATAAAATGAAAGGAAAAAAATTAGCAAACCTCCATATTTTATACTGACAATCTGTAAATTAATAATTATTTTTTCTTAACATTATTTTTCTTGAAATTCTAATACTTTTGGTAAATGCTAAAATATTCCGAAAGTTCACCATCAAAGGGATTTGTTTTAGACTAGAATGTCGGATTGGAGAATTAAGAGTTTGGAAAACTCAAAGAGACAATAGTAAAGATGCTTTGTAGTAGGTATGGTTTGGTCTTATCAACATCTTAGATTTAGTAATTATTAATAATCATTTTTAAACATTCGAAAATTGAAAAAAAATATAAGGGCCTTGATATTTCTAAAATTTAATTATTAATACCAACAAGGAAATTGTTTTTTCAAGAGAAAACTAATGTAAGAAAAGAATTGCAAATCACATAGGTTAATTAAGGTATGAAAACTATCAACGTTACTTTTTTTTCCTAATTAATTACTAGTATATGATCTATTGAGTAACTAATCTAGATTATCTTTTGTAGAGGTCCATTACGGGGACAATCTTCCTAAGACAGTTTGCTCCATACGCAAATGTCAGAATTCAAACCTCTAACATTGCTTAAGAAATTCATACGTGTCGTAACCAGTTTTTGCCCGGGCACGAATTTTTACTTGGCGAAAAATAATGTAAATAAAAAAATGATTTTGATTTTAAAAATGTTTTTGGGAGTCACCATTAACCTTTTTGGGTTAGGTAGGTCAAATACCTAAAAACAATCTTTTAAAATAGTTTTGAATAATACATAATTTACAAGATAAAACTGATCTGCGTATAACAAAAAATTTTAGTAAAAAAGGATTTGTGGTCGATTACGTTTAGAGAAGGATTAACACTACTATAACGCCCAAAATTGGTATTCATTAATTATAAATTGTCTCTATTATTAGAAATTTAAAAATTCGAAGATATATTTAATTTATAATCCTATTGTTTCAAATTTATTATTATAATTTTAAGAAAATCTATTAATATATATATAAGAGATATTTATTTATTTAAAAATATCAGAAAATGAACATCTAATTTCTTTAAGACTGTCATCTCTTAGTATTTGAAATGTAAATATTAAAATATAATTACTTTTCTTAAAAATCATTTAAAAATTAAATTTATAAATAGGATTTTAATAGAAATAAAACTAATAGATAAATATTATTTATTATATATATGATTAAATAATAATAATAATAATAATTAAATATATTTAAAATAAATATATAAAATTAAAATATGGCTAAACAATGAATAAAATTAAAACTATTAAAAAACGTGTAATTAAAATAAACAAAAATATTAAAATTAGTGACTAAATTATAAAAAAATAAAATACCTAATTTGTAATTAATTATTTAAAATTACAGGGATTAGACATGCTATTTTACATTTATTTAATTTAGGGACTAAATAAAATTATATAGAATTCGAATATCAATTTAAAAGAAATTAAGGCATGCTATTCGAGGTTAAAATAATAATTATTAAAATCATAATGGCTAATTTGGCTATTTTATCGATAATTAAATCAGTGACCAAATTATAAAGGAATTAAAATTCATATACCGAATTAAAAAGATCTAAAATTTGATTCAGTGACTAAAATATAAAGTTATAAAACTGATGGACTACGGATGAGGTTTAACATTTAATAAATTACACACAACCCTCTCCCCAAAATGACGCCATTCGAGGAGGGGTATTTAAACCCATTTAACCGGCCATTTTAGGCCGATTTTCTCATTTTTCCTTTTCAATTCTCTCTCTAAAACTGAGAGAAGCAATTCTCTCTGGCTTCTCTTGGAAACCTCTCACCGGAGGTTAGTCGGCCACCAGTCGGTAGCCGTGCTCCGTTGTAAATCTCTACTGCCGGCCACCATTCATGGTGGTCGGAATTCGTGAAAATAACCCCGAATCACCCTTTTCTTATCCTATGGACGGATATGGCCTCTATTTCCCCTACAAATCCCTCGATAATTCTAGGTCTACAATAAACCGAGGGTTTTACCTACGGTTTCCGTCGTTGTTTGAGATCTCTGACGGTAAGCTCCTCCTCTTTTCTCTTTTATTTATGGCTGTGGGTTGTTGTTGGTCTATGGTTGCTCGTATCTCTTCCTTTCTTTTTTTCTTGTTCTCTCTGTCTTGCTTGCTGTTTTTCTTTTCTTTGCAGATGTGGTCATATAGCCTCGATGAGGCTCTCGTCGGACTGGTCCTAAGAGGGTTTTTCAGCGAGTCACCAAACTATGTGGTGACTCTCCTTGTAGCTATGACATGGGGGAAAATGGCTCTACTGGAAGCTTCAGTGGTGAGGCGGTGTGTCGGCAGTAGGCGTTGGACCACCTGGCAGCAGTTGGTTAAAGCATTGGCATGGCAGCAGCATCGGCCATGATTTTTGAAAGAAGCGACGGCCGCGTGGTTGTCCTAGGGTATCATACCCTAGGGTTTTCATCTGGTGCATCTTGGACCGTTGGATCTCATTAGATCTGACAGCTGATGATTGAGGGCGGCTGGAGAAATTGATACAAACCCTAAACGAGTTTAGGGTTTATAGTTAGGCCAGTCTGGGTTGGTCTTTTGTAATTGGGCCGGTCCAGTTTTGGGTCTGTAAATAATAATAATAATATTAATAAATAATAATAATATAATTATAAAATAATAATAGTAATAAATAAAATAATAATAATAATAATAAATGGATGAAAAATTAGTATCTTCAACTGCCCCTCTTTGCTCATTCTTGTGTTAATAAGAATAGGGCAAAGACGAAAAGATAATAAGTTTTTTATTCATTTGACTTCACTTGATTATGATGGAAATGTTGAAGAAGTTCTTCTTATTATGAACTCTTCCAGTTTTCCACTAGGGATGATAATCTGTGATGTAATTCAACAAAATTTTGAACAAGTTCTTCTCATTCTTCAGATGAGTTCTTTTCGTTATGGACATTTCTGAAATGTTGATGCTGTTCTATCTCCTTTTGTGATAGAATCATGCAAAGGTTGAACAAGCTCTTCTCATTATGAACTTATTCTTCCTCTTCAGATAAGTTCTTCTCATTATGAACTTTCTCTGGAAAAGTTGAACCTCAAGTGAGGTTCTTCTTTCATTCAACTCCATAGATAATGAATAAAGCTAAGGTTGAACAAATTCTTCTCATTATGAACTTCTTCTTCCTCTTCAGATGAGTTCTTTTCATTATGAACTCCTTTTGAAAATGCTGATCTTCAAAAGAGGTATTGTTGATTTAACTTCAATATGTGATGAATAGGAAAGATTGAACAAGTTCTTTTTATTATGAACTTCTGTTCATTCTTCAGATGAGTTTTTCTCATTATGAACACTTCTGGAAATGTGGATGCTGATCTATCTTCTTCTGTGATAGTCATGCAAATGTTGAACAAGTTCTTCTCATTATGAACTTCTTCTTCCTCTTCAGATAAGTTCTTCTCATTATGAACTTTCTCTGGGAAAGTTGATCCATTGAGTGACGAATTCGAGCAAAAGGTTGAACAAGTTCTTCTCATTATGAACTTCTTCTTCCTTCTTCAGATGAGTTCTTCTCATTATGAACTTCTTCTGGAACCATCGAATGATGGATTCAAATAAAAGGTTAAACAAATTCTTCTCATTATGAACTTCTTCTTCCTTCTTCAGATGAGTTCTTCTCATTATGAACTTCTTCTGGAACAGTTGATCCATCGAATGATGAATTTAAGCAAAATGTTAAACAAGTTCTTCTCATTATGAACTTCTTTTTCCTTCTTCAGATGAGTTCTTCTCATTATGAACTTCTTCTGGAACAGTGGATCCATCGAATGATGAATTCAAGCAAAAGGTTAAACAAGTTCTTCTTATTATGAACTTCTTTTTCCTTCTTCATATGAGTTATTCTCATTATGAACTTCTTCTGGAACAGTTGATCCATCGAATGATGGATTCAAATCTTTGCTAAAATCTTTGATATTCCTGTCAAATATTTAACATGGATAAAATGAATGAAAATGCACCTATTTTGCAAATGTTTAAATATGATGCATGAATGTTAAGTTCATCTTTATTTGATTTCAAAGTGGTGAACTTGGTCTTTCTTCAGTTGTGTAGAAATCCAAAAAAAAAATTCTTTGAAAAGAGAATCTATCATCTTTGGAGAGTGTAGATGTAGATATGCTTGAATTTTTGTATGATGTCACAAAACCACTTGAGAATAAAACTCAATGATATAGGCTCTTAAAAAGTCTGCACTCATGCAACATGTTGATTCTGATAACTACTCATCTGATTATGAAGCGATCTTTCAGGATGATTTCACAGATATTGATAATTCTTCTGATACCAAAGAAATCTTTTGGACTAGCTTTGTTGAGATCTCTGTAATCCGCACACATTCGAACTTTCCCATTCTTTTTTGGTACTGGAACAATGTTGGCTACCCATTCTGGATATTTGGCTCCTGTAGGAATCCTGCATTAATCTGCTTCATCACTTCTTATTTAATATACAACAACATTTCTGGCCTCATTCGTATGAGTTTTTGTTGAATGGGGTTATATTCTGAACTGATCAAAAGTTTATACACCACTATATATGTACTCAGACCAGGCATATCTTGATAAGACCAGGCGAAGATGTCTTTGAACTCTTGGAGGAGATCTATCAATTCTCGTTTTATTTGGGCTGACAAAGTAGTACCAATTTTCACTTCTTTCATTTCTTCATTGGTTCCCAGATTTACAGTCTCAATTTCTTCTTTGTGAGGTAAAATTTATTTTTCTTCTTTTTCTACCAATCTTAACAATTTAGTAGGAACATCACATTCTACTTCATCCTCACACTCATTGACTTCCTCCAAACATATGGACCGCTCTAAATTTATCTCATGATTAAATTTAGGAATAATCAGGCTATTAACATTGTGACACCTACAAGTTTAACTTGGACATATTTCCGAAAGGATATAGCAAATTTAAGAAATAAATATAAAGAATGAGAAATAATGAATGTAAAAATGTAAAAAATGTAAAGAACGATTGCCATTTGAGAATTTTAAGAAAACTTCTTATATTTGATATTAAGTGAACTTAACAACTGCCCTTACAAGATAAAAAACTTTTTATATTCTTGGGCTAAAACTTAAAGATTGGTTCTGAGTATTACTCTGTGTTAATACTAAAAACTACAGGGAGATATTCAGCAGTCTAATTGTTGAGTGTTTCTCTAGGGAGACAAGGGCGAATCCCAGCCAAGTATTTACCAGTCTTGTTGTCATTAGTGATCATGTTGATAACTAATATTCCCATAACTTCTTCAACTATGTTTTGATCTTTTGTAAACTTTTCTTCTTTAAGAGCATCAACAAGCTGTTGTTCTACATTAACCATTCCTCCTGATTTGAACGTAGTCTTTAACTGAGGGAAAGACATGCGTTCCCAAGGGATTTCTTCTCCTTTCAACCTTGCCTTTCTATCTTCGCATCTTCTTTTCATCTCCTTGTTCCTTTGCTAAAAATTAGGCTTAAATCCAAGCCCAAAATGATATGTCTTCATCTTCATATTTACAAGAACTGAACTTCCCTGAAGATTCTTTCCCAAACCTTTCCCAGTTTTAGCTCCAATGCCTAAAGTCTGTCTTACAATCATTTTGGTGCAATCAGACAATCTGGGATGTGAAATTTTGCTTCTCTCAGCAATAAAAGCTGCATTGCCAAATTCCAAAGCTCAGAAAGAGTACTCGAGAGCATCATCATTGGTTTCGATATACGGAGGATCACTCATTACAGATGCAATGATTTCTTCCTCAGCTCCTACGCATATCAGTTGACCATCAACAACAAATTTCAGTTTATGATGCAACGACGAAGGAACAACTCCCGTAGAATGAATCCACGGCCTTCCTAATAAACAATTATATGTAGGGTGGATATCCATTACCACGAAATCAATATTGTACACTACGGGACCTATTAAAAGTGGTATTTACATTTTTCCAAGCACCTCTTTTTAAGTGCCATCAAAAGCTCGCACTATGTTCTGATAATTCTTCATGTGTGCTTTATCTACTGGCATCCTTTAAAGTGTAACCAATGGTATCAAGTTAAGAGAAGATCCATTATCAATTAGTACTCTTGGCAATGCATGGCCACGGCAATGTGCTGTAATATTCAAAGCTTTCACTGATCCCATTCCACCTTCCGGTATTTCATCATCAATGAACGTGATGTAATTATCAGCGGCTATATGCCCCACAATCCTGTCAAGCTTGTTGAGAGATATATCTTCAGGGATAAATGTTTGATTAAGAACTTTTATCAAAGCATTTCTGTGTACTTCTGAATTCATTAACAGATCAAGAATTGAAATTCGCGCTTACTGTTTATGTAGTTGTTCAACCACGCTATATTCACTTTGTTTCAGAAATTTCAAGAATTCTTGTGCTTACTTTTCTGTTACGGGCTCATTGACTGTTGGAGGGGATTCATCATCAAATACCTTTGGAGGTATCACTGTAGCTTTTCCTTTTGCCTGTTCTGATGCATTCGATGTCTCGAGAGAGTAATATCTCCCACTTCTTGTAAAAAATTCGACTTCACTTACTGCTTCAGTTATTGAATCCATACTCTGTACTTTCTCTTTTGCATTTTTCAAAGAAACAATTACTTCTACCATTGAAACATTGGTAATATAATTCCAAGGTACCTTGCGGGTATCCTTATACGGAAATGGTAAAGGAGTAGTAATAACCACTTTCGGCTTTATTGGTGCAGGATTCACTGTAGATGCTTTTACAGTGATGATCATGGGATCACTTGTTCTCTGCTTAGGTTTAGAATCTTTCGATGCGCAAATGTCATCTTCTCTTTTTCCTAGTTCTTCTTCAAAGAACTCTATCTCTTTGTTATTCATCAGTTTTTTTGCACCAAATTCCTGAATTCAGGGCATAATTGAATTCCATGTCCCTTTTCTTGATGATATTTGCAATAATTCTCGCCTTTATTATGCTTTGTCTTTAATTGTTGCTTAATCATACTAGATAGGGAGAGTTGTTGAAATATCCAACTAAAGGGGGATTTAATTTCAGAAACATCAGTTTTGGCTTTCCTTCCATTTTCTTCATGGATTGTGTTCACGTTTTTATCTCCATGATTTGACAGCGGATGATTTGTTGTAGCTGGTGAATTGAATTCCAGTTTTCCAATATTAATCAAATTTTGGACCACCCTTTTGAATACCAAACAGATTTCAACAGAGTGACCTGTAATTCCGTCATGATAAACACAGTGTGCTTTCACATCGTACCATGGAGGGAATGGTGGTTGCATGGGAATTAACGGATAGGGTCGTATGACATATGCCTTTAATAGCGAATCATAGATCTCAGTATAGGGTACTGGTAATGGTGTGAAGGAAAGCCTTTCATTTTCCCTTCGAAATCCTCTAGATTCCGTTCGATTAGTGTTTGTTTCCTCCTTCTTAACCCTTAGTTGGGTTATCGTAATACTTTTCAAGGTATCCTTGTTATAAGCGTTCGCATTGTTAACTTCATTCTCTTTTTTTCGGTACATGGGTCTTTTGGAATTAGACCCTTCACTTGATTCAATTTTGCCACTTTTCATGACATTTTCAATGAGTTCTCCAGAAATGACCAGATCTGCAAAATTTCTGGTTGCGTTCCCCATTAAATGGCTTAAATAGGGAGCCTTTAAAGTGTGGACGAACATCACTGTGGCTTCTTTTTCTGATAGAGGTGGCTGAACTTGGGCCGCTGTGTCACGCCATCTCTGGGCGTATTGTCTGAATGTTTCATTGTTCTTTTTCTCTAGATTTTGGAGAGTCCATCTATCAGGGACCATATCTGTAACGTGGCGGTACTGCTCTAGGAATGCTTTTTCCAGATCCTTCCATGATCTAATGTTGGCTTTGGTAAATTGAGTATACCATTTTAAGGTTGGTCCTGTCAAGCTATCTTGAAAGTAATGAATTAATAATTTATCGTCTTTCACTTGACCTGCCATTCTGCGACAAAACATGGTAATATGGGACGAAGGGCATGTAGAACCATCATATCTATTAAATTCAGGAATTTTGAACTTGATAGGGAGGATTAGGTCCGGAACCAAACTTAATTCGCTGGCGTTAAACCCATAGAACGATACTATTACTTCTACGGATTTTATTCTTTCCTCTAAGCTCTTGATCTGTCTGGTTAATTCTTCATTGACTTTTTTTTCTCATTCAACTCATTCAAATATGGAGTCAGATGTTCAATATTAAATTCCCCCATCTTCACATATGATATAAGCGGATTTTTGCTTGAAGAAGCGGGGTCCACTTGTTGACTTTCATTAGTTTTAGTTTCTTGAAGTGCCGATGTGGAAGCATGGATTTGTACAGGTGTGATGCCAGAATGATAAACCGGTTCCGGCATGAAACCTAAAGGATACATAGGTTCCTGGTCGAAAGGTATAGGATTTTCATGAATTTTTCCAATGGTAGCTTGCTTCCTGAGCATATCTTTAATTCTCTGCATCATAGTCTTGTGAGTTTTCAATGCTAGCTTCAATTTTCTCTAACTTCATTCTCATTTCTGCCTGTTCTTTATTATGTTGTTCTTCGAGATGTTGTATTTTATCCTCCATTTTCTTAGTAGCTTGTCTAGTACCGTAGTGATGTTGAATTTCTCGTTTGGCCAGAATAACTGCGATTCAAAATCCTTTTAATATTATTTTTTTTAATTTTATTTAATGAATGTTGATCTTAATGTAAAATAAAAATCATGATTATTTATAAAGAAAATAATGCGATGAATAATGAATGTATGCAAAAGGTATTGATCCCAAAAAGTTAACTGTCATAGAACAACTTTCATCGGCATACAAAAGTTTCTTTATAATAGTTCATAACTACAGATACGGCATAGCTTTCCTATTAAGCTCTATGATTTCTTTCATCAGCCAGGTCGTCTTCTTTCCATACTTAGAAACTGGATCGACGTGATGCTCAATAATCTTTGCTTCAGTAGCTAACTCTCCAATATATCTGGCAACTTCACTCATTTGTACCATGGCCTCGAATACCATACTGCCTCTTTCTTCATTTCTTTCTTCAAATAAGTCAGTAGATTTTTGACATTGTTCATTAGTTCCCTCGAGAGTTTGCTCTAATTCAGTGATTTTGACTTGACAACAGTGCAGAGTTTTTTCAAGATCTCGGATTCATCTTCATAGTGAAGCATTCTCCTCAAAACTCTCTTTAAGATCACTAGGTCCTAGACGAACCTTCTCTTGGAATAAGGATTCTTCAAGTTACAAAATGTAAGCATTAAACTCTGAGTTTTTGTTTCTAGACTGATCCAGATCCTCTTCTAGTTTTGTTCGTGCTTCTTGTGTTCTTTGTCTGGTTTTCTGGATTTGCACATTCTTTTTTCTACATCGTTTCATCCAAGTGTTGGCCACTTCTTTCTCTACTTCAAGTCTGGTATTGAAAGTTTTCCTCTCCAACTCACATTTTTCTTTTTCGACATCGAACTCTTCAATCCTTTGGCCCCCTGACTTCAAGTTCGGCAATCAGATTATTCATTTCAGATTCAAATCCCTTAAACATGGTATTTTTCTCATCCTCAAATCTCTCAAGCATGTCATTCTTCATACCTTCTATTTCTTTGGATCGATCACTTCTTTTTGCCTTTCATTCATATTATCGCGACTTTCAGCTTTATGTTTCATAATTCGCTCCCTTTTGTCAACCTCAAGATCCTCCATTTTATGCTTTCCTTTCTCAAGGCTTTTGAGCAAACGACTATTTTTTCCTCTCAAATCTTCAACTCGGCCTTTCTCGATGTTCAACTCTTTGGTCATTGATCCTGATACTCTCCGGGATTTGTGTAGCTCATGGTAATTCTTCTTTAACGTTCTGAACTCACCATCAACTTTTTCTTTGTTTTCCCTCAGTATTGCACATTGTGCTGAATGAAAGTCAACGTCTACGCCCAACATAGCTTTATCTCGTCTCATTTGTTCTAACTCTTTCAACCAACCTTCTCTTTCTACTTCAAACTCAGCCCTTAAGATTTCAATCTCTGATGGAACTGACCGAATGCGATCTTCCATAGAGATATCCTCATTTTGATCTGGTAGAGGAATATTTACATTTTTCCTGACAGACCTCCATTCCTCATAATCAGGAGTTAACATTACCTTCGCTGCTTTAGCTTGAATACAGAAAGTTGTTTTCCAAGTTTTAACGACATCCATGATGTTTTGTTTTGTAATTTTTGCTATGAAAAGCAAACTTAGACGAATGTAATCCAGTAGTAACAGGAACAAATTGATGACCCTCGTACTGCCTTATAACCAGAAGTGATGCATATCCAATTTCTCCCCAAAAACCGAGCAACATCACCCAGTTGTAATCACCACATTTGTAAAAGAATTCCCTTTGAATTTTCCACGGGGCACGCCAAACGATATCGTCACTTTGTAGATTTCGAAGGGCATTGATCCACATATCTTTCGTGACTTCTTTCGGCCATTCTTGCACCAGAAACTCTTTCAACGGTGAGTAGTCCATACTAAAACGACGATATGAAACCTTTTATGTCCTCCAAAAAATGGCTACGGATCCATACATATAACAATGGTGCACATCCTGAAAATCGTCCACCTCCTAGCCTTCTACAAGCACTTAACGATCGAAAAGTCTCTACTAGAATTGCATAAGCAGGATTGACCCTTTTTGGTAGTTATTCGAACAAATCTAATACTTCAACCTTAATGTATCCCAATACTTTTGGGAAGATGACCATACCATATTTACCCAGAGCAAAGAGATCAAATCGTACTTTATCATCTGGATGACTCTGAATAATTTCTTTAATGTTGGTCCAAGCAATGCCTTCTCCTTCGCCCTTTTGTTTTGTGCGGGCTACTACTCATTCTTCTCGTACTCCTGCAATCTTTGCTAATTTAACTCGGAAAGGTTGAGTTTTAACTCACCTTGAATAAATTCTATTTTCCAAAGCCCCTTCTATATATAGCAAAGTTGTGTAGTCTTCAATAGTAGAAACCAAATCCTCCTTATTGAAAGTGAAGCAATTATAACCAGGATTCCAGAATTGAATTAGGGCTCGAAGCAAGTCATCATCAACTTCGACATAGAGCAAATATGAGATGTCCCCATAAGACTGGTAGAACTACAACTTTCTATTTGAATCCAAATTCTCCCAAATACCTCGCAAATCTTGCATATCATTTCTTTTTAGAGAAACCGGCGCATAACTTGCCAATTTGGGTACATAATCATCCTGCAGACTGTCTCCCCCTTGCCTCTGTAAGTTCTCAGCCCACTGTCATACTTATGAGTTTGGAACTATTTGATTTGAACACTTTTTATCCATATATGAAGGTTTTCCAATGAGACGATTAACTCGAAGATCAATACCTTTAATCCTTTATGATGATATACAAACAAAAATAAAAGAAAACATAAAAAGAAATAAATTAGTTCAAATAAAAAGGAGAAAAAATTCAAAATATTTCTATTTAACACGCTTTTTACATATTATAATTTAAATAATCTAAATTCATATGCAATTTATTTAACAGAAAATTAAATAAATTAAAAGGAAAAAGTAATGATTCATTTTTCCTTTGTGTACACCTATTTTGGACAAAATTTCGACATGGCTTCAGATCGGAAGAGTTTCTAGGGTTTACTATATGCAGAGTTTCAGTTCTAAGAGTAAAGATACCTGAGTTTTCATTGTTAGTTCCCCCTTGGGTTGCTAACCCTCAATCCTAGTCCATCACAGACTAAAGTGGATCAAGTTCAATTCGAGGGGATACACTTCTCTATGCCTGACACAGAGAATAAATTTCCACGAAGACATAAAGCATATGAAGCCCGAAAGCTACTTGCTAGGTCTGACATAGAGAATAAATTTCCACGAAGACATCGCTTTCACTCCCACTTAAAAGGGACAAGCTTGATTATAAAGCTTATGTTATGCAATGCAAGTGTTGTGTGTGAGGAGAAATGTTCAAACCTCTGACAAATAAATAAATATAAAATTTAATAACTAAAAATAAAACTAAAAACATTATATAAAAAAATATATAAATATGTGAAAATAATAAGTATAAAAATTTTAAAAAGAATTATAACTTAAATATATGAATTTTTAATTTATAATTAATAGAGACAACTTATAATTGGTTTTAAAGTTTGACTGGTCCCCAGCGGAATCGCCAAGCTGTCGTAACCGGTTTTTGCCCAGGCACGGATTTTTATTTGGCGAAAAATAATGTAAATAAAAAAATGATTTTGATTTAAAAAATGTTTTTGGGAGTGACCATTGACCTTTTTGGGTTAGGTAGGTCAAATACCTAAAAACAATCTTTTAAAATAGTTTTGAATAAAACATAATTTAAAAGATAAAATTGATCTGCGTATAATAAAAAAATTTAGTATAAAAGGATTCGTGGTTGATTACGATTAGGGAAAGATTATCACCCCTATAATGCCAAAATTGGTACTCATTAATTATAAATTTTCTCTATTATTAGAAATTTAAAAATTTGAAGATATATTTAATTTATAATCCTATTGTTTCAAATTTATTATTATAATTTTAAGAAAATCTATTAATATATATATATAAGAGATATTTATTTATTTAAAAATATCAAAAAATGGATATCCAGTTGCTTTAAAAATGTCATTTCTTAATATTTGAAATGTAAATATTAAAATATAATTACTTTTTTTAAAAATCATTTAAAAAATTAAATTTATAAATATGATTTTAATAGAAATAAAACTAATAGATAAATATTATTTATTATATATATGATTAAATAATAATAATAATAATAATTAAATATATTTAAAATAAATATATAAAATTAAAATATGGCTAAACAATGAATAAAATTAGAACTATTAAAAAAACTTGTAATTAAAATAAATAAAATATTAAAATTAGGGACTAAATTATAAAAAAATAAAATACCTAATTTGTAATTAATTATTTAAAATTATAGGGATTAGACATGCAATTTTACATTTATTTAATTTAGGGACTAAAATAAAATTATATAGAATTCGAATATCAATTTAAAAGAAATTAAGACATGCTATTCGAGGTTAAAATAATAATGATTAAAATCGTAATGGCTAATTTGGTTATTTTATCTATAATTAAATCAATGACCAAATTATAAAGGAATTAAAATTCATATACCGAATTAAAAAGATCTAAAATTTGATTCAGTGACTAAAATATAAAGTTATAAAATTGATGGACTACGAACGGGGTTTAACATTCAGTAAATTACACATAGGCCCCTCCCCAAAATGACGTCGTTCGGGGAGGGGTATTTAAACCCATTTAACCGGCTATTTTAGGCCAATTTTCTCATTTTTCCTTTTTAATTCTCTCTCTAAAATTGAGAGAAGCAATTCTATCTGGCTTCTCTCTGGAAACCTCTCACCGGAGGTTAGTCGGCCACTAGCCGGCAGCCGTGCTCCGTCGTAAATCTCTACAGTCGACCACTGTTCATGGTGGTCGGAATTTATGAAAATAACCCCGAATAACCCTTTTCTTATCCTAAGGCCGGATATGGCCTCTATTTCCCCTAAAATTCCCTCGATAATTCTAGATCTATAATAAACCGAGGGTTTTACCTTCGGTTTCCGTCGTTGTTTGAGATCTCCGATGGTAAGCTCCTCCTCTTTTCTCTTTTATTTGTGGTTGTTGGTTGTTGTTGATCTATGGTTGCTCGTATCTCTTCCTTTCTTTTTTTTCTTGTTCTCTCTGTCTTGCTTGTTGTTTTTCTTTTCTTTGCAGGTGTGGTCATATAACCTCGATGAGGCTCTCGTCAGACTGGTCCTAAGAGGGTTTTTCGGCGAGTAACCAAACTATGTGGTGACTCACCTTGTAACTGTGACGTGGGGGGGGGCAAATGGCTCTACTGGAAGCTTCAGTGGTGAGGCGGCGTATCGGTAGTAGGCGTTGGACCACCTGGCAGCAATTGGTTGAAGCAGTGGCGTCGGCAGTAGCGTCGACCATAATTTCTGGAAGCCGCGGCGGCCGCGTGGTTGCCCTAGGGTATCATACCCTAGGATTTTCATCTGGTGCATCTGGGACCGTTGGATCTCATTAGATCCAACGACTGATGATTGAGGGTGGCTGGAGAAATTGATATAAACCCTAAATGGGTTTAGGGTTTATAATTGGGTTAGTCTGGGTTGGTCTTTCGTAACTGGGCCGGTCCAGTTTTGGGTCTGTAAATAATAATAATAATATTAATAAATAATAATAATATAATTATAAAATAACAATAATAATAAATAAAATAATAATAATAATAACAAATGGATGAAAAATTAGTATCTTCAATACGTAAACGCTTAAGGTATCAAAACTATCAACACTACTTTAAAAAAATTATAATTTTAGTGATTTTATTATTTATTATAATTAACTATATTAATATTTGAAGGAAAATGATATAGTATTTGTTATTTGAATATCTTGAGAGTCGTATTGAGGTACTAAAAGTAACATTAGTAGGATGAACTCTAATGTTCTTGTGATCGAGAATCACTCATTACTTTAGAGGAATAGGTTAGTCGGCCGTACAATCCTAATACAAAAGTGATATAGGTTTCACATTGGGCAATTATCATGTGGGGTCACTAGATGTACGTTCTTGATGTCAGTTTAACTTAGATTTCATCTCCCTTTAGCGGTCAGTATCACAATTTTCTCACTCTCAGGTGATGGCGGCAGCGGTGGCTTTTCACGGCCATCTTCCTCGCATTTTTTTCTCTTTTCTGTTAAGTATTATCTATTTTACTAGTTTTCAATTATATTAACATATTTATAATAATGTTTTCTCTCGAACCTTTTTATGATAAAGGGTATCATGTCTACTGATGTTTTTGGGCTTCCGATGCATTTTTTTATTGGACTTCTTCTAGGTCTGTGATTCTACATGATTCTGTGGTTGTTAGTTTTCCTGATGTTTGGTTTCTCTGTTTATTTGTATATGAGATTCCGCTGGTTATTGGATATTTGTGTCATATGAGATTGTCGTTAATGGGAGATCGATTTTTCATTCCTCCGTTTTGGATATTCTTCAAGTTTTTCTCCTCCATGTTTGGTGCTCGGGGATGTCGGAGCGATCCATTTTTGTATGTTATTGCCTCCACTGTTCACGCTTTTTCTTATTAGGTTATCACTATTCAATCATTGTTATATTTTACTTATGATAGCCATGAATCTATCAAACGTTGTTGATGATGCTTTTGATAAATGAATATATCCTAATCTTACTTTAAAAAAAATACCGTGTTGCTGACTAGAGGGGTGTGAGTCCTGTGCAAGTGACCCTAGACAAGATCATATGATGCCTCGTTGTATGTTGTTCATGAGTGTTTGAGCTCTGTGACCGAAGCCTCATTTAGATGGGTGTTTAAGCTTCGTGACTTGAATCTCATCCTTGATATGGATTGTGTCTTGATAGGTGTTTGAAGTTCGTGACCCAAGACTCATCCTCTTCTTTGTATTGTGATATGTATATGAATTAGATATATGACTAAATAATATTGATGATATTTATAGTATGACTTTTTTTATTATACTCATTGGTATACTAATTTTATGAGTGTATGTTGTAACACTCATAACCCGTATAATTACACCTATAAAGATTTTAGATGTTACCCGAATTTCTAAAACCATTTCCAATTCAAAAAGTGATTTAAATTTATTTTCTTAAAATGGTAAATTATACTATAAAAATACCATATCATATGATTTGTGTTTCGATATAACAAATTTAATTCAAAAGATTTTTCTCTTATGAACAGTACCGTGAACAGTGAACAGTGATGGTATCGGTACCTGTAGCAGGGTATCGGTACCCCTGAAGCATTCTGGAAATTTTTAAGCGTGGATACTATAAATTACTGTTCTTTTTTAGTCAACAAATATTTCAAACTCTTATGATCTGTATAGATGTGGCATCTCTCACCATACAAATAATGACGCCAAATCTTTAGAGCAAAAACAACTGCTACTAACTCAAGATCATGACGAGGATAACTCTTTTCATTCGTCTTTAATTTTCGAGAAGCATAGGCTACTACCTTACCTTTTTGCATAAGTACACAACCCAAATCATTATGAGATGCATCACTATACACCACATATTCTTTGTCCGATTTCGATTGTACCAACACTAGTGCTTCTGTTAAAATCTTCTTTAGAGCTTCAAAACTCTCTTGACATTTCTCAGTCCAAGCAAATGAAGTATCCTTAAGCAAAATCTTGGTCAAAGAAGAAACAATCATCGAAAAGTTTTCCACAAACCTTCGATAAAAACCAGCACATCCCAAAAAACTTCGGACCTCTGTAACATTTTTTGGAGATTTCCACTCAAATATTGCTTGAACTTTATTTGGATCAACTCTTATGCCTTCTGTCGAGACAACATGACCAAGAATAGCAACTTCTGATAGCCAAAACTCACATTTTGATAGTTTGGCAAATAAATTTTTATCCTTAATTATTTTGAGCACAGTACGAAGATGAACATCATGTTTTATCTTTGTCTTCGAGTATACCAGAATATCATCAATAAAGACCACCACAAATTGATCTAAATAAGGTTGAAATACTCGATTCATCAAATCCATGAATGCTGCTGGAGCATTTGTCAACCCAAACGTCATTACTACAAACTCGTAGTGTCCATACCATTTTCTAAAAGCTGTATTTGGAACATCTTCCTCTTTAATATTTAAATAGTGATATCCCAATCTAAGATCAATCTTAGAGAAAATAGTTGTTCCCTTAAGTTGATCAAACAAGTCATCAATCCTCAGAAGAGGATATTTGTTCTTTATAGTCACCTTGTTCAACAGTCGATAATCTATGCACAAACGCATTGATCCATCTTTCTTTTTCACGAACAACACTGGTGCACCCCAAGGTGAAATACTCAGTCTTATAAATCCTCGATCCAGTAGCTCTTACAATTGAGCCTTTAATTCTCTTAACTCTGTTGGAGTCATTCGATAAGGAGCCATCGAAATAAATGATGTACCTAGGAATACATCAATCCCAAACTCCACCTCTCTATCTGGAGGTAATCCAGGTAGCTCATCCGGAAACACCTGTGGATACTCTCGTACAGTTGGAATGCTTTCCAACTTAACTTCAGCAGTTCTTGTATCTAATACATTTGCTAAAATTGCTTGGCATCCCCGTGACAACAATTTCATAGCAGTAAAAGCTGAAATCACATTGTATAAGGGATTTACCCTTTCTCTAACAAATATTATCTCTGAACCCCTTGTATCTTTTACAAACAATCTCTTCAAATGACAATCTACCCAACCTTAGTAGGAAGATAACCAATCCATTCCTAAGATTATACCGAATTCCTCAAAAGGCAATTCTAATAGGTTTGCAGGAAATTATATTCCTTGTATCTTTATCGAACATTCATTACAAATCCGACAAATGTTTGCACTATGGCCTAATGAATTGATTGCCACAATATCACTAGAAATAGGTTCTAAAAATATTCCCCTATCTATTATCAGTTTTGTACTAATAAACGAGTATGTAGAACCGGGATCAATCAATACAAAAACAAGTTCATCAAAGAGATAAAAGGTACATGTTATAATCTCAAGAGCATCTCTATCATCATCAGCCTTGATGTGATATACTATTGCAGTAGTTCTGACTTCACGATTAGATGCAGTCTCAAATGTACCAGGTTTGCTACCCCTTTTACTTCTACCTCATTGCGGTGTCGTTATTGACTAATCTGGATATAATTCTGGAAATTTATTTCTATAATATCCAACTTGTTTACAATGATAACATCTCCCCTCTATGAGTCGGCATTGACCGTAATGATTCTTTCCACAAAACTAGCATTCTGGTTTAGGACGAAATTCCAAACCTTTAGTATTTGCTGAAGCTGTATAGGTCTTCTTGGACTTTCCTCCAGCAAATCCTTTTCAGCCTGAAGTTGCTGAAGAAGCATAACTTTTCTGTTGTTGACCCTTGTTGCGTTTGGAAAATGGTACAAAGTAGGAATTTCTAAACCTTTTATTTGACTGTTCTTTCTTCGCTTCTAGATCATCAAGGTCAACATTTTCCATAGCTTTAGCCTTGTTAACTACTTCTTGAAAAGCAATAAAATAATGAGAAACCAGAATTCTCTTATATTGAGAATCCAATCCAAAAACAAATGTATCAATTCTAGATTTCTCAGTCAGAATAAACTCCGAAGCAAATCGAATCAGCTTGTGAAACTCGTATTTGTACTCATAAATTGTTCTGTCGGATTGCTTTAAGTTTAGGAACTGTTGCATCATCTCAATAACAAACACGTCCCCAATATAATTTTCCTTGAATTCCTTCAGAAATAATTCCCATATGATCTGATCAGTGGAAACTCGTGCAACGACTGTATTCCACCATACACTAGCTTGCTCCATCAGTAGAGATACAACCCCTTTCAATCCTTGATCATCACAAGAAATCCTGTTGAGCATATTCTTGACATCATTTAACTAGAAGTCAACATCCATCAGATTAGCATGCAAATCACCTCGAAATTCAGGTGCTCTCATCTTCCTCATTTCTTTCGAACTGACACTAGAGTTCGATGATTAATAATGTTATCCACGGATTGTAAGAACAATCCCCGATCTACCTCTGGAGCCATTAATTCTCTTAACTCTGTTGGATCTATTCGATACGAAGCTATCGAAATAGGTGATGTACCTGGGAATGCATGAATCCCAAACTCCACCTCTCTATTTAGAGGTAATCCTAGTAGCTCAATCGGAAACACCTGTGGATACTCTCGTACAATTGGAATGCTTTTAAACTTAACTTCAACAGTTCTTGTATCTAACACATTAGCCAAAATTGCTTGACATTCCCGGGACAACAATTTCTTAGCAGTAAAAGATGAAATCACATTGGATAAGGGATTTACCCTTTCTCCAACAAATATTATCTCTGAACCCCTTGTATCTTTTAAAAAAAATATCTTCAAATGACAATCTACCCAACCATAGTAGGAAGATAGCCAATCCATGCCTAAGATTATCCCGAATTCCTCAAAAGGCAATTCTAATAGGTTTGCAGGAAATTCTATTCCTTGTATCTTTATCGAACATTCGTTACAAATCCAAAAAATTTTCACACTATGGCCCAATGAATTTATTGCCACAATATCACTAGAAATAGGTTCTAAAAAGATTCCCCTATCTCTATCAGTTTTATACTAATATACGAGTATGTAGAACCGGGATCAATCAATACGAAAATAGGTTCTTCAAAGAGATAAAAGGTACCTGTTATAATCTCAGGAGCATCTCTATCATCATCAGCCTTGATGTGATATACTCTTGCATTAGTTCTGACTTCACGATTAGATGCAGTCTCAGATGTACCAGGTTTGCTACCCCTTTTACTTCCACCTCGTTGCGGTGTCGTTACTGACTGATCTGGATATAATTTTGGACATTTATTTCTATAATATCCAACTTATTTAAAATGATAACATCTCCCCTCTATGAGTCGGCATTGACCATAATGATTCTTTCCACAAAACTCGCATTCTGGTTTAGGACGAAATTTTGAACCTTTAGTATTTGTTGAAGCTGTATGGATATGCTTGGAATTTCCTCTAGCAAATCCTTTTTTGCCTGAAGTTGCTGAAGAAGCATAACTTTCTGTTGTTGACCCTTGTTACTTTTGGAAAATGGTGCAAATTAGGAATTTCCAAACCTTTTATTTGACTGTTCTTTCTTCGCTTCTAGATCATCAAGGTCAACATTTTCCATAGCTTTAGACTTGTTAACTACTTCTTGAAAAGTAGTAAAATGATGAGAAACCATAATTCTCTTATATTGAGAATCCAATCCAAAAACAAATGTATCAATTCTAGATTTCTCAATTGGAATAAACTCCGAAGCAAATCGAATCAGCTTGTGAAACTCACATTTGTACTCATAAATTGTTCTGCCGGATTGCTTTAAGTTTAGGAACTGTGCATCATCCCAATAACAAACACGTCCCCAATATACTTTTCCTTGAATTCCCCCAGAAAGAATTCCCATGTGATCTGATCAGTGGAAACTCGTGCAGCGACTGTATTCCACCACACACTAGCTTGCTCCATTAGTAGAGACACAACCCTTTTAAATCATTGATCATCACAAGGAATTCTGTTGAGCATATTCTTGACATCATTTAACTAGAAGTCAACATCCATCGGATTAGCGTCCAAATCACCTCGAAATTCAAGTGCTCTCATCTTCCTCTTTTTTTTCAGAACTGACACTGGGGTTCGATGATTAATAATGTTGTCCAGGGCTTGTAAGAACAATCCCCGATCTTGAACAGACATATCCTTTTGATTCAGATTAGATGGCTCTATATTCGGCTGAGCATTGGGTGGATTCCGATTCACCTCATTACTCCCACTCTATACAGGAGTAACATGCTCGCCTGCCCTACTCGATTCTTGATGATCTGACATCTGAACACATTCAAAATCATAGTAAATAGTAACTTTACTCCTAATAAGCATCATCACAGTGTATAAACAATTATCAATAACTTTTGACATCCTAGTGGCATGTACACACTTTTTAACTCAAAACAAACTCGGTTTAGTCATAGAATCGGCTAAACCTGTAGCTCTGATGCCAATAAAAATAACACCCATAACCCGTATAATTATACCTATACAGATTATAGATGTTGCCCGAATTTCTAAAACCATTTCCAATTCAAAAAGTGATTTAAATTTATTTTCTTAAAATGGTAAATTATATTATAAAATATCATATTATATGATTTGTGTTTCGATATAACAAATTTAATTCAAAAGATTTTTCTCTTATGAACATACCGTGAACAGTGAACAGTGATAGTATTGGTACCTATAGCAGGGATCGGTACCCCTGAACCATTCTGGAAATTTTTAAGCGTGACTACTGTTCATTATTGTTTTTTTTTAGTCAACAAATATTTCAAACTCTTATGATCTGTATAGTTGTGGCATCTCTCACCATACAAATAATGACGCCAAATTTTTAGAGAAAAACAACTGTTCCTAACTCAAGATCATGAGTAGGATAATTCCTTTCATGCGCCTTTAATTGTCGAGAAGCATAGGATACTACCTTAACTTCTTGCATAAGTACACAACCCAAATCATTATGAGATGCATCACCATACACCACATATTCTTTGTCCGATTCCGGTTGTACCAACACTGGTGCTTCTGTTAAAATCTTCTTTAGAGCTTCAAAACTCTCTTGACATTTCTCAGTCCAAGAAAATGAAACATCCTTTCACAAAAGCTTGGTTAAAGGAGAAACAATCATCGAAAAGTTTTTCACAAACCTTCGATAATAACCAGTAAGTCCCTAAAAACTTCGGACCTCTGTAACATTCTTTGGAGATTTCCACTCCAATATTGCTTGAACTTTATTTGGATCAATTCTTATGCCTTTTTCTGAGACAACATGACCAAGAAAAGCAACTTCTGACAACCAAAACTCACACTTTGACAGTTTGGCAAATAACTTTTTATCCTTAAGTACTTTGAGCATAGTACGAAGATGAACATCATGTTCTATCTTTGTCTTCGAGTATACCAGAATATCATCAATAAAGACCACCGCAAATTGATATAAATAAGGTTGAAATACTCAATTCATCAAATCCATGAATGCTGCTGGAGTATTTGTCAACCCAAACGGCATTACTACAAACTCGTAGTGTCCATACCGTTTTCTGAAAGCTGTCTTTGGAACATCTTCCTCTTTAATCTTTAACTGGTGATATCCCAATCTAAGATCAATCATAGAGAAAACAACTGTTTCGTTAAGTTCATCAAACAAGTCATCAATCCTTGGAAGAGGATATTTTTTATTTATAGTCACATTTTTCAACAGTCGATAATCTATGCACAAAAGCATTGATCCATCTTTCTTTTTCACGAACAACACTAGTGCACCCCTAGGTGAAATACTCAGTCTTATAAATCCTCAATCCAGTAGCTCTTGCAATTGAGCCTTTAATTCTCTTAACTCTATTGGAGCTATTCAATATGGAGCCATCGAAATAGGTGTTGTACATGGGAATACATCAATCCCAAACTCCACCTCTCTAACTGGAGGTAATACAGGTAGCTCATCCGGAAACACCTGTGGATACTCTCGTACAGTTGGAATGCTTTCCAACTTAACTTCAGCAATTCTTGTATCTAACACATCTGCTAAAATTGCTTGACATCCCCGTGAAAACAATTTCTTAATAGTAAAACCTGAAATCACATTGGATAAGGGATTTACCCTTTCTCCAACAAATATTATCTCTGAACCCCTTGTATATTTTAAAAACAATCTCTTCAAACGACAATCTACCCAACCATAGTAGGAAGATCGCCAATCCATGCCTAAGATTATCTCGAATTCCTCAAAAAGCAATTCTAATAGGTTTGCATGAAATTCTATTCCTTGTATCTTTATCAAACCTTCGTTACAAATCCGAAAAATTTTCGCACTATGGCTCAATGAATTGATTGCCACAATACTACTAGAAATAGGTTCTAAAAAGATTCCCCTATCTCTTATCAGTTTTGTACTAATATACGAGTATGTAGAACCGGGATCAATCAATACGAAAACAGGTTCATCAAAGAGATAAAAGGTACCTGCTATAATCTCAGGAGCATCTCTATCATCATCAGCCTTGATGTGATATACTCTTGCAGTAGTTCTGACTTCACGATTAGATGCATTCTCAGATGTACTAGGTTTGCTACCCATTTTACTTCCACCTCGTTGCGGTGTCGTTACTGACTGATCTGCATATAATTCTGGACATTTATTTCTATAATATCCAACTTGTTTACAATGATAACATCTCCCCTCCATGATTCGGCATTGACAGTAATGATTCTTTCCACAAAACTCGCATTCTGGTTTAGGACGAAATTTTGAACCTTTAGTATTTGCTGAAGCTGTATGGGTCTGCTTGGACTTTCCTCCAGCAAATCCTTTTCAGCCAGAAGTTGCTGAAGAAGCATAACTTTTCTGTTGTTGACCCTTGTTGCGTTTGGAAAATGGTGAAAAGTAGGAATTTCCAACCCTTTTATTTGATTGTTTTTTCTTCGCTTCTAGATCATCAAGGTCAACATTTTCCATAGCTTTAGCCTTGTTAACTGCTTCTTGAAAAGCAGTAAAATGATGAGAAACCATAATTCTCTTATATTGAGAATCTAATCCAAAAACAAATGTATCAATTCTAGATTTCTCAGTCGGAATAAACTCCGAAGCAAAACGAATCAGCTTATTAAACTCGTATTTGTACTCATAAATTGTTCTGCCGGATTGCTTTAAGTTTAGGAACTGTTGCATCATCTCAATAACAAACACATCCCCAATATACTTTTCCTTGAATTCCCTCAGAAAGAATTCCCATGTGATCTGATTAGTGGAAACTCGTGCAACGATTGTATTCCACCACACACTAGCTTGCTCCATCAATAGAGACACAACCCCTTTCAATCCTTGATCATCACAAGGAATACTTTTGAGCATATTCTTGATATCATTTAACCAGAAGTCAACATCCATCGGATTAGCGTCCAAATCACCTCGAAATTCAGGTGCTCTCATCTTCCTCATTCCTTTTGGAACTGAAAGTGGGGTTCGATGATTAATAATGTTGTCCAGGGCTTGTAATAACAATCTCTGATCTTGAACAGGCATATCCTTTTGATTCAGATTAGAGGGCTCTATATTCGGCTGAGCATTGGGTGGATTCTGATTCACCTCATTACTCCCACTCTGTACAGGAGTAACATGCTCGTCTTCCCTACTCGATTCTTGATGATCTGACATCTGAACACATTCAAAATCATAGTAAAGAGTAACTTTACTCCTAATAAGCATCCTCACAGTGTATAAACAATTATCAATAACTTTTGACATCCTAGTGGAATATACACACTTTTTAACTCAAAATAAACTCGGTTTAGTCATAGAATCGGCTAAACCTGTAGTTCTGATGCCAATAAATATAACACCCATAACCTATATAATTATACCTATACAGATTATAGATGTTGCCCGAATTTCTAAAACCATTTCCAATTCAAAAAGTGATTTAAATTTATTTTCTTAAAATGGTAAATTATATTATAAAATATCATATCATATGATTTTTGTTTCGATATAACAAATTTAATTCAAAATATTTTTCTCGTATGAACAGTATCGTGAAAAGTGATGGTATCGATACCTGTAGTAGGGATCGGTACCACTGAACTATTCAGGAAATTTTTAAGCGTGGCTACTGTTCATTACTGTTCTTTTTTAGTCAACAAATATTTCAAACTCTTATGATCTGTATAGTTGTGGCATCTCTCACCATACAAATAATGATGCCAAATCTTTAGAGAAAAACAACTGTTGCTAACTCAAGATCATAAGTAGGATAATTCCTTTCATGCGTCTTTAATTGTCGAGAAGCATAGGATACTACCTTAACTTCTTGCATAAGTACACAACCCAAATCATTATGAGATGCATCACCATACACCACATATTCTTTGTCCGATTCCGGTTGTACCAACACTGGTGCTTCTGTTAAAATCTTCTTTAGAGCTTCAAAACTCTCTTGACATTTCTCAGTCCAAGAAAATGAAACATCCTTTCGCAAAAGCTTGGTTAAAGGAGAAACAATCATCGAAAAGTTTTTCACAAACCTTCGATAATAACCAGCAAGTCCAAAAAAACTTCGGACCTCTGTAACATTCTTTGGAGATTTCCACTCCAATATTGCTTGAACTTTATTTGGATCAACTCTTATGCCTTTTTCCGAGACAACATGACCAAGAAAAGCAACTTCTGACAGTCAAAACTCACACTTTGACAGTTTGGCAAATAACTTTTTATCCTTAAGTATTTTGAGCACAGTACGAAGATGAACATCATGTTCTATCTTTGTCTTGGAGTATACCAGAATATCATCAATAAAGACCACCACAAATTGATCTAAATAAGGTTGAAATACTCAATTCATCAAATCCATGAATGCTGCTGGAGCATTTGTCAACCCAAACGGCATTACTACAAACTCGTAGTGTCCATACCGTTTTCTGAAAGCTGTCTTTGGAACATCTTCCTCTTTAATCTTTAACTAGTGATATCCCAATCTAAGATCAATCGTAGAGAAAACAATTGTTTCGTTAAGTTGATCAAAAAAGTCATCAATCCTTGGAAGAGGATATTTGTTGTTTATAGTCACCTTGTTCAACATTCGATAATCTATGCACAAACACATTGATCCATCTTTCTTTTTCACGAACAACACTGATGTACCCCAAGGTGAAATACTCAGTCTTATAAATCCTCAATCCAGTAGCTTTTGCAATTGAGACTTTAATTCTCTTAACTCTATTGGAGCCATTCGATATGGAGCCATCGAAATAGATGTTGTACCTAGGAATACATCAATCCCAAACTCCACCTCTCTATCTAGAGGTAATCTAGGTAGCTCATCCGGAAACACCTGTGGATACTCTTGTACAGTTGGAATGCTTTCCAACTTAACTTCAGCAGTTCTTGTATCTAACACATCTGCTAAAATTGCTTGACATCCCCGTGAACACAATTTCTTAACAGTAAAACCTGAAATCACTAGAAATTCTATTCCTTTTATCTTTATCGAACCTTCGTTACAAATCCGACAAATTTTCGCACTATGGCTCAATGAATTGATTGCCACAATATCACTAGAAATAGGTTCTAAAAAGATTCCCCTATCTCTTATCAGTTTTGTACTAATATACGAGTATGTAGAACCGAGATCAATCAATACGAAAACAGGTTCATCAAAGAGATAAAAGGTACCTGCTATAATCTCAGGAGCATCTTTATCATCATCAACCTTGATGTGATATAATCTTGCAGTAGTTCTGACTTCATGATTAGATGCATTCTCAGATGTACCAGGTTTGCTACCCCTTTTACTTCCGCCTCGTTGCGGTGTCGTTACTGACTGATCTGGATATAATTTTGGACATTTATTTCTATAATATCCAACTTGTTTACAATGATAACACCTCCCCTCCATGATTCGGCATTGACCGTAACGATTCTCTCCACAAAACTCGCATTCTGGTTTAGGACGAAATTCTGAACCTTTAGTATTTGCTAAAGCTGTATGGTTCTGCTTGGACTTTCCTCCAGCAAATCCTTTTCTGCCTTAAGTTGCTGAAGAAGCATAACTTTTCTTCTGTTGACCCTTGTTGTGTTTGGAAAATGGTGCAAATTAGGAATTTCCAAACCTTTTATTTGACTGTTCTTTCTTCGCTTCTAAATCATCAAGGTTAACATTTTCCATAGCTTTAGCCTTGTTAACTGCTTCTTGAAAAGCAGTAAAATGATGAGAAACTAGAATTATCTTATATTGAGAATCCAATCCATAAACAAATCTATCAATTCTAGATTTCTCAGTCGGAATAAACTCCGAAGTAAATTGACTCAGCTTGTGAAACTCGCATTCGTACTCATAAATTGTTCTGTCGGATTGCTTTAAGTTTAGGAACTGTTGCATCATCTCAATAACAAACACGTCCCCCATATACTTTTCCTTTAATTCCCTCAGAAAGAATTCCTATGTGATCTGATCAGTGGAAACTCGTGCGACGACTATATTCCAATACACACTAGCTTGCTCCATCTGTAGAGACACAACCCCTTCCAACTTTCCTTGATCATCACAAGGAATCCTGTTGAGCATATTCTTGACATCATTTAACCAGAAGTCAGAAGCCATCGAATTAGCGTCCAAATCACCTCGAAATTTAGGTTCTCTCATCTTCCTCATTTCTTTCGGAACTGTCATTGGGGTTCGATGATTAATAATGTTGTTTAGGGCTTGTAAGAACAATCCCCGATCTTGAACATGCATATATTGTTGATTCAGATTAGACGGCTCTACATTTGGCTGAGCATTGGGTGGATTCTGATTCACCTCATTACTCCCACTCTGTACAGGAGTAACATGCTCGCCTGCCCTACTCGATTCTTGATGATCTGACATCTGAACACATTCAAAATCATAGTAAAGAGTAACTTTACTCCTAATAAGCATCATCACAGTGTATAAACAATTATCAATAACTTTTGAAATCCTAGTGGCATGTATACACTTTTTAACTCAAAACAAACTCGATTTAGTCATAGAATCGGCTAAACATGTAGCTCTGATGCCAATAAATATAACACACATAACCCGTATAATTATACCTATACAGATTATAGATGTTACCCGAATTTCTAAAAACATTTCCAATTCAAAAAGTGATTTAAATTTATTTTCTTAAAATGGTAAATTATATTATAAAAATATCATATCATATGATTCGTGTTTCGATATAACAAATTTAATTCAAAAGATTTTTCTCTTATGAACAGTTCTGTGAATAGTGAACAGTGACGATATCGGTACTTGTAGTAGGGTATCGATACCCCTAAATCATTCTAGAAAATTTTAAGCGTGGATACTATTTATTACTGTTCACTGCTACAATAATTTCAGTATAATATATATATAACTTAAACTTTCATCACTATAAAATTTCCATTTTGTTTTCCACAAATTGTTATATCCAAACATAGTTCAACATACCAAATATGACTTTAATAAATACATGTTACTAATAAAGTCAACATTACATCTTAGGATGTCTTACTGATATTGAAATATACGCCTCGATGTCTAATGTCGCTTGAACTCTTTATTCCACTACTGGCTTTTTACCTACGCGTGAAAATCATCACACGCTAAGTATATACTTAGTGGGGCAATTAGAACAATAAACAGTGCAATACAATTCATACATGAATTTCCATGTCAAAATCAAAACAACATAATATAATAAAAAATCATTTTGTCCACAACTATAGCCCACAATTCTCAATCTATGAGGAACCCGGTATAGGAGTCAAATAGTGCACAAAAGTGCTGAGGTCGAGCATCGCTCACCTAATAATGCACCGTAGTGTTGAGGTCGGGTTTTACCCACCTGACTTGTACTTTGTATCTTATTTGACACTATAGTACTACTTAATTCTGCAGTTGCTAGACTCTATGGCATGCCATTAATACCACTAAACCTCAATAACAAATTTGGGCATATAGTCATCAATTAAATCATCCATGGAAACATATAACCATGTATAAACATTAGGATAGTTCATACCCAAAATAACATCCATATCAAATCTCATGTTGATAAAACAAGGTCGACTTGTCGCAAGTCTTCCATATGATATATAAAACATCTATGTACACGATGTATAAAACATCTATGTACCATGTCATGCATGTATTGCACTCACCTTGACACTTTATATAATCAAAAAATATATGCCTCACTACGATCCACAATAACTCTTTTATACTTGATTTGCTTCAATCACAATTCAATCACGATTTATATAAAATCACAAATTCATAACAATACTTATGTTAGTATTGTACTAACATAACACATTTCCCCAAAACAAAATCCATAATATACTTGGAACTCATTCTCTACCAAATCTTTAACACTTAATAATTCCTTTTAACATTGGCACCAACTTTTCCAATTACATAAAATGGTTCTTCACCATTTTATCAGTTAGATACATCATGATCGAATACTTTATCCTTTAAAACTATGTTTTCATGATTTTGCTCAATTTTGATTCGATTCAAGCATGAAATCAATTTCAAGCAACCTTTTAACATCTCTACAATCAAATCCCTAATCAATTTTCATCAGAACACAAAGTTCTCCAACTTATAATTTGGCCGAATTTTACATAATAATCTCTAGAAAGATTGAACATGTTTTAACCATAAATTAAGCTTGAAAACGAATCTACAACATCTAAATCATCAAGATTTATCATCAATTTCATGAATCCTATCATGAACATAAACCCTTAGATTTGGGATCTTTGAAATCCAGTAAGATTAGCAAGAAATATTGGTACCAAATGATATAATTTTTCGAGTAGATCACTTTCCTATTTCACGGCATAACCCAAATTTCAAAGGAATCGACTCAAAAATGGAAAATAAATATTTTCCCTTACCTTGGTATAGCTCAGGTCCATGGAGAGATGATAAACACTTTGGCATGAAATTTCAAATATTTTTCATGCTTATCATCCTTTAATTAATCCTTTAATGAATATTAAATTCATTAAATTGAGAAAATACCAATATACCCTTAATGAAACTTTATAATTACCATAAAACCAAGATTCCTATCCTTATCATCTTCCAGATCATATCACCTTAACTTTATCTTCATCCATAAGTCAAATATGAACAAATTATATCTTAGTTTATCGATTTTCCCTTGCAATTTACCAAAAATTACAATTCAACCACTTTAATCAAACAATTAAAATTAAACATGGAATTAAACCATTAAATGTTATTTTCCAACATTTTAAAAATGTGAAAATAATATTTTTATTTTCTTATTTTCGTGACCTTTTTGTAATTTTTCCAAAATTACATTTTGTTTTATGAACTTTTCAAAGTTTATACTTTGGTCACCAAACTTTACCAAATTTATAATTTGGTCACTAAATAAATCCATTTATGGAATAAAATCTTTTTGGGAAAATTACCAATTAATTCCTTAAACTTTTCCCAAATTTTCTACTTTGACCATCAAACTTTCAAAATTTGCATTTTGGTCATTATCTAAATTTTTGAGGTATTACATATGTAGTATAGATTTATTGTATGGCATTAAGTTGGTTAGCCCAACGTTTAGATGTGTACGTTCATAGGTTACAAGTTATGTGAAGTGTGATGAGACAACGATATCATTGGATAAGTCTCAACATAGTACCAGAGTACAATGATAACAACTTAGTCGACAAGTAAATGTTATGATTTAAAATAGACAACTTGTAATATTTTTATATATTTATGTATTGAGTTTTTAAATTTGGGCCTAATATTTGTAGGTTATTATGTTTTCACACTTTGTATAAATATTTTAAAAGATGAATATAGTTTACAAAAGTAGTTAATCACTTCAGTAATTGCATGTAACACTTAAGTGTTACACTCGAAATCTAAGGAAATTAAACATAATTATCTTAAATTCCTCGGTTTATTCTAATTTAGTTTCCCATATGATGTAAGGCGAATCTACACGCTTTGATGAAAAGAGTAGATAGCCTTATTGTGTCCCGATCTAGGATTGACAAGTACTGATGTCCTTGAATTAATAAGCTTGGGCTATAAAATAATAAGAAAGAAATATGATTAATAATGGGTTTAAAAAAAATGAATAATAATATAAGTAATGGAATAAAAGAATAAGAATAGAGATGGCTGCGGAATTATGGGATTGATGATGGTCTTGATGAAGGATTTTGATGATGTTGATGATGAAATGAAGATGGTGGTGATGTTGTATCTCAAACTCGCTAAAGAGGAAACTATGCTATGAAGCACAATCCCGGTCTTCACAAACTTGCTTGAGGGGTGGTGATTGTGTCTTCAACCCACTAGATATCAATCTAGGAATTTAGGAATCAAGTTGGAAAGAATGACGCCACAAGTATAAGAAATTATACTTTCTTAATCGATAAAGTTCACAAAGAACTTTGAAGAGAAATAACTCACAAGAGTATATTTTATATATGAGATGAGATGATTTACAAATGAAATGCCAAAGCCTATTTATAGTTTTCAAAGGGTTTAGGCCGAATAGGTACATGATGGTTCGGCTATGCATGAAACCCCTTTGAAAATACATGACTTTTAAATGAAAATACATGATTTTAATGAAGATACATGCTCTTGGCCGAATAGTAAGGTGTTGGTTCGGCCTAAGGATGTTTTGAATGCTTTTGGAAGTCATTTGGGCGCCAAAATGGAGAGGAATAAGTCTTTGGCCGAATACAAAGCATCCCTTGGTGTTTTGGCGCCTATTTGATGTCACATGGAGTGCACATGCTTGAATGATGCACATGGCAGCCTACTTGATCACACATGGGTCTTCTTGCAAGGCTTTGGTGAGGTTGAAATCATAGGATAATGTATTGAAGTCCATGGAATGAAGATGGAAGCAACTAGGTGTGACTTGGCTTCCAACATGCATCTAGGTGTCATGGTCTTCAATGGGCACCAACTTGTCATGAAAGGTCATATTTATGGAAGGTAACCTTTCATCATTTGAGCTACTTCCCATGTGTATGAGCTGAAGATGTGCTGGTCATAGGTGAATTGCATGAAGATGAGTCTTTGGCCAGCTTCTTGTGAAAAGGCACCTCTTGGAATGGCAACTCTTCACGAAAAGGTACGAATCCACAAAAATTAACTTAGACCATATTTGAAGTACTATGTGTGGTGGTGATGATGGTTCAATTCTCCAGCTAAAATGAGGTCTCTAGCTAGCTAAAAAGTCCAGCTCAAGTGAGCTATGAGCTCGGGGGTCAGCTGACAACTTTTCATCATTTATTCTTCATGATCTCCCGAGTCATCCTATGAAAGTTTTCCTAGCTCCTTATCATTAGTTAAGCTCAAATGTAGCTCCCAAGTGTTGGCCGAATATGCCTACATGCATAACATAAAGAAATAAACTAAGTATATAAACTATATAATGAATATAATATAATGATGTGCATATTATAAAGATGTGAACTATAGGTTATAATAATAATTCATGCATCATATGATAATGAATGACTATTAATATTATAACTATAGATTATATACATGAATATCAATCAATTATGCAAACCATAGGATATAATGAATGAATGCACATACTATGATAATTCAAGTATAGTCTAATATGCAAATGTATGCTCATAATAATATATATAGTGCATAAATAAGTAAATATAATATAAAGTATTGTAGAACTCCCTTATATTGAGTTTGATGGTTCTTCAATGATGTGAGTATGTCATGCAGAAAGTTGGTGCTAAACAGGATCACATCATCCTCCCCTTCTTTTGGGCGATTTGTCCTCAAATCGAAAGATGACTTCTCCAAATCGTACACCCATTCAATCGTTTCTGGTTTGCTTCCATAGATCATCTTTATGAAATGATTCTTATCAAGAGTCATATCCCTTGAATAGTTTCCTTGAATGTCCATGACTTGAAAAGATAAGAAACTTTCATAAGTAAGAGAAATGTTAATTATGAACAAGTGAAAATTGTACTCCCTGTTCTCATGTTTTGAATAGCCAAAAGTTATGTCATTTGAATCACAAGACATGTTGTTTTGAATGATCACTTCTTTTCGCACTCTAAAAGACATATTCTTTGGTTTCCCAAAGATCACGTCCTTTAAATGAAAAGTCATATCTTATAGTACTTGAGAAGATAATTCTCTTAAGCTTCCAAGGATCACGCCTTTTGGTTCCTCCATTTGACAAATTGAATCATTTGGAATATCTCCTTGATCGGACACAGCATATTCGTTAAAAAGAATATGTATATCTTCATCTCCACTCTTTGAATCATCATGATGGTTTGTGGAGAGTCTTAACCTTTGAAACTTCTTGAAATGCTTGAGTTCAATGCACCAATCAAGCTTATAACGACAAATGATCTTGTCATTAACGTTTGGTAAGATAATACCATGTACATAACTCAAATTCTTGCAAAGTAAATCAAAGTTAAAATATAAGAAATTATTAACAAGATGAATGGAAACATCAAACCAAGGTGGATGTTTAATAGGAGTTGGTTGCTGAATTCTTTTCGCGATTGGCAATGCACTTGGAATGTCAACGAACACAACTCTTGGCACTTCAAATGACGTTTCGTTTGTAACTTCAAATGGCTTCATCTTTGAAACATCAAGAGACATGTTTTGTGGATCAAAAGTAACAACTATATGTTCTTCAAAAGTCACATCTTTTAGTCCTCCAAAAGACATGATTCTTGAATCATCTCCTTGAAAAGATATGTCTCTTGAATTGTCCTGCAAAACAAAAGGAAGAATAGGAGAAAAACTAATGTTAGATAAAATTTGTTCTTTACTCTCCTCTTTATCTCCAAATTCATCTCTTTCAATTCTCTTATTTGCAATCCCAATTTTTTCATCATTTGAATTTTCCTCCAAATGTTCTCCTTCAATTGCATTGTCTTTAAGTTGCTCGTTCATTGCTTCAATGTTCTTCTTCAAGGTGTTTTGATCTTCATTTACTCGCTAGGAGATAGTGAAGTCAAGATGATTTTCCTTTCATTGTGAAAGAATGAGTATCGGTTTGTGAAACCATCATGAACAACACGCTTGTCAAATTGCCATGGCCTCCCCAAGAGTAAATGACTCGTATTCATATGTACCACGTCACATAGAATCTCTTCTTTGTAACTTCCAAGTGAGAATGGAACAAATACTAGTTCAGTAACCTTCAATTCTTCATTGCCATGCAACCATTGCAATTCATATGGGCTGGAATGTTTAATCTTTATAAGCCCCAATTTGTTCACCATGTATGTACTTGCAATGTTTGTACAACTTCCTCCGTCAATAGCTACAAGACACACTTTACCATTTACATGGCAACGAGTGTGAAATGTGTTTGTTCTTTGCTGTTCATTCTCCATTGTTTGGAAAGATGAAAGATAAGACATTGTTAGTAGAAAGAAAGAAAAAAAAATTAAAAACCTTACTAGCACACTCTCAAAGCCTCATAATCTTCACTCCAAAGAAAATTAAGAGATCACTCCACTCAACACTCATGTTTACTCTCGGGAATATAATTTGGCTTTTAACAATTCCCCTTCTGATCTCACTCTCTCAGTTAGCCTTTTTCCACTCAATTTCTCTTATTAAGTCCTTTGAGGAACTTACTCAAGATTATAACAAGTTAATTCCTTCCTTGTGTGCGTCGGCTGCAAATAGGTTAGGGTAGAAAGAGTAGAAAAAAAATGGAAAGGTAGAAGAAAGGATTCAAAGGTATTAAAAGAAGGAAATGGTTGAAGACAAGGAAAATGAAATGATAGAAAATGAAGAGGTGACGTACAATTCAAGAAACAACACTTACTGCAACCTTTCTCAAGAACAATAAGGTTATCTTCTCTTAGTGTAGATGGCCTCTTTGATGTACTTTGCAATGGTAGAGCACTTTCCTTGGCTTGCTTTCTCTTTTTCTTTTCTTTTCTTCTTTTCTTCTTTTCTGATTTTTTTCTCTTCTTTTGTCTTTTTCTTTCTTTTTGCACTCCAAATTTGATGTAGGAGTCTTTTCTTCTGTTTTGCACGCCAATGACACTTTTGTTGTCAATCCAACTATGCTCTGATTACCGCTTGATGTAAGGTGAATCTACACGCTTTGATGAAAAGAGTAGATAGCCTTATTGTGTCCCGATCTAGGATTGACAAGTACTGATGTCCTTGAATTAATAAGCTTGGGCTGCAAAATAATAAGAAAGAAATATGATTAATAATGGGTTTAAAAAAATGAATAATAATATAAGTAATGGAATGAAAGAATAAGAATAGAGATGGCTGCAGAATTATGGGATTGATGATGGTCTTGATGAAGGATATTGATGATAAAATGAAGATGGTGGTGATGTTGTATCTCAAACTCGCCAAAGAGGAAACTATGCTATGAAGCACAATCGCGGTCTTCACAAACTTGCTTGAGGGGTGGTGATTGTGTCTTCAACCCACTAGATATCAATCTAGGAATTTAGGAATCAAGTTGGAAAGAATGACGCCACAAGTATAAGAAATTATACTTGCTTAATCGATAAAGTTCACAAAAAACTTTGAAGAGAAACAACTCACAAGAGTATATTTTATATATGAGATGAGATGATTTAAAAAAGAAATGCCAAAGCCTATTTATAGTTTTCAAAGGGCTTAGGCCGAATAGGTACATGATGGTTCGGCTATGCAAGAAACCCCTTTGAAAATACATGACTTTTAAATGAAAATACATGATTTTAATGAAGATACATGCTCTTGGCCGAATAGTAAGGTGTTGGTTCGGCCTAAGGATGTTTTGAATGCTTTTGGAAGTCATTTGGGCGCCAAAATGGAGAGGAATAAGTCTTTGGCCGAATAGGAAGCATCCCTTGGTGTTTTGGCGCCTATTTGATATCACATGGAGTGCACATGCTTGAATGATGCACATGGTAGCCTACTTGATCGCACATGGGTCTTCTTGCAAGGCTTTGGTGAGGTTGCAACCATAGGATAATGTCTTGAAGTCCATGGAATGAAGATGGCAGCAACTAGGTGTGACTTGGCTTCCAACATGCATCTAGGTGTCATGGTCTTCAATGGGAACCAACTTGTCATGAAAGGTCATATTTATGGAAGGTAACCTTTCATCATTTGAGCTACTTCCCATGTGTATGAGATGAAGATGAGCTGGTCATAGGTGAATTGCATGAAGATGAGTCTTTGGTCAGCTTCTTGTTAAAAGGCACCTCTTGGAATGGCAACTCTTCGCGAAAAGGTACGAATCCACAAAAATTGACTTAGACCATATTTGAAGTACTCTGTGTGGTGGTGATGATGGTGCAATTCTCCAGCTGAAATGAGGTCTCTAGCTAGCTAAAAAAGTCCAGCTCAAGTGAGCTATGAGCTCGGGGGTCAGCTGACAACTTTTCATCATTTGTTCTTCATGATCTCCCGAGTCATCCTATGAAAGTTTTCCTATCTCCTTATCATTAGTTAAGTTCAAATGTAGCTCCCAAGTGTTGGTCGAATATGCCTACATGCATAACATAAAGAAATAAACTAAGTATATAACCTATATAATGCATATAATATAATGATGTGCATATTATAAAGATGTGAACTATAGGTTATAATAATAATTCATGCATCATATGATAATGAATGAATATTAATATTATAACTATAGATTATATACATGAATATCAATCAATGATGCAAACCATAGGATATAATGAATGAATGCACATACTATGATAATTCAAGTATAGTCTAATATGCAAATGTATGCTCATAATAATATATATAGTGCATAAATAAGTAAATATAATATAAAGTATGGTAGAACTCCCTTATATTGAGTTTGATGGTTCTTCAATGATGTGAGTATGTCATGCAGAAAGTTAGTGCTAAACAGGATCACATCACCATTATATGAATGTCACTTAATCAGGTGCAATTCGTTTCTATAACTTATAATCTTGAACTCATGATGTGAAAAAAGATTACATTTATATAAAATAACTCTCTTATAATTTTAAAGATTAAGACATACTCTATTTATAGGAAAAAATGAATGTAGTCAACAAGAATCTTTATATCATAAGATTTATTACCTAAATATACTTAGTATCTTTAATCACTATAATTATAATAATATTCAACTTAATTACCAATCAAAATTTAAGTCAATGTGTAACAATCTCTCTCACACAAATTCAATCAGAAAATTCACCTTCAAGTCTTAAACAATTATATTTATTTATATAAGTTAAATATTCATTGTAACACCACCATTAAGTCTTTAAAAAATTCAATTTTGTTATATCTATTGAAACATTGCCATAAAGTCTTCAACAACTGTAATTATTATGTAATATTGGTTGAAGTATTGATAGGTTGATTTAGAATTACACTCCAGGCAATTGAAAATTTATTGTAGAAAAAATCTTCTTGCACATCTCCAATATTGCTAACAAAATCGGTAATACATTTCACTAAATTTCATAATTTGAATCATATCTCTAATATCACTTGTTAAAAATTTATTAGAAAAGACAGAGATGGGGATCAAGATAGAATAAGATACACACACAAAAGACAAGATTTAATGTGATTGACTCTTGCTAACCTCCATGAATGAGAAATAATAATTCATTATAAACTCAAAACCTAAAGGATCATAAAATCTCTTTCAACATTGTTACAAAATCTATATACATAAATCCTAAAAGTTACAAAGATCATAAAAAAGACTATATATATCCAAAATAATTCTTTCTCATAATTTTAAATATTAATGACGAGACCTGTTTTATTCTGGAGACCCATTTTTATTTTTTATTATTATCAATATTATTTATTAGTATTTATTATTATTTTTTTTACAGATTATAAACCCAAAACTAGGCCCCGCATTACAACAGGCCTGATCAGGCCAAAAAAAATAGGCCCAACCATTTCGGCCCAAACCAAACAAGTATTAGAAATGGCCCAGACCCTAGCCCAATATAACAACTAGGGTTTGAAACCCTAAGGTGTCCAGCAGCTGCAACTGCCAACAAGGGAGGAGCTGAGTCGTCGCCACTGTTCCGGTTGATTGTTTCTGACAACTCCAACAGTCGTTCAACCACCCCGACATCATCACCTCAGGCCAAATAGTGCACCAAATCAGTTCAAATTATTTGCAAAATCCATTCGGATCTTTGAATGCATGTTTAGGGAAATCATTCCCTTGGCTGTAGCCCCACTATTTCATATATTCATCACTAAACCAAACCAAAAAAAAGGGAGATATAAAGAACAAGTCAGAGGAGAATAGGGGATTAGTTTCAAAAAATGAAAAAAATACAACAACAAAAAATAAAAAAAATAAAAAAAGAAGAAACTTACTTCGGGTTTAAAGAATCCACCGGCGACGAAGGGGCTCGTCAAGCATCTAAGATAGTCAATATTATAGTGTTGTCTTCCTTGATTTTCTCGCGAATAGGAGTCAATTTTTTAGTGTTGTCTTCCTTGAATTTCTCGTAAAGAGGAATCAATCTTTTAATATTGTCATTTTTTACTTTCTCGTGAAGAGAAGTTAATCTTTTAGTAATGTTATCTCCAATCTTGACTCTCTTAGGACTTGTGTACTAGAAATATCAATTGTCTTCCTAAAGATTGTTCCCCAAGGAACCCTCTCCTTGAGGTTTTAAGCTTGATTCTTTAGAAACTTCACTTTAGTCTTTCTTGAGATAGTTTCCCTTGAAACCTCAACATTATCTTCCATAAGACTTTAGAAATTAACTTTCTCTATTTTGGGTCGCTTCCGTGAAAGTTCTAATTTTGTTTTTCTTAAGAACCTTTTCACTTTATCAAAAGATTAATGATAAATGAATTGCATCACTTCATTCTTTTTTCAAATTTGTTGCACTTTCAAGATGAATATTTTATATGTTTTTCCAAGAAAACTAAAGATTTTTTACCAGTAAAAGTCATCAATCAATCCAAAGTCCCAAGAAAGGAGAGGTTCAAATGGCACTCGAGTATGATATTTTCAAATTCTCAAACAATACATTAATGATTAGCAATGTTTGATTTTCAGATTTGGTCTTCCTGAAGAGCAGCGAAGCAAATCAAGTTCAATTCAATCTTTCCTGAAGAGCATTTAAGTAGATTAAAGATTTCTCGAGTTTGATCTCCCCTAAAGAGTAGTGGAGCATATTCTTCTTCTTTCAGATTTGGTCTTCCTGAAGAGCAGTGAAGCAAATCGATTCTGATTCAATATTCCCTGAAGAATAGTGAAGTGGATCAAAATTTTCTCGAGTATGATCTCCTCTAAAGAGTAGTGGAGCAGATGCTTTTTCATTTAGATTTGGTCTTCCAGAAGAACAGTGAAGCAAATCGATTCTGATTCAATCTTCCCTGAATAATAGTGAAGTGGATCAAAGTTTTCTCGAGTTTGATCTCCCTAAAGAGTGGTGGAGCATATTCTTCTTCTTTCAGATTTGGTCTTCCTGAAGAGAAGTGAAGCAAATCGATTTTGATTCAATCTTCCCTAAAGAGCAGTGAAGTGGATCAAAGTTTTCTCGAGTCTGATCTCCCCTAAAGAGTAGTGGAGCATATTTTTCTTCTTTCAGATTTGGTCTTCCTGAAGAGAAGTGAAGCAAATCAATTCTGATTCAATATTTCTTGAAGAATAGTGAAGTGGATCAAAGTTTTCTCGAGTCTGATCTCCCATAAAGAGCAGTGGAGCATACAATTCTTCTTTCAAATTTAGTCATCCTGAAGAACAGTGAAGCAAATCGATTATGATTCAATCTTCCCTAAAGAATAGTGAAATGGATCAAAGTTTTCTCAAGTATGATCTCCCCTAAAGAGTAATGGAGTCGATTCTTATTCTTTCATATTTGGTCTTCCTGAAGAGCAGTGAAGCAAATCGATTCCGATTCAATCTTCCCTGAAGAACAGTGGAATGATTCAATGTTTCTCGATCTGATCTACCCTGCAGAAACAGTGGAGCAGATCCCTTATCAAATTTCAAAGAACGGAGATGGAAACGGACAAAAACACGTTGTCTTTTTATCTTTGTCCTATTCTTGTTAACACAAGAATGGGCAAAAGGGGTAGCTGTTGACACCCCTTTTAGTCCGAATATGCATTTTTATTTTATTATTATTGTTATCGTTATTATTTATTATTATTTTTGTTTACAGGTTATAAACCAAAAACTGGGCCCCGTATTACAATAGGCCCAATCGACCCAAACAAAAATAGGCCCAACCATTTTGGCCCAAACCAAACAAGCATTACAAATGGCCCAAACCCTAGCCTAACATAACAACTAGGGTTTGAAACCCTAAGGTGTCCAGCAACTACTACTGCCAGTAGGGGAGGAGTCGCGTCACCGCTACTGTTCTAACCGATTGTATCTGACAACCCTAGTAGTCGTTCAACCACCCCGACGTCATCACCTCAGGCCGAATAGTGCACCAAATTAGTTTAAATCAACTGCAAAACCCATTTAAATTCAAAAAAATCCAGGAAAATCTGGTTTTTTTAATGGTTGTTTAGGGAAATCATTCCCTTGGCTGTAGCCCCACTATTTCACCACATCCATCACTAAAGCAAACAAAAAAAAAGGGAGATATAAGCAACAAGTCAGAGGAGAATGGGGGTCACTTTTCAGAAACGAAAAAACAGAAGAAAAAAAAGAGAAAAAAGAAGAAACTTACCACGAGTTTAAAGAATCCACCGGCGACATTAGGGCTCATCAAGCGTCTAAAGTAGTCTTTTTTTTAGGTTATGATTTGAAGTGTTTTGGGGGTTCAATGGTTCGATTTAAGGGGAAAAGGGAGTTAGAGAGTGGCGTTCAAGTTTTTCGAAGGGGTTTTGGCCTTTGTTAGGGCGATGTGCGGTGGTGGCCACGGTGGTTTGTGGCCACCAATGGGTTTTCATACAACAAAAAAACAGAAAGGAAATAGAGAGAAGAGGGGGAGGGAGGCTGGTCATTGAAGAAAAGAGAAATGAGGGAGACGATTAGTTAAAACCCTATAATAGGGTATTTCTAGGGGGCCCGAAATGACATAGTTTTGGGGGATTAGGGCTCTAGATTTTTGCGTGTGGGGTAAATTGTGAGGGGGTCTTACGTTTCGGGAGTTTGCATTTTAGCCCCGGATGTAAACTTTCCTAAGTTTATATTTTGACCTCTTTTATTTATGCGTGTTTATTTGGGTCACTTTAAGCTATGTATTTGTGATTATTTTGATTTCCAACATGTATTATTAGATATTTATATTTCAGTCCTAAATATATGGGTTTATTACATTTTCAGTGTTTGTAATATATTATTTTTACATTATGTGTTGTGTTATTTATTTAATTCATTTTTGAGACATTAACTTTCCAGTTTTATTTTTTATTCCAATTTTGCTTGTTATCTTATTTGTAGGAATGTTTTAATTTGAATGCTTACTTTAAATATGTACATTTTAGTCTTGAATGATAGAAGTTGGTCTATTTACGAAATTAAAAGCCTAGTTTGTAAAATATTTGCAATGGTTGCCTTGATTTCTTTTGGTTTTATAGTTTAATCCCTAAAGTTATCATATTTATTATTTTAATCCTTCATTTACATGTTCGTAAATTTCTTGCTACTTGTAATATTTTTAAATATTATTTTATACGAGGAATTTATAGAAATGTGCCTTAATTGACAAGGAGGGTTCTTCTAATAATTGCTCGAATAAAATAATACCTTTTATATTTAAATGAATTTGTTTTTATTTTATTTTATTTATTTAATATATTTATTTTATCTAAAAATTAGGGTAATATTATTTTCTATGATGAATCCATAGAAATACCCCATTAACTGACTAGGAAGGTATTTTTGAGGATTGTTTGTACAAAATAATATCCCTAATATTTTTTTCTAAAAATGATCACAATTTAAATGTATATTCAAGTTTGTCAATTTCAATACTTAGATGACGTATAATCGCTTAGGTATCAATTTTGGGCGTTGTTGGGTGCTAATCCTTCCCCACATGTAATCGACTCCTGAACCCTTTTGAAAATAAATTTCTGGTTAAACGCATATCATTTTTATCTTTTAAAATTAGTTTTCTTAAAATTATTTTAAAAGATATTTTTAGGTATTCGACCTACCTAACCCAAAGGTTGATGGCGACTCTAAATTTGTTTATTTATGTATTTATTTTAAAACCCAACCTTGTCCAAGATTAAGTTGGATCGCTCCCCGAAATAGCCCTAAAAAACTTAAGGATCATTCCGACAATTAAGATCTACTCATTATTATTTAGAATACAAATAAGATTATAAAAAAATCATAAAATTATTACCTAAATATTCTTAACTACCAAATAATTTTCAACTACTAATATTATAATAAAATTAAACTTAATTATAAAATAGAATTTAAGTTTCTTGGCCTTTAGTTTTGCAACGGATGAGTAGGCACCGACGGGGTCATAGCAGTGGAGATAATCGACCAATGAGATTGATATTTTGAGATTAAGGATTTTAGATATTTTGTTTTTTTTTTTTATATATTTTAGAAGATTTTGGGAGTTCTTTTAAATAATAATACTTTTATTTTTTAAAATAAAATTTTAAAGATTTATTAATCAACATGTGTCACATTTTAAATGGATAATGATATTTTTATAACTATCGATACATAATAAATGTAACACCCTAATCCAGTCCAACCCGAAGATTGATGGATTATGATGTCACACGAGACCACCGAAGTGGCTAACCCAAAATTTTTGTTTTTTAAACTATTGCAACTGTGATACTTAAAAATTCATCAATAGTAATATAAAATAAAACATAATAAAATTGAGTTTACAAGTATGGGGGAGCTCCCAAATATTTGAAATAAACAATAGTAATTTTATTATAAAATAGAGTTACAACTGAACATAAAAAGGGTCTACAATAGTACATGCCCTCTAACACAAATCAAGATATGCTTTGAAGCCTCGGCTGTGTTGGAATATCTGGTAATGATAACTCTCTACAGATGGTGTCGTAAAAACCTACGTACAGAAACACATTCCAAACGTTGAGCTTATGAGCTCAGTGCCACACTAATAAATGTATTATACTACATGCATTCACTAAATGTTCATGTTAGTGGCATAGGTAAGACGACAAGAAAATATTGATATGGCATGCTGAGATAGGTATCATGGTGTGGCAGGGGATATCTGACGAGAGATCCAAAATTGCACTGGAAACGTACACTCTGCAACCTTACTCCGTCGAGTCTTGGGGTATCTACGCCCAGTTGGCAGTTGAAGTGCCTTGGCACTGACTGAAATATTTGAATTGTACGATCATTATCTGATAAAGTAACTCAGGTGTCTTGACAGTGTCCCAAGCATCAAGAAAGGCTAGTTTTTTCATCCTTATTGTTATTGTTTCTAACTGTTCTGAGTTTATTATTGTTCCATCTTATAGTTTTATTTCATGGCATTATGGTATTATTGGGTCCCTCAATTCTATCCTTTAAAACTATTGGGTGTCTTACCCAAAATTGTTCGTGGGTACCGATACTAAGCCCCTTTGTATCGGTACTGACCTCTAGGTACCGATACTAACTCTTAGGTATCAATACAATTGACTTATTGAAGAATGGTAGAAAAGAAATAGTATTGATACTTTAGTTTGAGTATCAATACTCCTAGTTTTTGGTATCGATACTTTCTTGAGGATTGATATTGTTTGGCTTCAATGTTTTGAAAATTGCCCAAGTATTGATACCCCATCGATACTCTACCCTCGATATCGATACTCCCATGAGTATCAATACCAAACATGGCTACTTGAATCTACTAAGTGAACTTGGTATGATACCACCCTATGAGTATCGATATCTTACGTATAGTATTGATACCCATTGTATGAGTAGCGAAACTTCTATAACAAAATCCCCTTGTTTTTTCTAGCTGAAAAAAAGTATTTGTATTGTTCTTTCAGTACCGATAGTTGAGCCCATAATACTCTATTTTGGGCACGAAAAACACATCTCCAACACTCTCATGAGTCTTGCTAAGGTCCCCAAACATTATTAAAATGTTACATCTGATAATAGGGGCCATAATAAGTCCATAAACATGTTGAGAAACACTAAACACTAAAATCTACCATGAACATGCTTCATAACTCATGCAAGCTAACAAACACACCTAGTGATCTATAAGTGGCATTGTTGAGTTAGAAGTGAGTTACCGTAATATACTAAGCTGCTGGAAACAATCAAGCTCACCTAAGTGCTAGTTTTTTTCCTTTCATTTAGCTTTGAAGCGTTCTCCAGCTTTTCTCACTAAGCAAGAATCAAACATATGAATTACTAGCATGTTTGGGGGCTTAGAAAGGATTTAGAAAAACTTTCTAAGGCTTGAGTTTCTAAAAAATGGGTTGATTCCTTATGGCTTTCTAAACCCCTACTAAAACCTTTCTTATGGTTACAATTTCAAAATGGGGAGATTGAGGACTCGATTTGAAGCTCTGAAGGTGGTGGTTAAGATTCTTACCTTTAAAAACTTGTACAAGGCTTGTTAGGTCACAAAGTTTCAACCTTTTACTCAACCAACTTGAAGAATGAGGAAATAGAGATGGAGAGAAAGAGGTAAAGATAAAAAGATAAAAAAAAATGAGAAAGGGAGGGTGACAGCCAGTTACATCATCACCCACTAAAGAATTTCATCCTTTCTTTAAAATTTGTTATAATTCTCCCTTAATCCTCCTACATTTGATCACAACTTAACAGTATAATTTTTATCATCCTTAGGTCCCAACCCAAGCTCTCTTGGTCCAAGTTTCCCCACAAGGCTAATGAGTTTATCTAAAACACTCCTGGGTTAATATACACTACTAACCCAGGGTTTGAGGTGTTATAACTCTCCCTTCCTAATTAGAAATTTCGTCCTCAAATTTTACTTAGATAGAAGAGATGAGGGTACTAAAGAAACATATCCTCATTGATTTCCCAAGTTGTTTCCATGACATCATTGTTCCTCCACAACACCTTTACTAAAAAGATTCTTTTGTTCTTCAGCTTATTTACATATCACATTAAGATTCTAATCGACTCCTCTTCATAGGTCATGTTTGGGCTAACCTCAATATGATCTAGGTGTATGACGTGGGAATAATCAAAATGGTATCTTCTAAGAATAAAAACATAGAACACATTGTATATGCACTCTAGCTCTTGTGGTAATGCTAACCGATAAGCCACTAGTCCAACTCTCTCTAGTACCTCATAAGGTCCTATGAAGCACAGGGTCAACTTTCCCTTGTGTCCAAAACGAAGTACTTTTTCCCAAAGGGAAAACTTGAGGAACACTTTGTCCCCCTCTACAAACTCAATATCCTTACACTTTAGGTTTTCATATGATATTTGTCTATTTGAGGCTTCTTGTAGTCAACTCTGAATTAACCAAACCTTCTCCTCGATTTTTCTAATCAAGTATGAACCCACTATCTTACCCTTACTGAGCTCTGTCCAACATAGTAGAGTTATATACTTGTACTCATACAAGGCTTCATACGGACCCATTTGAATGTTTGACTTAAAATTGTTATTGTATGCAAACTCCACTAATAACAAATGATCCTCCCAATTATCCTTAAGATATGTTGGAAACCCTTAAATTAAGGAGATTTTCTACCTTAGTTCTAGGAATTTCCATGTAAATATTAGTCATAATATAATTACTAATTTTTAGGGATATGTTAATTACTATAGATTATTTTCTTTTTATTCTTTTTCTATTATGTTAAAAGGATGTACTCATATTAGAAGAAATAAGAATTTTTCTTCTTCCTAAATCTGTTCATGGTATCATAGCCATATGATTCATTTAATCTACTCATCTCTCTTCGTAAAAAAAATTTCCTTCTCTCATGAGTGATATCAATAAAACCCTCTTTGAGACTAAGATCTCACAAATTACTCAAAATCACAGCCAAAGAATCCCTCAAACTAACTTTAACTCCTCACTTACAATCACAAACAATCGATTAGATGGAAAAAATTTCCTGCAATGGTCACAATCTTTCCTTATGGTTCTTTGTAGCTGAGGAAAAATTGGGTACATCAATAGAGAAATTCCCCGACCAGCATCGACATAATCTGGTTATGCAACTTGGGAGCCTAAAAACTTAATAGTTATGGCTTGGCTTATAAATTTGATGGAAGATAATATAAGCCGAACTTACATTTTTTCAAAACTGCCAAAGAAATGTGGGATGCAATTAAGGAGAATTACTCGGATCTTGGAAATGCTTCCCAAGTATTCGAGATCAAATTAAAGTTGAAAGATATTCGACACAGAGCACTTAAAGTCACTCAATATTACAACAACCTAAAGATCTTATGGTAGGAGTTTGACATGTATTATGAAGCTGATTGGGGCGAGGGCGAGGAACACACCAAGTTCATTGATCATATTAACAAAAAGCATCTCTATTAGTTCCTAGAAGGACTAAATCATGATCTTGATGAGGTCAGTGGATGAATACTAGGCAGAACCACACTACCAACCATTAGAGAAGCATTTACTGAAGTAAGGAGGGAAGAAAAACGACATCTTATTATGTTGGGACACACAAGAGAACTAAAACCTTCAACCACAATTGGTCATCGTCCTTCTGAGAACACTGCCCTTATTTCAAAAGGCTCACGGCCTCAAATGTACAAGGCTGGAATTTATTCCGATTCAAATAGGCCATGGTGTAGCCACTATAATTGGGTTGGACATACCGAGGAGAAATGCTTTAAACTTATCTTGGAAAAAAACCATAAAGAAAACAAGGAAACAATGATATCTACTACTGAAAAAGATGCCCATGATGTTCGACTAACCAAAACTCAACTTGAGGCTCTTAATAAACTCCTCAGGACTCTTACAGCCAGTGGGTCACTAGCTATTCAAGGTACTGCCTTAAATACTTCGCATGAACCCATCTAGATACTAGATTCAGGTGCATCCAACCACATGACAGGTAATTTAAGTTTATTTCACACATATTTACCTTATCATGATCACTCCCGGATTCACATAGCTTATGGATCTTACTCGTCGGTGGCTGGAATTGGAAAAATCAGACTTACTGGAAAATTTTCCATTGTTAAAGTTTTATATGTTCCAAATATTTCTTGTAATTTACTCTCAATTAGCAAGCATACCAAGGATGAGAAAGTACTTGTTGAATTTTCTACTTTCGGTTGTGTGGTTCAGGAACAGGTATCGGGGAAGATGATTGGCACTGCTAAAGTTGATGGTGGCTTATATATTTGGAATAAAAACAGTTCACAAGAAGGTATGGCCTTATCTACATCGAAAGAAGAATCTATCATGCTATGACATCGTAGACTATGACACACTAATTTTATGTACTTGAAGAAATTTTTTCCTCTACTATTTCTAAATAAGAAAATAAGTTCCTTGAATTGTGAAGTATGCCAACTGTCTAAACATACTCATTTCCCTTATCCTTTGAAACCTTATGTTCTATCTCAACCTTTCTCTTTAATCCACAATGATCTATAGGGAGCCAGTCGAGTAAAAAATGTCACAGGGGCTAGGTGGTTCATAACATTCATTAATGAACACACTAGAGTTTGTTGGGTATATCTCCTAAAAGAAAAAATCAAAGTCTCTAGAGTCTTCCAAAGTTTTCATTCAATGATTTGAACTCAGTTCAATTCCAAAATTCACACCTTAAGAACTGATAATGGGAGAGATTACTTTAATTCTATCCTAAGCCCTTATCTTTCTGAGCAATGAATCATACATAGAGTTCTTGTGTCCCTCAATAAAATGAGGTTTTCGAGAGAAAAACAGACACCTTGTAGCCATGGCTCGTTCTCTTATGTTTACTATGGGTGTACCGAAGTATTTATGGGGAGAAGCTATTCTCAATGCTTGTTATCTTATAAACCGAATCCCATCAAAGGTATTAAACTTTCAAATATCTTTATATACTCTTCAAAAAAATCCACTTGTTTTGTGTTCCTAATCTCCCAACCAAAACTTTCGGTTGCAAAATATTTGTCCACAATCATCAACCTAATCGATCTAAACTTGATCCTAGAGCCCACACTTGTGTCTTTCTTGGATACTCACCAACACAAAAGGGGTACAAGTGTTATTCTCCAACCCTACACTAGATGTTTGTGTCCCTTGATGTTACTTTCTTCGAAAATGAGCCATATTTTTCAGCCTCTCATCTTTAGGGGGGATATTTAGTGAAGATGAGACCTTGAAAAACCTTCTCATTATACCTCAAGACTCTATCAATCCTACCACCACTACAAAACCTACTGAAAATCCTACAACCACTGCTAAAAATCCTACAGCCATTGCTGAAATTCCTACATCCACTTTAATTCCATATTTAGACCATATTTTACTTGACTCCACTGTGCATCAACAAGAAACAAGGGTGATTAACCATACAAATACCGAAAAACAACCCTCTTCTTCTGAAAAACAATAAGAAAAAACTCAGCAGTTTTGTGTATACTCTCGGAAACATCAGCTACCAGAGACTGAAAACAACAATGACAATGCCATCTTTACCTGAGGATTGTCCTGAAGAAGAAGTTTCACCTCCTTCTTCTTCCATCTATCTTCCAATTGTAGTAAGAAAGGGTACTAGAAGCTTCACTCAACATCCTATTTCTCGGTTTTTATCCTATGTGAACTTTTCTAAATCCTACAATGCCTTTATTTCTAATATTGACTCTGTAGAAACTCCAAAGAACATAGAAGAGGCTCTTAAGTCAACCAAATGGAAGCAAGTCGTGTTAGAAGAAATAAAGGCTCTTGAAGATAATAGAACGTGGGAAATATCTATACTACCTACTGGGAAGAAGACTGTGGGTTGTAAGTGGATTTTAACTACGAAATTTAAACTAGATAAGAGCATTGATTGATACAAGTCTAGACTTGTGGCCAGGGGTTTCACTCAAACATATGGGTTCGATTACGAGGAAACATATACACCAGTGGCCAAACTAAATACTATTCGAGTGCTCTTCTCAATTGTTGTCAACTTAGATTAGCCTTTGATCCAATTGGATACAAAGAAGGCTTTTCTCAATGGAGAATTAAACGAAGAAGTCTACATGGATTTTCCACCTGGATTCGAAGGAAGCAAGGGCCAAGTATGAAAGTTGAAGAAGTATTTGTAAGGACTAAAGCAATCCCCTAGGGCTTGGTTTAATCGTTTTGCCAAATCCATGACGAGTAGATATTATATTCAAGGTCAAGCTGATTACACCTTATTCTAAAAACACTCAGATAATGGGAAGTATTGTATTCTCATTGTATACGTAGATGACATAATATTGAAATGAGATGATTCTACTGAAATTGAACGACTAAAAGAATTCTTAAGTCTTGAGTTTCAACTTAAAGACTTGGGGAATCTTAGATATTTTCTTGGAATGGAGATAGCAAGGTCAAAGGCAGGTATTTCAATCTCTAAAAAAAGTATGTTTTTGATCTACTTTCTGAAATTGGACTGTTGGGTTGCAAACCAGCTGAGACTCCCATGGAACCCAACCTTAAATTAGGAACTGATAAGGATGGAGAAGAGGTAGAAAGGGGGAGATATCAACGTTTAGTGGGAAAACTTATTTATCTTTCTCACTCATCCAAGCATAGCTTTTGGAGTAAGTGTTATTAGTCAATTTATGCATGCTCTTAGGGAGAAACATTTGAAAGATGTCTACAGGATATTGAGATACTTAAAATGGAATCTTGGTAAGGGTTTGCATTTCAAGAAAAATGTTAATCGAAGCATAGAAGTCTACACTAATGTAGACTAGGTAGGTGCTGTTAATGACAGAGGCTCCACAAGTGGTTATTGCAGCTATGTTTGGGGTAATCTCATGACATGAAAGAGTAAAAAATAGTCGGTTGTGGCACGCAGTAGTGCTGAAACTGAGTATTGAGCTCTGTCCCAAGGTATATGTGAAGGAATGTGGCTACAATGACTAAAGGAAGAATTAAAATTATCCTGTACAACACCTATAACACTGAACTGAGACAACCATGCAATAATTAGTATAGCTCACAACCCTGTACACCATGACCGCACCAAGCATGTGGAAATCGATCGCCACTTTATTACGCAGAAAAATAACAAAGGGGAAGTTTGTGTTTCATATCTACCTACTCGACAACAAGTAGCATATGTATTAACCAACTGCTTGAGTAGAAAAAGGTTCGAAAAAATTATGGGCAAGCTAGGTTCAATTGACATTTTCACTTCAGCTTGAGGGGGAGTATTGGAAATCCTTAAATTAAGGAGATTATCTACCTTAGTTCTAGGAATTTCCTTGTAAATTTAGCCATAATCTAATTACTAATTTTTAGGGATAGGCTAATTACTAGAGATTATTTCCGTTTTATTCTTTTTCTGTTATGTCAAAATGATGTACTCCTATTAGAAGAAATAAGAAATTTTCTTCTTCCTAATCTGTTCAAGATCTATAAAGGTGCACCTAAGCATGCTTCTAAGATTTGAATTACACATTTTGATTGGTCGCCTGTCTAAGGTGGAAAGTGGTACTGAAGTTTATCTTGGTGCCTAGGGATTCATGAAGGGCTTTCCAAAAGTGAGAAGTGAATCGAGGATCTCTGTCGAATATGATGGAATTCGGTACCCTATTTAATCTCACTAACTAACGGATGTACAACTAAGTTAACCTCTCTAAGGTATAATCCATTATAACATGGAGAAAATGGGTAGATTTGGTTAAACGGTCAACTATGATCCAAACTTCATCGTAACTCTATCTGGTTAAGGGTAATCCAGTCAAAAAGTTTGCGGTCACTTTGTCCCATTTTCATTGAGAAATCTGAATGGGTTGAAGTAATCCTGAAGGAACATGGTGTTCCGCTTTAAACTGTTAACATACTAATTATTTAGCGACAAACTCTGACAGTTCTCTTTATATACCTGGCCACTAGTATAACTGTCGAAGCTCTTGGTACATTTTGTTACTGTCTGGATGAACTGAGAGTGGACTTCAATGTGCCTCGTGAAGGTTCTTACTATGCAACGAAACATCTACGGGTGCACAAAATCAAATCTTATAATACAACACACCCGCATCATGCAACTCAAAACTCAGTGACTCACCTTGAAAAACCTGCTCAACCCGAGCCTTTAACTGATCTTTTGAACTCTATAGTCTCTTAGTCTCGCCTACTAACTCTATCTCAACTCACAACTTGGCTAACAACTCACCTTCACTAGATAAGCTCAATCGTGCTAAGAGAGCTCGCAACTCTGACATCTATTATTTTCTCAAGACGTCTGCCACAATATTTGTTTTACCTAGATGGTAGTCTATTACACAATCGTATTCTTTAAGCAACTCAGTCCACCTACATTGTCTCAAGTTTAACTCCTTTTGAGTGAGTAGATACTTGAGACTTTTGTGATCGATGAAGATGTGAGATTTCTCACTAAAAAGGTAGTTTCACTAAATCTTCAAGACAAACACAACCACTACTAGCTCAAGGTCGTGGGTGGGATAATTACGCTCGTGACGTTTAAAGTTGACTAGATGTTTAAACTACAACATTGTCTTCTTGCATCAAGACGCATCCAAGACTATTCAATGAAATGTCATTGAAAATTGTGAAGTCCTTACCTGACTCTATTTGAGTCAACACTGGGGCCTAAGTTAAGATGGTTTTCAACTGTTCGAAACTCTTTTGTCGTTTTTCATCCCACATAAAGGGGACTCCCTTTTGAAGTAATCTGGTCAGTTGCCAGCTATCATCGAAAAACCCTAAAAAATCGATGATATTACCCAATTAAACCTTGGAAATTACGTACATCAACATATTCTAGGTGGCTTCACTCAATTATGGCCTAAATATTTTGAGGATCTACTCAGATGTCATCTGCCAACATGACCCAAAAATGAAACCTCGAGCAACCAAAACTCACATTTTCTAAACTTAGCATAAAATTTTTTATTTCAGAGAGTTTGAAGGATGATACGGAGGTGTTGGTCATGCTCTTCCTCTGATCGCGAGTACACAAGGATGTCATCTATAAACACCATTACAAACTAATCTAGGTAGATATCTTCTATCCTATAAAGTATATAATGGTTCCCCTTACCTTCAACTGATAATAACATTATCACAAATTAATCTCTGAGAATACATACGCTCCCCTCATCTGGTCTAAGACATCGTCTATCTTAGGAAGTAGATAAAGATTCTTGATGATTAACTTGTTCAACTGCATGTAGTCAATGCACAGCCTCATCGACTTATCCTTCTTTTTAATGAACGAGACTGATGTTCCCACGAAGAGATGTTTAGTCGAATGAAACCCTTCTCTAATAACTCCTATATTTGAGTATTTAACTCATTTAATTATGTCGGTGTCATGCAGTAGGGAACAATAGACATTGGTGCTGAACCCGGACCTCAATGCCAAACTCTAGTTCTTGATCCAACAGTAAACCTTGTAACTCTTATAAGAACACATCGGGGAAATATCATACTACTCGGATATCCTTCAATGTTGGAACTGAAATTCAGGTGTCGAATATGAGCTAAGAAGGCCTCACATCCCAGTAGATCATCCACTAAGCTTTCGTAGATGACATGATCCTTGATTGGCTTGACTTCTAACTATTCATCACTAACTTGGTACCATCGTCTACCTTGAGCTTAAGTTGTATGGCTTTGAATTTTAAACTGGAGTTGTGCTCGGTTAACCAATTCATACCCAAGATCATGTTGAACTTTCTGAAAGGTAACTTCAATAGGTCTACTAAGAAGGTATGATCCTAAATTTCTACTGGATATCATCCATGAATCTCATCTACTAGGACATTTAAACTTAGACAATACTACCACCTCTCACTAAGCCCCATCCTCTCTGCACGGACGATGTTGATCTCTGATTCGACGTTAAAGCCACTGCCTGAACCCTTAGATAATCTCTAACAAAATGATATACGGAGCCACAATTAAAGCAACCCCTAGATCCCTACTGGGTATGTCCTCGTGTGTCCTCTCCTGCATTAACCACAGATTGGGTGAGTGAAGACTCTCGTTGAATCATTGGTGCTCGCTCTAGAGACTAACATCAAGGGTCTCCTCATAGGCTCAGACCTGCCTCTACAGTTTGAAATTTGGTTAACTCTTCTTGATTGTACTATTGGGGGTCTTTATGAACCCTGACTAACTTTATCCCTCTTGGTTAAAGTCCACAATGGCCTCATCGACTGAGTAGCTCTCCTAGACTGTCCCACCACCCCGTTTGACTGTTAGGCCCACCTACTCAGGACCTCATGATCACCTTCGATTAGCAGGATAACTCAGTAAAGACATTAGGAGGGTTGGCTACAATGTGCAATAAAATGTCAATGTGTAGGCCTTTTCTGAATCTACGGTAGCGGTGCTCATTTATTAAAACCAACTCAAGCGCGTACCTCAACCTAAGAAACTCTCGCTCATACTTCATCACAGAACGATAATTCTAGGCTAAATACAAAAACTGCTCTCTCAGATCATCGGTGTGAACCTCTCCGATGTATTTCTATTGAACTCAGATAGAAATTTCTCCCAATATGGTCTCTCTAGCTCTAGTTCCAGCTCTGTCGTATCCCACATATCTATAGTATCACCCTTGAGCAAGGCAGTGACACACTCAAGCTTACCCTCGGGGGTAAAATGCAACTGTCAATAAGTGCGGAGGGTCTCTAGTGTCGGTCACTAATGAGGCATGACTCTCGTTTCTGTCATCCTGACTAAACGTTGGATCGTGTGCCATGTGTTTTTTTCTTAAATTAGAAAGAAATTGATATTATCATCATTTCAGTCTTTATAATACTCTTGACTCTCTACAGGCATAGACACTGGCTGAATTTAACCCGTGTGTCCTAGAAACGACTAAATTTGACGTTCTAATATCACTAAATATAATATCCTAATCCAATCTGACCCAAATATCGATGGATTATGATGTCACACGGGACCACCAAAGTGGTTAACCCAAAATTTTTCTTTTTAAAATGAATACATCTGTGATACTTAAAAATCATCCATAGTAATACAAAATAAAACATAATAAAACTGAGTTTACAAGTTCGAGGGAGCTCCCAAATATTCAAAATAAACAATACTGATTTTAATACAAAATAGAGTTATGACTGAATAAAAAAATGGTCTACAATAGTACATGCCCTCCAATACAAATCAAGACATACTTTAAAGCCTTAGTTGTTTTGGAATATATGGTGACAATAACACTCCATAGATGGTCTCTTAAGAACATATGCATGAAAACATATTTCGAACACTAAGATTACGAGCTCAGTACCACATTAATAAATGTATTATATTACATGCATTCACTAAATGTGCATGTTAGTGGCATAGGTAAGATGACAAGAAAATACTAATATGGCATACTGAGATAGGCATCATGGTATGGTTGTGGGTTCTGTATCTCGGAGCTGACACACCCCTTTAGCCTTCCTATATACCCTTGGGTATCTGGCGTGAGATCCAAAATTGCACCAGAAATGTAAAATAGACCAACTTACTCCGTAATATCTTGGGGCATCTACACCTAGCTAACAGCTGAAGTGCCTTGGCACTAAATGGGATATCCGAACTATACGATCGCTATCCATGAAAGTAACTCAGGTGTCCTGACTATGTCCCGAGTATCAAGCAAGGCTAGTTTTGTCATCCTAGTTGTCATTGTTTCTAATTGTTCTGAGTCTATTATTGTTCCAATTTATAGTTTTATTTCATGGTGTTATGGTATTATTGGGTCCGTCAATTCTATCTTTTAAAACTCTTGGGTTTCTTACTCAAAACTGCACGTGGGTACCGATATCGGTATTGACCTCCAGTATCGATACTAACTCCTATGTATCGATATTATTGACTTATTAAAGGATGAAAGAAAATGATTAGTATCGATACTTTAGTTTGAATATCGATACTCTTGGTTTACGGTGTCGATACTAAATTTGGCTTCATTGTTTTGAAAATACCTAAGTATTGATACCCTTTTTAGGAGTATCAATATTTTACCCTCGAAATCAACACTCCCACGAGTATTGATACCAAACATGGCTATTGGAATCTCCTAAGTGAACATGGTATTGATACCACACTGTGAGTATTAATACCTTATCTAAAGTATTGATACCCATTGTATGGGTATAGATACTTTTATCCCAAAATTCCTGGTTTTCACTAGCTGAAGAACAGTATCGGTACTATTCTTTCAGTATCGATACTCGATCCCATAATACTCTACTTTGGGCATGAAAAACACCTCTCCAACACTCCCATGAGTCCTATTGAGGTTCCCAAACGTTATTAAAATGTTATGTCTGATATTAGGGGCCATAACAAGTCCATAAACTTGTTGAGAAACATTAAACATTAAAATCCACCATGAACATGCTTCATAACTCATGCAAGCTAATAAACACACCTAGTGATCTACTAGTGGTACAGTTGAGTTAGAAGTGAGTTACCTTAATATCCTAAGCTACTGGAAACACTCAAGCTCACCCAAGTGCTAGTTTTTCCTTTTCTTTAGCTTTGATGCTTTCTCTAACTTTTCTCACTAAACAATAATCAAACATATGAATTACTAACAAGTTTGGGGGCTTAGAAAGGAGTTAGAAACACTTCCTAAGGCTTGAGTTTCTCAAAAATGGGTTGATTCATTATGGGTTTCGAAACCCCTACTAAAACCTTTCTTATGGCTATCATGTCAAAATGGGGAGATTGAGGGCTCAATTTAAAGCTCTAAAGGTGGTGGTTAAGATTCTTACCTTTAAAAACTTGTACAAGGCTTGCTAAGTCACAAATTTCCATCTTTTACTCAACCAACTTGAAGAATGAGGAAATGGAGGGTGGTTGCTGGTTACATCATCACCTATTAAAGAATTTTATCCTTCTTTTAAAATTTGGTATAATTCTCCCCTTGGTCCTCCTAACTTTGATCACAACTTAAAAATATTTTTTTATCATCATTAGGGACCAACCCAACCTTTCTTAGTCCAAGTTTCCTTATAACTCTCTCGGGTTAATGGGTTTATCTAAAACACTCTCGGGTTAAACCGAACTACTAACACGGGATTTGAGAAAAAAATAATAAATAATTAAAATAAAATTTATAACATTAAATACTCACATTAATCGAAAAAATTATACATATAAATGAAAAATATATAATTTAGATAATATAATTTTTGTGTTAAGCCTCAAAATAGAATACATAAAATCTTCCTTTTAATCATTTGATGATTCTCCTGTTAAGGAAAATTCTCGAATTCAAATTTATTTGGAAGCAATACCTAACCTTTCACCCTATTCACACGTGGAATACCCAAAATGTACTACATTTCGCTCTTAAACCCAAAACTATCTTCTTCTTTTTTCTTTACTTCGCTTGTTTTTATGAGATTTCTTGAATATGAAATAATGATCGAAATAAATTAAATGAAATTTTATCTAAAAAAAATTTACTTTTGGTGTATTTAAAATTTAATTTTTTAAATTTTATCATTTCATTATTTAATTTAAAATTTAATTTAATTATTTACAACATTAAAATTATATGCGTAAATTCATATATATTATACTATCATATATTTATTATATAGCTTACGAATTAGTATTTTGCTTTATTTTAAAATACCACGCCAATAAGTATAATAAGAGAAATTAAAAAAAATGGTTGTCCCTTTTTTTCCATATGTATAGGGTAAGGAAGAGGCAAGATAGTAGGCTGCCCCCAACATCAGATTGAGAACAACTTCCGTAGGAGACCTTCAATTATGAAATGACCTCCGTGGATTAGATTCGTAAAAATAAAAATACGATGACTAAATAGCTAAAACGGCCATGCAGCTAAAAAAAGGCCGTTTTAGCTAAGATCAACGGGAAATGTTTCACCTTTCCCTCTGTCTCACAAACAAAGCAAAAAAAATACACCTTTCGTGGAAGAAGAAATCTAGACCCTCTAAACGGCCATGCAGCTAAGATCAACGGCCGATCTCCCACATGCAAAAGAAGAATGAAATAAAAAGTTAAAAGAGAGATCTTGATTTTCTATTTTAAAGGGGAGGATCCTTTCGAAAAAACAAAAAGAGAATACCAAGAAGAAAAAACGAAACTTAGAAGAAAACCTTACCTTTCTTCTCCGGGTGGGAGCGAACCCCATTCATTGGAGCAATGGAGACCTTCAAATCGAAGGTAAATCCATGAAACCCCCCCTCATTTCCTTGTTTTGTTTTTTGATTTTTTATTTGGGTTAAAAAAAAGGTTTTAGTTCAGATAAAAAAACGAGGTAGTCAGGGAGCGTTACCTTCGTCACTGCCAACTAACGGTGGTCGGAGAAGGGACAGGGAGACTTTCTTTATTCTGGTTTTTTAAGAAAAGAAAAGAAAGGGAGTTAGTGTTGGAGAAGAGGAAGACGACGTGAAGAGGAAGGGTTAACAATAATATGTTTTTTAGGGTTTTGTTTTTAAACTCTTAAGGTTTAATATTAAGATACCGCTGTTTTTGAGTTAATATAAGACACGTGTAGAGATTTTTCTTTTAATTATTGGGCTTATTTTTAAGGACTCCGCCTAAGTTTACTTTTAATACAATTGGATCCTCGATTTGAGGCTTTTTAATTTTCACTTTCTTTCGTTTCAGTCAAAACCTTTTGTTATTTAATGTAGTGGGAAATTTTCATGCTAAGTCCATTCATTTTACTTTATTTCAAATGCTTTTCTTTGTTTGTTTGAAGTGATTTAGACTCGAGAAAATAACCTCAGTGACCAAAAATGTCTTATAATATACGATTTTAACCAACTTTTTTTGGATTCGCCAAAATGACCAACTAAATCGCAATGCGATCGATAATTCGCAACGCGATCTCCGGTATCGCAAATCAGTTTCCAGATTCGCAACGCGATTCTGACTATCGCATTGCGATTTCCCAAATTCGCGTTGCGATTTTCCTAATTCGCAATGCGAATACGTAAATCGCAACGCGATTACGTAAATCGCAATGCGAATTAGGAAAACCGCAATGCGAATACGTAAATCGCAATGTGAATCTGACTATCGCAATGCGATTTACATAGCGCCATTCGTATTAACGCGTATTTTTTTTCAAATTCCAAACACGAATTTCTTAATATATCGGAAACTGAACCGTCCACAGTATATCCCGTAATCGCAACTCATAACCTAAAACCTAAAATCACAACTCAGCCCCAACTCCATCTCTCACTCTCTACGGCGAAATCTGTCCCCATCTCCGAAGATTTCCGTCCCCATCGCCGGCGAAATCCCTCACAACCATTCACGGTCAGAAATCCCTCACAATCATTCAGAAATGGAAAATCAACCTCCGAAGGTTAGTTTTTTTAATTATTTTTATTTTGAAATTTTTGCATTATTTTAGGTTTTTCATATTGAAATTGATGATAAGTTTACTGGTAATTTCAATAATAGATTACCCATTTCACTTAGATTTCTTATTAAATTCATTTGATTGCTGCCAATACTGCTAAACTGTTTAGTCTTTAACCCTATGAAGTTAGTATTTGTCTTTGTTTTGTCTTTTGGTTGAAGTAATGCAGAAGAAGAATAGTTTCTAAACTTAAAATCGCAATATGAAAATGAAAAACGCAACACGAAAATGACTATCACAACGAGAGAAATGAAAATCGCAACAAGAGAATCGCAACGCGAAATGAAAATCGCAACGAGATAATCGCAACGCGAAACCAAAATCGCATTGCGATTTTCATTTCGCGTTGCGATTCTCTCGTTGCGATTTTCATTTCGCGTTGTGATTTTCATTTCGCGTTGCGATAGTCATTTCCGCGTTGTGATTTTCATTCTCTCGTTGCGATTTTCATTTCAACAAAAAGACAAAACAGTGTTGCAAATTTTAGTTTCAAGAATAAACTACTATTTATATTTATTGTTTTTGGTATATCTTCACAGTGTAGTTTTTGGTATATCTAACTTGGTATGTTTATTATTTTTGTAGAAATTTTTTTGGCTTCATTGACATTAAGGAATAAAGTTAGCCTAGCCACTACAATTGCTTCGAAGCTTTCACCTGCACAAAGAAAATTGTTTGAGGAAACCTGCTTCGGGCCATGGCTGAGAGTACAGCATCCGGGTAGAGATGCTAATTTGACCCATTTGTGGCTTCAAACCATGACTAGTGATCTACCCGACAGTATACAACGTGGTGAGGAAGAGATATGGTTTCATTTTCCACCGGCGTATACATGTTTTGGGCAGAAGGAGTTCTGCTTAATCATTGGTCTACGATTCAGACACAATGATGTAGGCCGGTTCACTCGTCATATCACCCGCCCATCATGGTTATCCAGGGTTTTTCCTGATGAGTCAATAGAGAAGCCGAACTTACACGTCGACGACCTGAAGAAATTGTTTAATAAGAAAGATGGTTTTACTCGGATGAATGACGTCGATGTTGTCCGAGTATGCCTTCTACTACTTTTGTATGCCGACTTTTTAGGCAGAGAGGCCATACAACCTATTCCTCAGGAGCTAATATTATTGGTAGAGGACCTAAATGCATGGAATCTGTTTCCGTGGGGTTCGTATATATGGAAAGCTACCTGGACTAAGTTATCGTCTGCCTTTGATGACCGCAAAAGTTTGCGTGGCGATGGGTCGAAATACACTTTGTCAGGCTTTGTTTGGGCCTTTAAGGTAAGAATTTCTATATAATGTTTTCAAAATTATAATTAATTATTTAACAATTACTAATGTTTGTTATTATATTATTTGTAGATTTGGATATTCGAGGCTTTCCCCAGCATGCGGACATATGCATTAAAAACTTCAAATGATATTCCTAGGGATATTTCCTGGAAGAGGAAACGTCTGTTGGATTGGGAAGACTTAATACCATATGCGACAATAAATAATGTAAGTTAACACAAATACTATCATATATAAACAAGTTACTAATAGTAGAGGTTTAACTTTGTTTGAGTTTTTTGTATTTTTAGTAGGCCAACACTCCATTAATGAGACTGACACCCACGGAGGCTGAGCTTGCCTCTGATTGGTGGCAAGCTAGTCAGCATTTTCTTGATGGCACGAATGATGAGCAGCCTCCACTTCCTCCACTTCGAGAGCCATCACCTCACCCAGAGCCATCACCTGATCAACCTGACTATACATCTCTACAACGAGAGCCATCACCTATCCCGTCACATCATCGAGCCTCTTCTCCACCATCACCTCATGATAGGCGACCGACAAAGATGCCACGACTTCTATCTCCCTGTTCTCCACCTCCACAGGATGAGTCAAGGGAGTTACATGATGAGGTCAATGCCTTGCGTGAGGAGATCGGTACTCTACGCGATAACGATGGTGCATGACGTGTGGAGGTGTCTACTTTACGTGGTGAGGTTGCCGCTCTACGTGAGATGGTAGTATCATTGCAGAATGAGGTTCATACTCTACGCAACGAGGTAAGTTTAAGATTTTTCATATTTAACTTGATGATAAATTTACTCGTAATTTCACTTAGATTAACCATTTCACTTAGATTGCTTAGTAAATTTATTCAGTTGCTGCCAATACTGCTAAACTGTTTATTAACACTGTGAAGTTAGTATTTGTCTTTTTTTTTGTCTTTTGGTTGAAGTAAATTTATTCGGTTGCTGCCAATTCTGCTAAACTGTGTATTCTTTAACACTGTGAAGTTAGTATTTGTCTTTGTTTTATCTTTTGGTTGAAAGTAAATTTGTTCGGTTGCTGCCAATTCTGCTAAACTGTGTATTCTTTAACACTGTGAAGTTAGTATTTTTCTTTGTTTTGTCTTTTGGTTGAAAGTAAATTTGTTCGTTTGCTGCCAATTCTGTTAAACTGTGTATTCTTTAATACTCTAAAGTTAGTATTTGTCTTTGTTTTGTCTTTTGGTTGAAGTAATGAAATCCATTCAAGTTTCAATTTGCAGAAGAAGAAGAAATAGTTTATTCTTGAAACTATATTTTAGCAACACTGTTTTGTCTTTTGGTTGAAATGAAAATCGCAATGAGAGAATGAAAATCGCAACGCAAAACGAAAATCGCAACGATAGAATTGCAACGCGAAATGAAAATCGCAACGACAAAATCGCAACGCGAAACCAAAAATCGCAACGCGAAACTATAATCGCGTTGCGATTTTAATTTCGCATTGCGATTCTCTCGCTGCGATTTTTATTTCGCGTTGCGATTTTTGTTTCGCGTTGCGATAGTCATTTTTCACGTTGCGATTTTAAGTTCCAGAAACTATTCTTCTTCTGCAAATTGAAACTTGAATGAATTGCATTACTTCAACCAATAGACAAAGACAAATATTAAGTTGACAGTGTTGCAAGTTTGAAACATATTTGCCTTTGTTATCTGATGCATTTTGTGAACTATGATAGAATAATGACTTGGGTGAATTCAATGCAAGTTTGAAACATATTTGTCTTTGTTTTCACTGTTTAAATATCATGTCTGTTTATTTACTGATTTTTGTATTTAATTATTTAGCGGCCCGATAAGGTGGATGTTTTACGTCGGGTTTTTCTTGCACGACAGAGTTCACGCATCAGACGGCGTGCACGTGCTATTAAGTCTCCGTACACCCCAATAGTGCGAAGACACCGCAAGAAGAAGCCCGACTCGCCTGTCATCCCTCAAGAGTCCACTCCAATCGTTGAAGAGGCCCCTATCATTCCTCGAGAGTCCCCTCCCACCGTTCAAGAGGCCACTGTCATCGTTGAAGAGGTCCCTCCCACCATTCAAGAGCCCGATTCACATGGCGTCATATGTAAGATTCTTGAGAAACCCTCTGACGTGCCGGACATGATGGATGAGAGTTGGCTCTCGTATGAGTTACCGGCCAGTACCATACCGGTATCTGAAGTGGAGAGGAGACAACTACCGGACACAATTCTGGATAACACCCTTTGGGCTAAGACCGCAGTTGATTTTTATCTACATGAGCGGAGCCAGGGGTGTTTCACTGACATAAGCAAGCTCAACGATGATATCTATTTGTTGCTTGATCGGTCTTGGTGGGGCTTATTATTAGGGGTCGAAGACAATGGCTATTTCGATGGAGGGGTAAGTCTTATATTTTTCTTATATTTCAATTTGATTATTTTTTTTAAATTTATGTAAGTTACTAATATATGTCTTTTTTTTTGTAAAACAGCATATCGATGCGTGGGTGTCACGTCTTCTAATAATTAGGAAACTTAAGGAAAATAAAAGAAATACACGATATACAATTATGCCGACGTCTTTTAACGTTGTTCACTTGAAGAATCAACGAGATGAATCATTTGCCTTGGGCAATGGACAAGCTAAACTTTATCCTGCATGGTGGGAGGTCGATAAGGTTAGTATTTATTTTAGATTGAGTTTAAAGGTATTCATAAATAAGTGCGCAAATGAATGAATTATTACTTATGATTGTAGGTGTTTATCCCTGTTTTGGAACGTAAACATTGGCTTCTCGTCGAGCTTCAGCTCCCATCCCTTAAGGCAATAGTATATGACAGCATGATAAATTAAATATCATTGGTTGATTTAAGAGATATTATTAAGGGATAGAGCTCTCATTTGGCTAAATTCTTGGATGCGATAAATTATTGGACTCGTTCTGGAAACAAGAAGCCAAAGAAACTCAATATTACAGTTAGCAGAGACGAGACCGCACCACAACAAACGAAAGGACCCAGAGGGGATTGTGGTCCTCTCGTATGCTTGGCGTTGGAGCGTTTGATCACAGGAAGTATAAAGTATCTACCTCCCACCGATAGAGATAGAACTGCAGTAGGCTTGTGGTTTCGGTATTATATGTCTAGACCGATATATACGAGACGCTGCCTACCTGTATCCGCGTTATAAAAATGTCCATAAACAATTGGTAAGTTTATAGGCTTTTGGTTTGAAAATGTTTGGTTAAGTACCTAGAATTCAATAATTTGTTGTTTGTAGGTTTTAGATGTGTAGAAAGTGTTGTTTGAGCAAATATTTGGTTTCTGCAGGTTAATCTCAGAAGTGAGCTGCGTGAAAATGATGTATGGCTGCAAAAGTTGATTCAATAGTAGATGAGGAAATAAGAATTATTGCTTATTTTTTGATTGTTTAATTGATTTGTAAAAGATGATTTGTAAAAGTTGATTTGTTTAATTGATGTGAACATAATTCTTATTTGTGCTTGTTTAATTGATTGAAATGTAATGGTTGATTTTGTTAATTTCAATCTGCATTATGTTGAAGGCAAAAAATGACTATCGCAATGCGAAATGAAAATCGCAACGAGAGAATCACAACGTGAAATGAAAATCGCAATGACAAAATCGCAACGCGAAACTAAAATCGCAACGCGAAACTAAATTCGCGTTGCGATTTTCATTTCACTTTGCGATTCCCTCGTTGCGATTTTCATTTCGCATTGTGATTCTCTCGTTGCGATTTTCATTTCGCATTGCGATAGTCATTTCCGCGTTGCGATAGACATTAAGATGATTGCGAACGTCATTTCCGTGTTGCGATAGTCAAATGAATGCCTAATAAGTGATAACAACTGAACAGATCATAGTAATTTTCAAACTCAAGTTACTAATACATGCCTAACTGAAAATGTTAAAAGTTTACACATAAAATCCACATAATACAACGTTTGCATTTAAAAATCACCTAAGTTAACAGTCCCAAAAGGTGAAGCCGGTTATGATTGGGATTTTAAAGATGATTGCGATTTTGATTGCCTTTTGCTTGACACCATATGAGCTTTGGATTTTGATGAGGATCCATATTTTGGTAGAGGAAAAGATGATTGTGATGGCACTGGTGATCCACATGTCAACCTTGTATGACCACTTTCCTTGCACCAACTACATGTCGATCTCTTCTTCTCTTCACCCTTAGACGGTATACGATCGTGACTTTTTGGTCGGCCAGGTAGCCTTCTGTCCATGGCTGGTGGCAAAACTGTTTGTAAGTCATCTGGTATGTCCCACTCAGAAGGATGTGGAATAGGGTAGACAATCTCGCCATAAGTCTGTCGATATACTTCTGTAGTGTAGCAATCCATAGCGTATGCGCTTGAATCATCTTGGTTTAGATGAAGAGAAACTTTTATAACATGGCCACACGGATAACCAGATGTTTGCCATTTCATACAACTACACGTCTTTGTATTTAGATCGACAAGCCTATTTAAGTTATTATCCAGTACTTCAAACAAAGTGTTTGAACATGGTTCAACTCTCCATGACGTTGACTTCACAACACGTTTCGTTATCTTTTTTTCTGTCCATGGTGTAACACGATGTTCCAATGTTCCTGTAAATTTAAATAAATAATACTTAGTAAAATATATGATAAGTTACGAATTTAAAGAAATAATACCTGCATGGTTTCTTTTCTTGTAGTACCAATGTTGAATAGAGGCTCGAAAAAACTCCATTAACATAGTAATGGGTAATTTCCGGGAATGACGACTTAGAACGTTGATTGATTCTGCACTATTAGACGTCATGAAACCATATCTTGCTCCAAGTTGATGTACTCTTGACCATCTTTCAAACCCGACATCTTCTAGTGTTTGAGCACACTGAGGCAAAACACATCTTAAACAGTTTATATGCTTATTAAAATCTACTTCCCGATAAGCTTTTACAGCCTTCCAGTATGTCCATTTGTGATTTTTTATACCAGCAGACCTTGATTTTAGATTTCTATACAAATGAACACCACAAAGTCCATGAAAAGCATATGGGAAACACCTTCTAACAGCGTTGTCAATTAAGTTTGCCCTATCGGATATGATTGTCAGATTTCTAATAGGACCTATGCAATCCCTAAGATGCCCCATAAACCATGTCCATGAATCAGAGGTTTCAGATTTTCCAACCCCATAAGCTATTGGCAGTATCCCATTGTTAGCATCCATGGCTACTGCTAATAAGTTTACTCCAAGGTATTGACCTTTTAAATGTGCTCCGTCAACTATAATAACTGGGCGCATGCAATTAATAAATGAACGAATCTACAAAATCATATACACAAGAAATATAATCATTTAAATGTGAAATGCATGTAACTAACAAAAATGAGTCAACAAAATTATATTGATTTACTAACCGCAGCACCAATGGCGATAAACAGCAACTCAAAGCGTCCATCTCTATCTGTTTTGATATGAGTTATCGACCCATGATTTTTCAACTTTAAATTGTGACAATAAGCCGGCAGTTGGGCAAACGATGCTTCTGGCAACCCCCTCAACAATTCCAAGGCATAACATTTGGCTCTCCAAGCTTGAGAATATGAGATACTAATCTTGAACCGAGCATTCATGTCAGTCATAATTTCATATCCCCGATATACCCTACCATTCAAAAACATTAACTCAGCCAGAAAACCACCCAACACCTTTTTGTTTGCCTGTCTATGGTGAGGAAAAACTTGGGTTCTTGAACATGTATGTTTATCAATAAAAGTCCTAACTTGAAACATTTCGCAATCTTTTATCCTCTTTGCAATCATACGCTACATACAGTTTTTGTCAATCATACACCTTGTTTCGAAACGATCTTTGCTTGATTTGTTAACTTTTAGTTGATAGCCATCTTCCACACATTTCGTATACAAAGCTATCTTCAAGTCTTCCTTTGTATCAAAACAATCATCTTTCTTGATACGAATAATTTTTGTGTGACAATCAACTGCTATCTTTACCAACTCTTCTTCCGGTATATGAAGTAATTCTGGCATATTCCAGTTATACTCCCGTGGCATTTTCTTCGGGGACTTTTCTTTGGGGATTTCTTCTTCTTCTTTTTCTTCTTCAGTGTTATATGAATTACAGAATGGATGTTCAACATGTTCATTTACAGTCGTAACTTCCTCCTCATTATCATCAACAACATCTTCCTCGGCAACGGCTGTTTCATCATCAAAATTTGGGTATTGACCAATATCAAAATCATTACATGTAGGGTCTGTTTCTTCTTCTGAAAAATCATCAAAATCCGAGTATTGACCAAGATCAAAGTCCGGGTATTGACCAAGATCAAATTTCGAATACTGACTAGTACTCACAATTTTTTTGTTGGCTCATCATCGTCTAACTGGTCAATACGAAAACCGGAATTTGGTGCTGAAAGTTGATTGGGATTTGGATTAGGGAAAGGTTGTGGGTTTTGAGATTGTGTTTGGTATTGGAAATGTGGTGAAACAATATTTGCTTGGTGATGAAATTGTGGTGGAACCATTAAATTTTGAGCACCATAAACTGGGGTTGAAAAACTTAGTTGATTACTACCCGCTACTGACCCAACTTCACTACTTCTAGGTTCAACAACATACAATGTAACATCATCACTTGAAACACTAATGTAAGCAATGAATCGTTCAACATCTTCATTGTCGGTTAACAAAAAAACTTTACCATTTCTCTGATAAGATAGCCTAATTCCACTTAAGGGCTCTAAATTCAATTTATTTGCAACACGTAACATTAGAGTTTCATAAGTTAACTTTTTTAATGACAGTTTTAGTTGAAGATTCATGGGTAAAGGCATATATTATAAAACACCATGAACATTCTCCCATGACCCTCCAAAACACAAATCTATCCAAACATGATCAACATTAGATGATTTCATTATTGTAAATTAATTTACTAAACAAAGGAGCTGCGAAACTAAAACATGTTGTCGGATGGGGAAGGATGTCGTTGGATATAGGAACGGATGTCGCCGGAGAGAGTGATAAATGAAGATGGAATGAGTTGCGATTTAGGGATTTAGGTTATGAGTTGTTGCTGCTGCGTATTTATATACCCAAAACATTTGTGTTGCGAAATTAAAACCTGTTGCAAATTCAGAAATTGAGTTGCGAATTTGAAATTCAATATTGCGATAGTCAGAATCTCGTTGCGATTTTCCTAATTCGCAATGCGAATACGTAAATCGCAATGCGATTACGTAAATCGCAATGCGAATTAGGAAAATCGCAATGCGATTACGTAAATCGCAATGCGAATTAGGAAAATCGCAATGCGAATTAGGTAAATCGCAATGCGATTACGTATTCGCATTGCGATTTACGTAATCGCATTGCGATTTACGTAATCGCATTGCGATTTACGTAATCGCATTGCGATTTACGTATTTGCAGTGCGAATTAGGAAAACCGCAACGCGAATTTGGGAAATCGCAATGCGATAGTCAGAATCGCGTTGCGAATCTGGAAACTGATTTGCGATACTGGAGATCGCGTTGCGAATTATCGATCGCATTGCGATTTAGTTGGTCATTTTGGCAAATCCAAAAAAAGTTGGTTAAAATCCTATATTATAAGGCATTTTTGGCCACTGATGTTATTTTCTCTTTAGACTCTGTTTGCGTATACTTAGTTTAATATGATATTGGGGCTCTTAACTTTACTATCGTTTCATTTATGTCCTTATGTTTAAGTTAGACTTGCATTTTATAGTTGTGTATCCACTGTTTGCTCATTCTAGTTTCGTTATATTATGTTTGCTTCGTATGTATGAATGCATATATTATCATATGTTAGTTGCTTTGTGTTGCGTGTAATATATATATATATATTTCAGTTAATTTGTTTTATATGTTATATACTAATTATTGTTCAAATATGAAAGGGTATATATGTGTGTGTGTGTGTTTTAATATATAAATTATTCTATTCCAATGCACGTTATGTGTCATATTTATACTTTAAGAAGGTGTGTAGTTCATGACAATTGTCTTAAGCATGTAATTCTTTTCTTAAAATATGATATTATGCATTTACAATATGAACACTTGGTTTTGTACTTATTATGTATGTATATTAGGTCTTTGGTATATCTTCCTTGTTTGTAATCAATTTACATCATTTTTTTTTCTAAATGTTAATTTCAAGTACGAACATAAGTAAATTTTATAACTATATTTTTTTTGGATAATACTTATTAAATATTTGTTAATTATAGGGTTTTTATCGAAAAGGATTGTTATTTTGTGCGAATAATATGGAGATGCACCTTAACTGAAGAGGAGTGTGTCTCCAAGAATTATTCGTATAAAATGGTGTGGTTTTATTCGATCAAGTTTTTAAAATACATATTTTCTAAAAAAATTGAGACAATAATATTTCGTAAGAACAATCTGGGAAAATACGCCTTAACTAGCGAGAAGAGTGTTCCCGAGGATTCTTCGTACGAATTGCCGCCTATTTACACGAATATTTTTTACATATTAAATATATATTTAATTTTAATACAAAAAATAAGGTAATGGTCTTTTATATGGAAAATCTATGGGAAAACGGTTTAACTAGCGAAGAGTATGTTTCCGAAGGTTGCTCGTATAAAAGTGTATCATTTTTAAAAAAAATTATTTAATTTAATGAAAATGATCACGATTTAAATACATCTCTAAATTTACAAGATTTCAATATCTAGATGACGTATAAACGCTTAGGTATCGATTTTGGACGTTGTGGGAGTGCTTACCCTTCTCCACGCTTAACTAACTCCCGAGTCATTTTTCAAAATGATTTTCTGGTTAAATGCATATCAGTTTCTTCTTTTTAACTTAATTTTCTTAAAATTTATTTTAAAATATAACTTTTAGGTATTCAATCTACCTAACCGAAAGGTCGATGGCTACTCCAAAATTATTTTTTCAAAACCTTATTTATTTTTTAAATTAAGTTTGATCAATCCTCTACCTAATCAAGTCAAAAAACTTAAGGACCGTTCCGACAGAATGGCAAAAATGAAAATGCATAATGCTAAAAAAAAATCCCTTAATGTTGCCTAAATGATCACTTTATCCTTGTCCAATTTTGAAATACTTTAACCTTCAACGAATTAATTTTAATCAAAATAACAAAAATATGGATTGATAGTAGGAGGATTTGAACGAAGAAAATACTTTGATAAAATGATATTTAGATTAAATTGCGGTTAAAACTAAATTTATATGTTTATAAAAATATATTAATTATAATATAAATAATAAAATTTAAAAAAAAAATATTTATAACGTCAATTATAAATAATTATAACATTGATATTTTATAATTTGTGTTGCAACTTGCACGTGATGATATAAATAATTCATATAATATTTTATTATTTATAAAAAATATAATTATAAATTATATTATAATTGATATTATAAATATATTCTTATCATATTTTAAAATTTATGTTATAATTAATATAATTTTATAAAAAATGTAATTAATATCAATTATAATTTAATCTAAAAAATATTTTATCAATAATATAATAATTTTTTATTCGGTATAACGGTTGGACGTTGGCTATTGATTCTCATAATCCTACGTTTGAATCGTCTCAATATTATATTTTATTTTTAAATTTGTTCATCAATAAGATAATAATATGTGTTGTTATATTATTAGATGACATTAATTTATTAAATAAAACTATTTATTACATATGTTTATTACTCTCAATAATAATCATTCACTTAAATGTATTATCTAAACGTGTGTTTATGAGTATATAAGGTGTTGCAATAATTGGTGTTCGTACTCGTAAATTTTAAAAATAACAATGATTTTTTAAACTATTGAGATAAGTTAATTTTTCTCCATATATAAGATGTGAAGCTAATGAATTATGTCATAAAACATTAACATGTAAAATCATTCATTGAATCTATTAAGTGATCTTAATAGTTAAAGAAAAAATTTAAAATTTTATGAATTATGAATTTAAACATTTGTATCTAAAAATTTTAAATAAATATTATTTTAAGATCGTCTCTTAATGTTAAAAAAATAATTGTACTTGTACTTTAACACGTGTTTTCACAGAAAATGTTGTGGCATGTTTCTTGCACTTCGTACACCTGTGAGGGGTAAGCTGTTGCTAGTACCAAACGCGATGACTGCGCGTGAAGTAACCATTCCATCGGATAGCTTACAACTATGAGACAAGTCAAAAGCGGAATACGGATAGTGTAGAAGAATGAAGACGTTTTGCTCACATCATTTATTTATTTTTCCATGCGCGCTTGTTTATTTAAAAGCAATTATTATAGTCATAACTCATACAATGAGCCACGCCTTTGTTTATGTGTGGACCCCCCCTCCGTAATACAATACATCTTTTATTCGTTAAGCTTTTACATGAATTATCTCTTTGAACTTTTCCTTTTCCATCGTCATTTTCCATAAATTTTCTTAGTATTTTTTCACTCATCAAACAACATGGGAGTTGAGCTTTTCTAGAGATTCAAATGAGCGACGAGATCTATATACTGGAAGGTTGCAGGGATGGACAAACTGCAGCTGTGCATCACCATCGATCATATCTAGCTCTAGATGAGAGTTTACACCAAACGTGATCCGAGACTTGTATTTTCATTTGATTCATCATTGTTTCTTGTTGTTAAACACTTTCATATTGCACAAGTGTTACAAATCTCGGTAGATGTGACAGGTCATCGAGTGAACTTAGAGAGTACCTACAGTAATGAAAGTTACAACGATAGTTCAGAGGGTTCTGAGTACCTCTTCCACACTCGTAAAGTTATTTTCATTTAGGAGTATATGAATATAGACTAAATGAGGATATTTGAGCTGGACTAAGAAGGGTTAGATCCTTTAAACATGTCGATACCATAGGCGAGTTAATCGGTACAACTCTAGTAAGGTCATAGTTGTTGTGAATCTTATGCTTGATTACATTCCATTTACTTTCATATACTTTTGCTTTACCTTGTACTTCAATGTTTTTGAAGAAATCGTTAGTCTTAATCTCCTACACTAATATGATGAACAAAGAGGTTGAAAAAAAAATATTTACTCATCCCCTAAACAAATGCAAGATTAAATTATTATTTTGGTATAACGGACTCATTCATGTTGTTGCCTCTCAAAATCCACGCTAACTTACTACAAAGGATGATGTTTTAGGAAAAACAATATTCAACATATCAACGATAATTTTGAATAGCGTTAACAATTTAGATTGACTGTCTAAAGTAATAGAATAAAAGAATCGTAATAATAAAATTAAAATCCTAATTTAATCATGAAATATTAATAGATAAGTTATACATCTAATATCTAAATTATTACTTTTTGATCCATTATAGTATTTAATTTTTCAAAATTTTAAAAATTATACTTTAAATTTAATTTTTGTTTTATTTCGATACTAGTATTTAAAAATTTTAATTTTTATTTCATTTTAATATCTTATTCAAAATTTAATATAACTTAAAAATTTAATTACTAAAATTGATCAAATACAATTTTCGTCGGACCCATTTTTTTTTATTAATTTATTATTATTTATTTATTAATAATTTTTTTCAGATTACAAAGGCCAAACCGAGCCCAAAATCAAATGACCCAACAATAGGCCTAATACTACCAAACCCTAAGGGCCCATCATATTACAAAGTTTGACTAACCCTAAAATTAGGATTAGCCACCCACCGCCGCCGCCATTGCCATGAGATTCGCCAGTTGCCACCGTCGCCATTAGAATCAATCTCATCGCCATTTGAGCCGATTCTAACGTCGTTACTGTTGTTGCCAATCGTCCTACCACCACAACATCACCATCTCGCATCAACAATGAAATCAACCCACCAAATCAAGATTAAATCTATTAAAATAAGAACAAAATCAACTTAACCTCTGTAAATCCCATACCCCTCTGCCCTAGCCACTTATGTCGCACACCAAAAAATCAACAATCACCATTTTATAACATGAAGCAACCATAATAAGGCGGGCGGCCATTTTAGAAAAAAAAGAGAAACCGATCAAAAAAAGAGAACTCGAGAGAGAATACAAAGAGCAAAGGGAAAACAAAAAAACTTTACCTCCAAAAGCCCGAAGGTCTTAGTGTCACTGGAGAAGAAAGCTTCAAAACATCAAGGTAGTCCATTTTTTTTGGGGTTAGTTTTTTGGAGATGGGGAGGGTTGTGTAATAGTTTGGTTTCGGGTTAGTGTAGAGTTTGAAGAGGATGTTTGAGAACTCCAAAAAAAGGCCATCGGTCCCTCTTCATAGCCGTGGGGAGGCGGCCAGCGAGGAAAGATTTCCCTCTTTTGGTTGATGAAATAAAAGAGATGAGACAAAATGAGAGAAAGGAAGAGTGAAAACGACGGGTAGAAAAAATGGGAGTTAGGATTTTCTAAAAATTATAATGGGGTATACCCAAAACGAGCCGTTTAGAGAGGTTAGGTTTCTGTTTGAAGCGCATGGGTTAATCGTGCAATTGGTCATCCGTATTTTGTAATATTTCATTTTAGTCAATAAATGCAAATTTATCCTTTTAAATTCTTGCATGGTAATTCAATTTGAGATTTATTGTATATGCTCAAAGTTATTATATTTGTGCTTCAGGTCCTTTTTATATTTGTTTCATAGTCATTTTAGTCATCATTTATGTTTAAATATTTCAAGAAACATTAAGGGTAAATACACTAATAGCATTCTATTTTTTTTATTCTTTTAATTTAGTCCCTGTATAGTTACGCATGCATTTTATAACAAAAATACAATATAGTAATATATGTGTATATCATTTGTTAAAATAGCTTTTTAAATATGTATAAATATGTAATATTAAATTTTTAATATATGCATTTATGCACTTCTTGAGAAAATTTATGTATATATTTATATATTAATAAAAAGAGTTATTTTAAAGTATTATATTAGGTACTTATATTTAATAAAAAATTTCATTATTATCGATGCTATAAATTATATGACATTCTTTGTTAATTATTCGACTAATCTAGGGAAGACCTCTAAAAATTAGGAGTGTCATTCGAAAGGTTATTGAAATAAAATATTTTAACATTATTGGTAGATTATTAAGTTAATTAAATATACATTTTATTCATTTTAAATATTCTTTATTATATTATTTTTAGTATATCGTTAGACATATTTTCTTTTTTATTAGATATTTTCTACTTAATCGCTTTATTAAATATACATGTTCTTTTTTTTTTATCTATTTCATGTATTTGTTTATTTATTTTTGTTTAGTTATTTTATTTACCCCTGTTCAATCTTGTCATATTTATTGACATTTCATTCATATTTATATGTTATTTATTATTGTTGCATTCATATGCCATGCATTTGTTTCCTCATTTTTTTCTAAAGAATTTTAAAGGCAATGTTGTCTTGCGTCGTGAGTTAACGAAATTACGTCCTACATAACTGGATTTCAATTTTCGTTAATTCACGTATCAAAAGAACATCATTTTCTAAATAAAACCAAGTGAGTTAAATCATATTTTATCGAGTCAAGTATTTTGAAATAAAATTTACTCATTTTTAAAACTAATAAAAATAAAAGGATCGTAATTTAAATTTTGAATTCAAACTTATAAAGTTTCACTACTTAAACAACACATAATCGAGAGGTACCAAATTTAGGTGTTGTGGCGGTGCTTACCCTTCCCCACGTGTAATCGACTCTCGAATCCTTAAAATGAATTTTTGGTAATATACATATCATTTTTTGTCTTAAAATGATTTTTTTAAAATTGTTTTAAAATACGTTTTTAAGTATTCGACCTACCTAACCCAAAGGTCGATGACAACTCCAAATTTGAAATTAAATAAAAAATATAAAATTTTAAAAATAAATTCATAAATATTTTAAAAATAATTTATTTTATTAAAAAATGGTTATGACAACTTGGCGACTCTGCTGGGGTTTATATTGAGAGTCAAGCCTTATTAGATTATATGTTTTTCGAGTAGTTGGAAATTTATAATTTGAACCTTTACTTGAATTGCGATCATTTTAATTTTAATTTTCATAATCATGCATAATTTTTTACTCTTATAAATAGTTGTACTGATGTTTGATTTCATTATTTTCAGACTTGTTAAGGTTTTTGAAAAAGAGTCTTGATTTTTATTTTTGTCAAAGGTTTGTGAGTTTTTCCTCACACACGTCACGTGCATTTGCATGTCATAAGCTCTATACCCGAGCTCTGTCCCACTAAGTGGGAGTGAGTTGCTAGTGCCTTCGTGAGTAGCCCTCCACACAGGCTAGTGAATCACTCCTAGAATACATGCCCTTACTATCTTTTTGAGTAGCCCTCCATGTAGACATAAGGAATATACTCGCTTAAGTCTATAATGGATGAGGATCGAGGGTTTAGCAACCCAAGGGGATACCGACAACAAGGATAATTCGAGTACCCTTATTCCCTAGAACCAAAACCATGCATATAGTGAACCATAGAATCGTCATCTTAGCTAGAGCCATGCCAAAATTTTATCTGATAGTAGTCACCCTAATAGGTGTACACAAGGGAGGGACAACTCTACGTCTTTAATATTGGCTACATAGAATAAATTTCTTTCCGAATGAAAGCATGCAAACTAGAAACCATGCAGTTAGGATTATTTTACTGAAATAAATCATGTCGGATAGAAATCATGACTAGGTAGGATTGATATTTTAATAAAATCATGATTGGGTAGATATCATGATGAGGTAGGTGTTATATTCATCTTTGAATAACACTTTTATCTTTATCGGTTATTTTGCCTGTACTAATTCAATTTTCTAATTTTTTTGTCACTTTTAACCTTTTTTGCATTGCATCACGAAGGTGTTGATATGTAGATGACTTTTTAATTGAATTTTTTTCATAAATAGAGAAAAGTTTATCTATCAAGTAGTCACATACACAGACATGGAATGTTAGCTAATAGAAGTTTAGAGAACAAGAAAGAAAATCGTGTGAAGATTACGTACCAGAGTAGACTAATATAATGATATCCTAAGATCGGAGAGGTGAACATTCGATCTGAACAATGATATAACTATAGAATCCTATCTACAACTGTTACACCTCTAATCGTTAAGAGCTAATACATAACTCTAGCGTGACAAAGGCATAACCCAAGATGGGTCATATTTTGAATATAATTTCTAAACAAGTTTGGGAGGAGCGTAGTTTTCGAGGACGAAGCTCGAAGAAAAAACATTGACATGCTTTAGACCAAGTACAAGCAAAAACATGTTTGTGAAAATGGATTACCTTGAATAATGAAGACTTTTGTCTCTAATGAAACTTATTTTAAGATATTTATCTTTGGGATCAATGCATTTCTGCATTCCATTCGCATTAACATCTCTACATTTTGTATTCACATTGCATTTATTTATGCGTTTTTGCATTCATTATTCATGAAAATGTGGGTTTAAGTTGTGGAGGATCCATGGTAGTGGTCTTAATCACGCAACAAGATGGAAGCAAAATTTGAGCAAATTAAGAAAGAATTACAAGAGAGTTTGCAAAGAATGCAAACAGATTGGGAAGCCAAATTACAACAATCACAAAAGACCACTACATATTCCATTTTGCACAACCAGACTAACATGGTAGACCAGATTGTTGAAAAATTGACTAGGCTCAACAAGGCAAAAGGTAAGGAGAAGATTTCTCTGAATGTGGAAACCACTGAGTGTGTGATGACACATGTTATTCCACAACTAATCATTTCACCCATGAGGCTTCAAAGCCCCCAAGTAAGTTTATATTCCCCTAAGACTCGGGAAGCCATGACAAATCATCAATGTAGCCCCACCAATCATAACATGTTTAATTTGGATCAAATGAAGAAAACTAAGATTAAGATCCCTAAGAATCTGAAGGATTGGTGCAAAGACTACTTCAAAGGATTGAAAGGACAAAGCTCCCTAGATGAAATGGATGCAAGTGAGTTAGCCTTGATTCCTGACTTGGTGCTATTATCCAAATTCAAAATGCCCAACTTTGAAAAACACAGTGGAACCAGTTGCCCTACTGCTAATCTCACGATGTTTATTCTTAGGATGACTGGATATACCAGTAATGATCAAATGTTTAGCCACTGTTTTCTTGTCAACTTGATCAGAATCGTTTCTAAGTGATATAATCAGCTAAGTCGTGCTTAGATTTTCTCTTAAAAGGATCTATCTCATGCTTTTCTGAGTCCATACAAGCACATGACTGACATGGCCCTTGACCGAACAACTTTACAGAACATGGAGATGAAGCATAATAAGAGCTTTCGACAATATGAACAAAGATGAAGGTATGTTGCATCCCAAGTGCATCAATCAATGACCGAAAGGGAGTTCATCACCATGTTCATCGACACACTGAAATCTCCCTATATTAATCATATGTTTGGGGTTTCCACAAAGAAATTTTTTAACAATGTCATATGTGGAGGGGTGATTGAAATAGCTGTCAAGAATGGAAAAACATGGGGCATTAGTAGTATTGAAATCGAGATAGGAGATGAGATCAATATGGTAGATCTTATTCAACTAATTATGGGGGCAAACCTTACAAGCCAGTTAGAGAAAAAACTCATATTGATTCAATTCCAATAACATATGAGGAATTGCTCCCAACGTTGGTTGAGAGGAACCATGTGACTCCAATTCATTCCAAGCCAAATGAGCCACAATTCCCTGAAGATTATGATGTTAACACAATGTGTAGCTACCACGTAGAAAGTTCAGGGCACACAACTGAGAAATGTGGGATACTGAAGCGTAAGGTACAAAATTTGATTGATTCAGGGGCATGGACGGTCGATGAATGATGGAGCATTCTAATACGAACCAAGATGAAGTCATTGCATCTACAATGAAGTTGTTTTCAATTGCATAAAAAAGACATTTAATCTTTTTGAACTTTTTTTCCTATATTTCTTCCTTTGTTTTAGAGTTTGTATATCATTGGACATTTGAACATATTAAATAAAATGCTATTTCTAAGGTTATGAATAATTAGCAAATTTTAATCTTGAAGTTGTTTAAATATCGATTGAATTAAATGCTCTATTGAGAATCAAATCTATAGTCTCTTTGGCAAGTGACAAGATTGAACCCTCGTAAAACAAATACCCTTGATCCTACTCTAGAAAATACACTCGAGCACCATACCCTTCTCTTAAAGTGACGGAGATAGTCTTATCCTCTCATGAAGAGATGATCAAAAGGCTTGGCATTAAGGTATATATAGGAGCAGATAAAATGATACATCTTTCATATGAGGTCGCAAAGAAGATTAGATTATGCTTTTATTGAGAACGTTCAATGATGATTCTAATCTTCACAAGTGGAATAGTGAAGTAGATGAATCTAGTTTACGTCGGTTGCTCAGGAATTGAACTTTAAAGATGATATTTTCTGACCTTCAACGAAAACCAGACTATAACAGGTTCTTCTCAATAAGCTTAAGAAGTTAAATCTGTATATCCAGGAACTTAATGTAATTACATATATAATAGAGCTGAGCTATTCTGCTAAAGCAATTGGTTATAGAGGTAACTCATGTAATACCCCAAATTTGACTAGTGACTAAAATATAAATTTTGAAAGTTTGAGGCAAAGGTATAAACTTTGTAAAAGTTTAAGGACCAAAAATATAATTTTGAAAAGTTATAAATTTTAGCCCGTAAATGAATAGTTTAGCCTAAAACAAGAATTTTTTTTGGAAGTAGATTTTCGGTACGAGATTTGTGTTAAAAGTTATAAAACGATAAAGTTCAATATTAAAATCAGATAATTGGATTGAACCGAAATTTTATGAAAATTTAAAGGATGTTATAAAATGGTTGGAAATATTATTTCCATATTTTATATCAAAGAAATTTGGCTCATAATAGTATAATTTTTCAAATTTCGTTGAACTGTGGAATTTTAGTGACTAAAGTGCAATTTTAAAAAATTGCATGGCCAAAGTAAAAAGTAAAAAGTCAAAGTCAAGTTGATTCATCTTTGAGTAAGGAATATTTTAATGGAAGATAATGAAATGTCATTTGGTAATTATCAAGTTTTATTAATGATATTTTTGGGATTTTTCAATAATTGAATATTAAATTCAATTATATTATATTATTAAAGTGCCATCTGTCAAGGATAATAAATACTAGACTAATCAAGAAAATTAGCACAAAATTAGCTCTTTCTTCAAGCTTGGCCGAAACCACCATTTCTCCAAGGTAAATATATTTTTATTTTTAAGCTTACATGATTGATTTTTGGGCTAAGTTATGAATTAGAGAATTAATCTACATGAAATTCTCTATCATTTGGTATCAATATTTCATAGTGAAGATGCTTATATGTTGAGATCGAAGGTTAGAGTTTATGTAGGGTTTTTGAAGTTTGAAGAATTGATGAAAGATTATTATTTTTTGATGTTGGAGATTAATTTTCAAGCATGTATGATGTTTAAAATCAAGTGTAGAATGATTTAAAGAATTTGTCCTAATTAGGTTTTTGGTTCAATTTGATGTTGTGTTGATTAGAACATCATGAATTTGAAGTAATGAAGTTGAATTCATGCTTGAAATTGAATGAAAGCTAGTCTTATGATCATAGTGACATTCGGCCATTGGGGAAAAATTAGGGGAAATATTGAAAATTTTCATATAGTCTAGAATTGATATTAGAAGTGTTATATGTGACTTGGAGATCAATTTGGAGCCTTGAGTTAGTAAAAGGGGTTAATATACAAGTTTTGAGAATTATGGGATATTATTGCAGTAATGTAATATTTGAAGGGTTAATGCTGATTTTTTATAGTTGAAAATGATGGAAATTTAAGTTGGGAAGTTGTTTATAACCAAATTTCAAATTTGGTAAAATTTGAGGGTGGAATTCGAAAAGTCTCAATATTATGGGGACTTGATTTTAAGTTTATTAAATGTGGAAGTATCATTTGAGTAAATTATTTTAATACTGGAAATCTATTTAATATGCTTATTTTTGGGTTTAATTATTAAGTTGAGATTTAATTCTAGGTTTATCAAGCTGTGTGGTTGAATTTGAAAAGTCTAAGAAAGTTTAGGATGAAATTGCAAGCTTTTGAATGTTTACGTATTGATTTGAATATTTTATTAAGGTGATGGAAATTTTAAGTAATTAATGTGAAATGATCATAATGGCGAAAGCCATTATGGATTAAATAGGAAAGTTGATACGAATTCTAAAAAGGATTCATAATTAGTGGTTGGATTATGGAATTAGTAAAAGTTGAAGAGTTGATAGTGAAACGGAATATTCATGAAATTTAAGGAATGTTTTGAGAAGTTTGAAATTACGATGGAAGTACGATTTAGTTTTATATTAATTTAAGTATCGATTTTATTTTTATAGAATTTTATATTTAAGTTTAGATGATGTTAGTTTGATACTAACAAATAGTTTAAATATTCTATGTTATTATATGACGTCGTCAGTCCACGGTAAATTTAGTGATTTAAGTAGCTTGAAAGGGAAGAAAAAAGTGTCGGATCGAGAATATTATCGTGGAGAAGATTTGATAGCAAGACAAAGGTGAGTGCATTTCATTTGTATATATGTTTCTACAAAACATTGGCTTGCTATGAGCCAATGTCGAAGTTACGTTAAGAAGTGACTCCTAGTATTATGTGAAGTGTGATTCAAGTTTATATGTTTATTTAATAAGCTAATAGAACTAGTGAATAAGTCAAGGACACTACTTGTTAAAAATTGCCTAGAAATTATGTTTTGAGCAGTCAGTTTAGAAAATCATCAGAAATTCTAAAAATATGATTAGAGATTGAATCTTATACCATTGAATTTTTCTATCAGTCTAGTTTCATTTAGAACAAATGGAAACTTATTTCAAGAAGTAGAAAAAAGGATATGAATTTTTAATCAGTGATAGGTTAGAAAACAAGACATCAGATTCTGTCCAAAACAACTTATGTCAGTCAACTTTGAAAATTCGCTATAAATTGTACAAGTGGAACTAGACAGATTTCCTTATATGATTATATTTTTATTTGAGTCTAGTTTTAATTTGTACAAACGGAATAATTTTTAAATATATATATATATTAATAAATAATAATATATCTTTGAAGGTATTGCAAACTTCCAGAATATGAAATTTCAATAAATTGTGTAGTGGAAGCAAATTTTTAAAGCTTAGTGAGGCTTATATTTGATTTATAAGTAAAATTTTCAAATGTGTCTATTTTATTTATTTAATTACTCTAATCAAGGATGACTTGCGATAAGTCAACCTCATTTTATTTTCCAGTATAATTTATAAATTTTCAATATGGAATATTTCTATAATATATTATTTTCATCAAGTTTTATGAATTATTTTGGGAATGAACTACCCAAGTATGATATTTATGATGATGAATTCTAAATATTTACAGTTATCAGATGATTTTTAGTTATCAGATATTTACAATTTTCAGTTATCAGATGTTTAGATTTATCATATGTTTTACAGTTATCAAACGTAGATTAATAAATGATTTTATTATGATAAATATAAGCCCATTGTATGTTGCATTGAGAGTCGTACGTACATTTGACATGTCATTAAGTGAGTGCTTATAAGTTATCAGTTATCAATTCAACTTTGGTACATTCATGTACCAAAGTTTAGCACCATTGGTGCTCAAGTTATGATTGCACTGAAGTGCAACATATCGCAGTTTCAGTTCTGATTCGGCACGTGTTATGCCTAGTGCACGCCTTATACTCACGTACCTTGTATTCTCTTACATATACATTGGGCTATAATAGTAAGTGTGAAAATTATGACAATATATAAAAGAAAAAAACATAGAATTCAAAATAAAGTTATGAAATATGTTCAAATGAAAAGAACAAAAGTTATTTATGATATTTAATGATTACTTACAAGATTTTTGATAAAATCATGAGATGACGATTTTCAGGTTTTCAGAAGGAAAACGTCTTGACTAGCCCGGTTTGAAGTTTTATTTTTTTATTTAAATTTTCAATTTATTGTTTATATTTTATGCATTTTATATTTTAGCTATATTTCTGCCTCACTAAGTTTTACTTAGCACGTGATGATTTTCATGCGTAGGTTTGACTAAAGTATTGGATGTGAAGTGAGGAGTTTGTCAGCATCTTATGGAAAATTAAACCTACCGACAGTATCAATAAGACATCCTAACTTTGACTTATTAGTGACATATACATTATATCTGTTGCTTTATCATATTTATTTTAAAAGGGTTTGTAATAGTAATTAGGGATTATTTTCTTTAGTTTTGTCTAATTTTAGTATTAATTGTATTTATGAGTGAATAGTATAAATGTTATATTTTAAATGGTTTAAAATAAGCGGTATTAGGCAATTGTATTTGGATATGAAACAACACTAAACTGCCTAATTACTGACTGAAATCAGATTAGTTTCAATGATAAAACAATATTTTATAATTTTATATGATTAAGGAAAAACTTTTTAAATATAAAAAGGAAATTATTAAATGAAACAAAATTTTTAAACATTTTAGTTCAACAAATTTCAGTTGAGTTGTTGCGACATCTTTAGCTCGTATTATGAGACATATACGGGCTAAGGGTGTTACAACTCAAAAGCCTTAGCTTTTTGAATAGGTTACTTTCAAACCATCACATTGATCAGATACCTGGCAATCTGGTGTTTGCTCCACTGTGGTTGTCAAGTCAAAGAATTTGTGATGAGATGAACCCTTCAACTATGTCATATTAAGGCAAATGAAATTAAATTTCATAAGTGCTAATAAACAAAAAAGTTCAAGGTTTAAATGAATAAGGAGTTTCATTGAATATGGGCTAAGATAATTGAGAAACGTCTGTTACAATCGACTTCACACAAGCACTCAGAAATTTTATTTTTAGACCAATATTTATACACTACCTCTACTAAAGAAATCTACGAAGCTTGAACAAATGGAAGATTTTAGATAACGGAAATAGAGGTGTTCTAAAAAAGTTTAGCAATTGAGTATGTTAGTGACATCATTTTGTCTGCATCTGATCATGCCAATCCGAAAATGAGGAGCATGTCACAAGGGTCACACGGACAAAGAAAAGAAAGACACTACAACCATAGAAAATTTATGAAGCCAACCTAAAATCAACCAACCAAATCTTGACACTTGTCAATGAATCATAACTTTGAAAAATTAAAAGAGTAATTGATTCTTTTGATACTCAATTAACTCTTGTTTTATAATTTGTTTTAATTGTGAACCCAAAGTAAGGGAAACCATTTTTCAAAAACTTCATCAAACATTTTTCAAAATTCTTTCATCAAACACTTTTTCAAAATCCTTTCATTATTTAAAATTCTTTCATAAAGCATTTTCAAAACTTCTTCGTCAAACTTTTTCAGCTTTTGAAAAATAAAAAGATGAAGAAAAACATCTTCAAACAAGACAACCTCTCTAAAATAGATCTTGTCAATTGATAAATATCTCTCAGACATAGAAACTCGTTATTAGAACTAGGGGCAAGAAGAGCCAAAAATTTTAGGGCAAGAAGAACAAGTTGACACAAGTCAAGAATTTCAAGGGATACCCCACGCCTGATCTTAATTAATCAAATCATTTTAAGAAGATATGACATTTGCAAAAAAACCTGGTTCTCCGATCAAGTCAGAAAATACAAATCGAAGGCAACAATAAGCACAATGGTTATCGCGACTAAGTACCAAAAAGAATAGAGAATTCTCCACCAATGTTAAATAGTACATGGACTAAGGCCATCAAAGTAGACAATATGGGAAATTTCATCTGCTATGACTAAAGATTGTTCACAAAAAATGATAAAGTCTTAGTTCTCGGGTTGAATCAAGAAAACATGCATCAAGTCAAACATACATGAATTTTCATATTTTCATCAAACATTCATCATCACATACAACATAATAGTCTGATTTCCCTCTCACGAAGATGCTTTTGAAATTTCTCTTGAAATTTTATCTTATATAAGACCATTTTCACCTCTCATGAGGAAAAATTTGAAAGCTTATTTTCGAAAAGATCATAAACATCATATGAATTCCATTCTGAAATATTCAAAATAGTTGCATCGTGCATATTTTTTTTACAAGCCTTTTAGGAAAGAAAGGATTGGTGACAACTAGACCTCCTCAACATGAAGGAGCAATATCATTATAAGAGACCAGATTCTCTTCAACATGAACGAGCAATGTCATTTTCAACATCAAAAGGCAATCAAATTTCCTCAACAAGAAGAAACATTGTTGTCCTCAGATGCGCAGTCACCCAAATACGACTAGAAATCCCTCAACATGAAGGAACAATGTCGTCCACTGACTAGACCTCCTTAACATGAAGGAGCAATGTCAAAACGAGATTTGACATTGAGCAAATCATCCCAAAAGTGGTTAGATTTATTTCAACATGAAAGAGCAGTGTCGTTTCCAACATCAAATTATCTTCAAGTAATCAGATTTCCTCAACAAGAAGGAGCTGTGTTTTCTTCAGATACACAATCACTCAAATGTGACTAGACATCCTCAACGTGAAGCAAAAATGTTATCAATAAACCTGACATTATTGAACGAAGAGTCAAATCATCAAACAATAATTAAACTTTCTCAACACGATGGAACATATCGCTTGTATCCTTTGAGTTCGCATTTCTTGAAATAAAATTTCATTATACTTATCACAGTTTCCCTTGAAACAAATTTTTTTTACCTCGCTCGAGTGAATTTTCTCTCAAAATCAAATTTTATCTCACATGAGATAATTTCTTTTGAAACTAATTTCGTCTCACTTGAGAAAATTTCCTTAGGAACCAAAGCATTGACACAGTTTCTCTTGAAATAAATTATGTCTTGCTTAAAATTTCTCTCTTGAAAGCACAACTTCTGACATTTTAAAATCCTTTTAAAATTGTTTCCTTTGAAACAAAACTTTGAAAAATCTATCTTAAGATAAAGATCATTTTGATCTTACTTAAGATGGTACCAAATTTCAAAACAAAATGTAACCGAACAAAAAATGTTGTTTGTTTGTCTTTGCCCTATTCGTGTCTTCAAATCGATGGGTAAAGAGGGGCAGTTGTTGACACCATTTTTCGTTCGGCCTGTTATTATTATTATTATATTATATTATTTATTTATTTATTAATAATTTTATTATCTTTTCAGATTACAAAGCCAAAATCGAGCCCAAAATATAAATGACCCAATAGTAGGCCCAATATTACAAAAACCTAAGGGCCCATTATATTACAAAGTTTGGCTAACCCTAAAATTAAGGTTAGTCACCCATCATCGCCGCCACTGCCATGAGATCCGCCAACTGCCTTCTCCACTGTCAAAGTCAATCCCACTGCCATTTGAGTCTATTATGACGTTGTTACTATTTTTTACAATTATTCAACCACCACAACATCACCATATTGTATCAACAATGAAATCAACCCACCAAATCAAGATTAAATATATTAAAATAAGAACAAAATCAACTTACCCTCTTTAAATCCCATACTTCTATACCTTAACCAGTTATGTCATTCACCAAACAAGCAACCATCACCATTTTATAACATGCAACCACCATAATAAGGAGGGGGGCCATTTTTGAACAAAAGAGAAATCGATCGTAAAAAAAGAGAACTCGAGAGATAACGCAAAGAGCAGAGGGCAAACAAAAAAATTTTACCTCCAAAAACCCGAAGGTCTTGGTGTCACAAGAGAAGAAAGCTTCAAAACATCAAGGTAGTCCATTTTTTCTTGTTTGGGGTTAGTTTTTTTTGGAGATAGGGAGGGTTGAGTTATAGTTTGGTTTTAGGTTGGTGTAGAGTTTGAAGAGGAGGTTTGAGAACTCCAAAAGAAGGCAGCATGTCCCTCGTCAGAGCAGTGAGGAGGTGGCCGGTGAGGAAAGCTTTTCCTCTTTTGGTTGATGAAATAAAAGAGATAAGAGAAAATGAGAGAAAATAAGAGTGAAAATGGTGAGTAAAAAAATGGGAGTTAGGGTTTTCTAAAAATTATAATAGGTATATATAATACACCTAAAATGAGTCGTTTAAAGAGGTTAGGGTTTCTGTGTGAAGCGCATGGTTTAATCGCGTGAGTGGTCATTCATATTTTATAATATTTCATTTTAGTCACTAAATGCAAGTTTATCATTTTATATTTTGAACTTTAAATTTAATTGTGTTTGCATTTTAGTCATCACATCTCATTTATAAGTCTTGGTTAAATGCTTGGCATGGTACATCAATTTGAGATTTATTGTATTTTAATCCTCCTGTTGGTTATATGCTCAAAGTTATTATATTCATGCTTCAGGTCCTTTTATATTTGTTTCATAGTCATTTTAGTCATCATTTATGTTTAAATATTTCAAGAAACATTAAGGGTAAATACACTAATAGCATTGTATTTTTTTATTTTTTTAATTTAGTCCTCGCATTATTACGCATGCATTTTATAACATAAATACAATATAGTAATATATGTGTATATCATTTGTTAAAATAACTTTCTAAATATTTATAAATATGTAATATTAAATTTGTAATATATGTATTTATGTATTTCTTGAGAAAATGTATGTATATATTTATATATTAATAAAAAAGAGTTATTTTTAAGTATTATATTTATTAGATATTTTCTACTTAATCGTTTTAATAAATATACGTGTTCTTCTTTTTATGTATTTGTTTATTTATTTTTGTTTAGTGATTTTATTTACCCCTGTTCAATCTTGTCATATTTTATAGACATTTCATTCATCTTTTATATGTTATTTATTGCTTTTGCATCCATATTCCATGCATTTGTTTTCTCGTTTTTTCTAAAGAATTTTGAAGGTAATGTTGTCTAGCATCATGAGTTAACGAAATTACATCCAATATAACTATATTTCAATTTTCCTTAATTCACGTAGTAAAAGAACATCATTTTCTAAATAAAAAATGAGTGAGTTAAATCATCTTTTATTGAGTCAAGTATTTTGAAAAGAAATTCACTCATTTTTAAAACTAATCGAAATAAAAGGATCGTAATTTAAATTTTGGATTCGAATATATAAAGTTCCACTGCTTATACAACACATAATTGAGAGGTACCAATTTTGGGCATCGTGAGATGCCAATTTTGGGCATCGTGGGGGTACTTACCCTTTCCCACGTGTAATCGACTCTCGAATCCTTAAAAACGAATTTATGGTAATACGCAGATCATTTTTTTGTCATAAAAACAATTTTTCTTAAAATTGTTTTAAAATACATTTTTAGGTATTCGACCTACCTAACCCAAAGGTCGATGACGACTTCAAATTTTAAATTAAATAAAAATCTAAAATTTCCAAAATAAAGTCATAATTATTTTAAAATTAATTTATTTTATTAAAAATGGTTATGACAACGCGTTAAGTTTTTAGCGGTGAGGTATTAAAATGAAATGAAAACTAAACGATAACTATGATTTTGAAAAATTAAAAATTTAAGTACTAAAACAGACCAAAACTAATAGTTTATATACTAAATTCGTAGTTTACCCTAAATAATTAAAATTGTAATTAAAAAAAAGTAATGCCAGCTTTTTTGGACTAGAGCTAAAAAAGCAAAGTCAACATATTTATATTTTTTATTTTGTTATTGATTTAGAATGATTACCTACTTTAATACTTGAATAGTATTAAATTAAAGTATATGAACCTAATTTTAATTTTTATCATAACAAAAAAATAAAACAATAATTTTTAAATATAAATTATATTTGTTTGAGAAATAAAGTCTATGACGTTATTTCTTATTTCACTTTGTAGTTAACCTTTTTTATATAAAACTAAATTTATTTATAAAATATTAATAAAATTTAAATTTCAGACCAAAAAAGAAACAAGACGATTGATTCAATTTGGTGGAAAATGAAAAATAAATATAGGAATATCTCAATGGAGTTTTATTATTATTTTTGTTTCCTCCAATGTAAATGCATTTTGAAAAATAGGAATATAAAATATGTTTTCTTTCATTGTATTTTTTTCTGTTAGCTAAGTTAAAGAAAATGAATGCGTTTACCTAAATTTATTTTCAATAAGTAGTTTTTTAATCAACAAAATAATATTACATTGTCCTAATCTTTATTTCTATAATACTTTGTCGTATAATTCTATTAAATAAGTACTTTTAATATTTTTTTTGAATAATTTTAGAGGATTATAAGATAATATCTATTCAGAATTTTTTTAACTTTTGATAACGTACAAATATATATACCGATGTAATTGTTTAAATATAAATTTTTAAGAAAAATAGCATTTATTTAAACCAATAAAACAATGTATAGTTTCGTATTCTTAATATTAAACAAATAAAACCAACTCTTTGTTGTTTTATTAAATGTAGAAATAATAAAAAGTAAAGTGGGGGTGATGCGAGGTTTTGGATTATTCTTTAAAATGTAGAAATAATAAATTAAATAAGTATTTTACATAAGAATGTTGTTGCCTCGTATTTATACCTACGTCACCTCAATGCTTACTACTTAAAATAATTAAAGGAGGGGACAATATCATTTTGTGATTGGCAAATTGAAACTATTTTTATTCAGCAATCATAGTTTATACTTTGATCCATTTTATATCAAAATATATTTATATATTTTGTTGATGTACATCACAACGATTAAAGTAATCATTATATTAATTTAAACAATAAAAAAAGGTTAAATATATATTATATCGATATAATATATTTATTTTATAATTTGTTATTATGTTTCACACTTCATGAATAATTTTGAAATAAAATCTCTTTGAAATGAAGAAATTTAACGGAGAGTATAACAATATTTTTGCATTTATAAATATATCATGAAAGACAACAAGTTGCTTGTACTCTTCTTCTTTTTTGTATAACTTTTGTTTATTGATAACTTATAAAATAATTAATTTTTTTGGATGCACGTACGTATTAAATTAGAAAATAAAAAGAATGGCGTGGCCTATTCAAATATATATTAATTTGTATTTGAACTTTTGGTTCAGTGAAATTAAAAATCAAAATTAGATTATTAAACATTTGATTAGAACGAAAGAGATTACAAGAAGTTGATTTTTCATTATTTAATATAATTTAGAAAATAAAATATAAAAAATCATTGTATCAAACAGATGGAATCAAGATATAAATACAATAACTTGAGATATGCACAAAATATTGCGATCAAGTACATTTCGCCGTACGATAACTTGAGATATGCACGAATGAGTGGTCTTCGTGATAAAAGAATTTCTTGAAGATTTAGGTTCGAGCATCATAGATACTAAGAATGTAAACATTCAATGTCAAGAGATTAAGAGTTATTTTTAAAAAAATATTATTTTATACTTACTCTAGATTACTAAAAAAAATTCAACAAAATCTTTTATTGGAAAGCAGAATAAATAATATATAACCAAATAAACTATTAATTTTTAAAACTATTAAAATACATTAAAAAACTTGAACAATAGATATCTTATGAATAAATCTGATTGCATAAAAAAATTAACCACAATAAGATATTAAACTATTAAAAGACCACCTACAACAGTAAATTAAAATCGAGCGTAGTAAGAAGATAATCTACAAAATAAACTATGTATTCAAGTTCAATATAATGTTCAAAAGTAGGGAAGATCAACAATATAATAAATTAGTAACATCTTAATTAATTGAGGGGATGTCAAATTCACCCTAAAAAATTAAATGAAAACAATGATCAAACGATTAAATATGTGCCATAAAAACATTATTATTTAAATCTAAAAAAATATGTGATATAAAAAATAAATAATACATGTGTTCAATTGTCGCCGTATGTGAAATAAAATGAAAAGAAAAGTAACGGTCTTTAGGTTATAGATAAAAAAGAGAAGTGATTAGTCTATTTGTCTAGTTTGTAAGTGTTCAGGTCGAGAATCATTATTTGATTAATGAATTTTATTTTTTAATAAAATAGAATATTAAATTTTAGAGAATACATTAATAGTAAAATATTATTTTTTTATAAATAATTTAGGGTGATTATAAGTATGAGATAGTATGTGTTTATGATCTTTCTTGATTATTGACAACATACGTATGCTCTAAAGATAACTATTTGAATCTAAAATCTTTAAGAAAAACAAAACTCTTTTAATTATTGAGGCCAATTGATGTGGTAAAATATTGTTAAAGATCATGTATTGGTGCAAGAGTTTCCAACATAAAACCTATGTTTTGATAAATTAGATATTAATTATTTTTAATAGTTTATGAAAAAGGCTAAGATTTGTTATTGGAAAGATGAGTTTAATAGAGTGAAGTGGCATTTATAAATATGATTAGTTTATAGATGTGGGTGTGCAACAAGGATGACAAAAGTTGTGGGATATATATTTGTTTAGAATAGAGTAAGGAGGCCGGCAAGAGTGGGCTAAACCGAAAGAGAAAATAGGGAATTAGGAAAGCAAGTTGTTAGCAAAAACATGATGTGGCTTGAACTTTACAAAATTGTGCCGTGAAAGTATAAAATCATCCATCTCTATCCCCCATTAATCATCTTCACCTTACCAACAACCGCTTCTTTCCTTCATTTGTTTCTGATCCATCACTTCTCACCTGAAAGTTTATTTTTAAAAAAAATCACAAATGGACACTTCCCCGTGGGTCGTTTAAATCAATTCTTCCTTTGGCTGCATATTTGATCGTTGTTTGACTCTCAAAACTCTTGCCTAAAAATATTAAATATATCATCTAAGATAGGTACGAAAGAATACCTCTGTGAGATCCTACTCACAAGACAGCTTTCATTTCTTCTTCTTCCACGGAACTCAACTGGATTTTCTTTTCTTTCTTCTTCCCAGATTTTCTAGTTGTTGATTCTTGCTTTCTAAACCCAGATTTTCTTCCCTGATCCTGATTTCTAAAACAAAATAGTTTTGTTTCCCATTTTTCCAAGTTTCATATTGTTATGTTTCTTCAAACAGGAGAAGAAGAAGAGATTTCAATCAAATCTTCTTCTCTTTTTGGGTTCTTTTGTGTTTGTTGAGACTCGAGAATCACTAGGTTGAAGCCCGAGAAAAAGTTTGTTCTTTCTCCCATCGTTTTATTTTTATTTTAACCGAACTTTTTTTATAAAAACAATCAATTTTCGTTTGCGTTTCTTTTAGAATTCAACAGTTGCCAAAGGGAAAACAAAAAACCGTGACCGAAACTGTTTACAGCCGACGATTCCTTCCTTTTTCACTTTCATTTAATGTCTCGACAGATCATTTTCAGGACCCCAACGTCCGTCCAACGGCAGCAACCCTTGCTTAAAAGCCGTTCTTCTTCCAATTCCAGCAGCTCCTCCGGCGGCAGCGGCAGAACCAGGAACAGCGCCAAGTTCCGGGAGTTTTTTGGGGGTACGACAGCCGAGTGTGCCGCTATCTGTTGCTGTTGTCCTTGTACCATAGCAAACATTATAGTTTTAACATTTTACAAGGTTCCCGTAGGGCTATGCCGCCGAGCTCTCCGCATGAAACGGCGGCGTAAATTGCAGAAAAAAGGGTTGCTTCAGCCGAAGAAAAGGACTCATTGTGGGTTTGATGGTACTAGCGAGTTGCAGATTTGTGTGGAGGATGTTTTCCCCGACGTGAAGTGGAAAAAGAGATGTGCCAAAGATTCTATGGCACTGGATTTTTTAGAAGTCCCTCTCAGAGAGGAGGGTCGCCCAGAAGAATTAAACAACCGTGACAAAAAATACAAACAATTCCATGTTTGTCTGCAATTATTACTTATATAATATGGGTGTATATAAATTTATAATTTCATATATATTGTGATGTTGGTCATCTGGGAATGAATGAATGAAGTTGAATTTAGGTTTGCAGATGATCTGTAGTGGATGATCCTTGGAACAGATTAGGTTGGGATTATGATTTCTTTTTTTCTCTCGGTTAGCGAAAATAGGGAAATAGGAGCATCCAACGTTATAGTAATTTAGAGAAGAATAAATGATGGGGTATCCCATTTGGTGGACATTGGGGGCCCTTGGGCTGCCGCATAAGTTACTGAAATCTCCGTCTTCTCTACTCTACATGACATGAATCATTGTGAATTGCGACCTTCCGGGGACATTCTCGTGTCCCACACCTTCCCATGGCTCACCAAAATATTTATGTTTTTACATTTCATATTTCACTCCATTTTATATTAAAATCTTTTATGAAATATAGTCAAATTAAGTTGTCTATCTTTATTTTTTTCATAATCTCTTAAGTTATGTGTTCTAAACCTACTAGGATCACTTTCATTCATTACTTTAGAATCTCTCTCTCCCTTCTAGATAAGATTTAAGACTATATTTAAAACTTGTCAAAAAAAATGAAATATAGTTAAGAGTATAATTTTCATGGAATTTTTACAAAGGTTTTGGGCTTTCAAGTCTCGTATTATTTAGATATATATGTTTTTAAGTGTTTAAATATTATCTTTTAAATATATATATTTATTAGAATCCATAAATGACTTCACTGGTGAAACGAGAGTTGTTATCCTTAAATGTATTGAATTCAAGTAGCGTTTGTGAGTCTACGTGCGTTGTCAACAGCTAAGAATGATTATAATATACACTAGTTCACAATCATCCTAAAACTATTAAAAATACATTTATCAAGTGATTCAACATAATAATAATATATACGCGTTGTCACCACTTGACTTGTGCTTGGGCTTATACAATTATGTGTCTTCAACACGCACCGTATGTGTTTATTATTTTTTAGAGAAAATTTGATAATTTATATTTTTACCATTCTTTATCATTTTTTTTCATTACACTTAAAGTTCTAATTGATTTCTGTCATATCAATAGAAGGTGCTTCTTATAAAATGCACTTTTTGCTACATCATTAGAAGATATTGTCAAAGTGGATTGGTGTGGCTGAAATCCATAAACGACAATTCTTACATACTTACCTAAGTGCAAATGGAGTATTTTCCCCCCTTTAAATGTTGGTAAACTACCTTTATAGTCGCTAATCTATATAGGTCTTTCTGTTTTAACAACTAAACTTTAAATTTTGTCGTTAGGTCACTAAATTATAAAAATGATTTCAATCAAACCACATTTTTTTTATTAATCTGGGATATGTACAAGTCAGTATATGTTCAAAGATAACTCTCAACCTTTCGACATTGAACGCTCACACTCCTGACATCGTTGGAGCTCGAACTTGGGTCATCATGGAATAACAACTCTACTGCAGCAGAGGCTACTTGGTTCGTGTCAATCAAACCACTATTAAATGTTAACAAAAATATCAATGTGATAGTTAAGCAAATTTGTGTATGTACATATTTATGTTAACATTTATATAATTTTTAATGAAATAATGAAGATCAAATGTATAATTATACAATTTGATTTTCATGTCAGTATTTCTGTTGATGGTTAATGATCAATGGCCCGATTAAAATTGTTTTAATAGTTTAGTGATTTAATTGGAAACAAATTCATAGTTTAGTGGTCAAAATAAAGCTACCCCATAATTTGGTGATTATAGAAGAAGTTTACCCTTATATATTTAAACATAAACCAACAATTTCAAAATTCAATGTATATCCATTCAATCAAAATCTCAAATGAAACTTTAGCCTGATGCAAATTGGATAAATTTTGTTTGACCTTTATCGAAAAAAATTAATTAAAGCTAAAACTTTATCATTATTTATATATGTATAAATTTATAGTAGATTTAGTTTAAATATTCTAATTTGTTTAAATATGATTTTAGTATTTTTTTTAAATTTCAAATTTTAATTATGATCTAAATAATCAATGACAGTATAATTAAATTATTAAAAATTAGAATGGTCGAATTAGAGAATATGAAATAACCTTCAACTTATGCATAATAAAGGGTTAATAGTAAAATTTGGCATAACTTTTTCACTATTTTTGTTTGTGTTATGATCAAAAATTTAAAAATTTAAAACTACAAAGACTAAACTGAACAAAATTAGAATATATTGACTAAATATATAACTTATACATAATAGGTTGTCTAATAGAATAATTTTACCTTAGTTAATTAACAACCAGCTAAGTATTCCCAATTTAACAGGTAATTATTTTCATGCTTAACAATTACCATATTTGTCAATGAGTAAAAACGTGGCTTCTTAAAGATTAAAACAGGGATACATTTGCCAATGTAAAGTAAAATAATGAGGAAAATATTAGATAAAAGCAAAATAAACTATAGGTGTGAAGTTTCAAAAAAAAGAAAAAAATTACAAGGAATTCTATAAATATTTCAAAAGAATGGGATTAAATCTCCGTTGCTTTTCAAATTAATTTTTAGAGTTAAATGTAGTTCTTTAAGCTATAAAAGTAATATAAAATAAAGTTAAAAATAGTTTGTGGAATAAAAAATAATTTTAAATTATTTAAAAAACTTAAAAATAACTTTTATCTTTTAAATATAAAATTATTAAAATATCATTTAAATTTAAAGTATTTATTATTTTTTTAATGAAATCTTTAAAATGGAAATTTTAACTTCACCTAATATTTGCCAATACGAGTAGGGATGGGCATTGGACTTGAATCCGAGGAGTTCCGACTCGTTCTGATCCGTTCGGGTCAGATTTTTTTAAATTTGAGTTTGGGTCGGGTTGGGATTTTTAGAGAATGGTTTTGGGTTAGGCCGGGTTCGGGTTTAGGGTGAAAAATATTTGACTTGACTCGACCCAAAAAAATAATATAAAAATAGATATTTAGGGATAATTGCAAGAATACCCTTCTTTATATTATTTTTTCAATTAAGTTCCTATTTATTAAATAAAATTAATAATTTTATATTATTTTGTGTCATGTCGGGTTTCAGGTCCAGTGAAATTACTCAAAACTCGGGTCGGATCGAGTTTCGGTGGAGATATAAAATTTTCAGGACCCAACCCGACCCATGCCTATCCCTAAATATTTACTATTGTTTATGGTTCAAAGTTAGAGTTTAGGGTTTAAGTTTTGTGGTTTAGAGATTAGAGGGTTGTGATTTAGGGTTTAGGATTTAGAATTTAAGGTTTTGAGTTAGGATTAGGGTATAAAATGATACAATTAAAGAACTTTGAAGGTTAAATTGATACAAAAATATGATTTGGGTGAAAATGATTAATTGAATCTATTACATTGATAAAAGTGGCCCTTTTACTAATTACAAACCATATTATTTTAATCAGCAATTGGCTTTGATTTTTAAGGTGAGTTTTTGTAATGGAATGTATTTGAGTTGGAATCTTTTTTGAAAGTAAAAAGGCACAATTTTCTTGGTTTATTTCAACGCATGTTTATTGTAAATTATTATTTCTAAAACGTGCTTTGAATTTAAATAAAACGTATTATTTATTTAATAATGCTTTACATCCATTGTTGGTAAATTATCAGTGTGGTTTTTTTTTTTTTTTTGTATAAGGTGAATGTTATAATGCTCCACAAAAGATATATAGAAGACAGGACGATTTTTAAAAGATATCTAAAAAAACATGATATTCAATGTATTTTAGGAAGATGTAATTTTACGGGTATACATGGAGTTTAAAGAAGACGCAATGTCTTCTAAGTGTGTTTCAGAAGTTATCGTGTCTAATACGTCTTTTATTGAATGAGAAAATAATCACTTATATAATTATTTTAACACATTATATGAGAAAAATTCAAAACATTATCCGACCAGTTTTACCATTTATTGTTAGATCTTTTTTATATTTAATCATTAATTAATAATGCTCATTGATCATTGTAAGAGATATCATGCACTTATCATTATTCGAATTGATACATACTCAAATTTATTGTCACTATGACATAAAAGAATATTCAGTCTGAAATCTTAATTCGTACAGTCTAATCCAGTCCAAATTGTTATTTTTTTAAAATAAAATAAAATTTATCTCCACTTTAATCGATTTTCGTATATTAATTGAAGCACTCAACGTGTCTACTCAAGAAATAAAACATTACATTTAGAAAATACAAATAGCATTTTAAAGTTGAGAGTGAACTACCTTAATGTTTAAATCCCAAAATGAAACTCTTTGTTTAACTTCCACTAACATTTTTCTTCCCTTTAACACTAAAATGCTCATCTACTTGCACCTTCATAAATAAGAGTAGGATGGACACATCTAAGAATTTGAAAGAAGTTTAGAAATACATTTAGGATGCTACAAAACCAGTTTTAAATCTACTGAGCTGGTCCATAGAGTTAAAATGTATCCCTTAAATCCTACCTAAAAGGAATTAAGTCGAATCTAGAAACTCATGTTGAAACTTGTAACTCATGAAACCATTTTTTATTTATAACTTTAAAACATACATTTAAAACTTAGGAGCATTGATCACTTCTAAACTTTAATAAATATTATTAAGAATAAAATTCCGAGGAAATTCAATATGAATAATAAATAATTAAAACATGCAAAACAATCTAAAAATTTATAATATTCTCTGAAGTCCCAAATACAAGTAATAAAGGTAATCTCAAAAATATTATAAGCAAAGTCCGATAAAGAAAAATCAAATAAAATTCATACTGAAATAAAGTTTTTTATCATAATAATAATTATGATTCTCTTAAGTTCGAGTATATGAAAGAAAGAAACTAAGGGATTGTAAGTTATTAAGTTTAGTGTGTCTCTAAAATACAACAAACGCAAGTCATAGCATAATCCGAAACAAACAATAATATTTATACGTCAAATCATCAATAGTAATAACAATTTAAATGATATGTAAATGCTCATGCACCCGCCCGTACTCCTGTCGCACCCTGAAGAGTGGTTCCTCAAAACCACACTATCTACGATCAAAACACACCATATGAGTGGAGTCTGCCACAAAGGCAGAGGTCACTGAATCCGAAAAAGTGACATTAATCCCTTCGAGTGAATGCACTGAACTTCTCTTATCAAAATTCATCTCAATATGACATGCAAATGAAATAAATATTCGATATCCGATCCGATACAAATAATACATCCGAATATTAATATCCGAATTTTGATTTGATGCGAATAACAATATTTAACAACAAATATTACGAAGCACATATATTCTGATTTCCATATCACAACACAATCCCATATTATGTATACACAACAATATGCCGATTCCGACAGTTTAACAAATAACCCATGACATTTTTAATCCAACACAATCAGTTCCACAAACAAACATGTTTTCAACGAGTTTAAACCAAACAAATAAATAAGTAACCAAACAAAATAATGCAGCATCAAATAGAGACACACCTAGACCAATAGCTAACATTGATAGTGACGTTTTTAACAATCAACTCAAATAGTGGATCGACTCGAATAAGAACCTACGAAATAATTTAATAAATAAATAATCTAAATAACTGACCAATCCTGACGACTAAAACAACAACTATCACTCACGCTCAACATGAGAAACACTGTTTGATTCGAAATTAGTGGGTAACGGCGGATGGGGTGGTAAATCCGATTCTGGTTCGATATCTCTTGCAAAAATTATGATATCCACTTTAATATCTCAATTCAATATTTTCAAGTATTATACAACAAAATAATGCTAAACAACATTAATTATATAAATATCTGGTTCGAAATGAGAACCAGGCAGTAGGGGTTTGATCTGAATAATGGCAGCTGTCGGGCACCTGAGGGGCAGAAAAGAGCAACCGTAGGGGCGGCAGATGGCACCCAGGGGCGGCGGTGGGCACACCAGGGGAAGTAGAGGGCACCTCACGGCCAACCAGGGTGTTTCCTAGCACATACCAGGCCACCCAGGGTGCTACCTAGTGGTTGTCGAAAGCCGATTATGATGGTGGGGGTCCAAACCGACCATTTGGCCACTCTTAAACAGAACCTCGACGCTAAGAACACCTTAGAATGGCCGAGATTAATAGCGACAACGATAGAGCAACGGGGAGAGATTATTTTCGGTTCGATTCTATTTACCGTGTGTAAGAGCCGACGACGATAGTGAGGGCGGGGATTAACAAAGCCAACGATATACTTCATCAACGACCTTGATCAAACAAACGACGATGATGACGAGAGACTTGAATGAAATTGCGATAGCAAAGGAAGGGAGAAAAAAACAAAGAAAGGAGTGAGGTGGCCACTCGTGATATAGTAAGAAGTTAGAGTTGAATTCTAATTAAAATTGGTTTAATCGTAACATAAATCCCTAAACTTCTTAGGGTTTCCAAAAGGGTGCCAAAACTTTGTTTTCTTTGCAAAAATGTCATCAAATTTTATGTCAAATCAATTTAGTTCAAAAATTAAATTTTAGGGATTTGAAGCAAAATCACTAATTTTTAGGGTTTTTACTTCAGGAAAATTTTAGGGTGTTACAATTCTCCCATCATTTATGAAAATTTCGGTCTTGAAATTTATCGAAATGGAAATAGAATGACTTAAGAAAATACCTTCAATATCATATGGCTCATCCCGATCTTTATACCTCCAAATAACATATACCAACTCAAGTTGCCTCTCTGCAGATCTATCTGAACCGCTACCCTAAACCAACCAACCTCTACTATCCAAACCATAACTAGAACAAAAAACAGTCAGTCTACTCTGAACTCTACCTCGAGTCAGTGCCTAAATAGAAGTCTATGATTGGCTAGGACAATAAGAACTAGTAGTCGGAAGAGGACACTCCTTGAAACGATGCTCTAATGACCCACAACGAAGACACACTCCAGTCTTCCTCCAGCACTCTCCAGGATGCCTCTTGTTATAGTTACAGAGGTATCTCATAACTACCATTTGAACCACCAACACTAACAGTCGAAGCAGCAGAGGTCACCAGTATCGCTCTAGAATAACCTTGAGAACCCATATCATCCCTTGATCATTTACCAAACTGATTCACATAACTCTCCTGAGTGGGGGTCCTGGTTGCCTTCGAGCTCTATCAGAATAATGAGGTTTAAGATCCATTGGTAATGGCTCGCTCTTCTATGTAATTTCAGGAGCCAACCACACTTCTCTTTCTCGTTCAAAGTCAACCCTGGAGCATACTTGGCCAATCTCAGAAACTCAATCTCATAGTTGGTTACAAGCATATCATTCTGTTTCAGATTAATAAAATCCTCCCGACACTTTGCCAGATATTCAGCCCCCACATAGTGATCTCAAAAAGTCTGACAGAAATGATCTCAAGTGACATGCCCGGCCGGAACAATATCCTTCTCATATTCCCAACAATCCCGAGTTTCACCACATAATAGTGATATAGCAACCCACAACAAACATTCAGTCGGGTAATCCATTTCCTCAAACAGTCACCACAACTTCTTCAACCAATACTCAGCATAAGTGGGGTCAATCCCGATCTTACCCACAAACACAATCATCCCAAAAGCTAAGAACTCAATCGACATGAGTTTTCTAACACCCTTAGCTTGACGGAGATAATGAAGTAATTCATGGTTCACTGCAATAGTATCATCACTAACATTCTCACCATCCTAAAATTCATGTAAACCATCACTCTGAGTATGATGTGCAAACAAATTTTCACCTCCAGTCTATTGAACTATAGCCCGATCCACAGGCAACTCAAATCTCCCAGTCTCATTAACTTCATTCGAATTTTGGTTCTGACCCATTAGTGGTTGAGGATTAACTCTAACCATAGTGGTACGACCCCAACTTTGACTTCTAACTATAAGAGAACTCTTACGAGGTGCCAAAGAGAACTATCTACAAAAGTTAAAACCTAAAATTAGAATTGGTACTTGGAATTTCCAAAATTAAATATTTATAAAAAATTCAAAAAATAATAATTCAAAAAATTCTCATTTTAAATCAAAAATATTTTGTGCACGTAAAAAAATTATTTTTCGATTAAAAATCTTATGGTCGAGTTCCACAGTCTGAGGGTTGAACTTGGCTCTGATACCACAAATGTAATCGCCTAAATCTGACCTAAAAGGAATTAAGTCAAATCTAGAAACTCATGTTGAATCTTGTCCCTCACGAAACCATTTTTTATTTATAACTTTAAAAATCCATTTAAAACTTAGGAGCATTTATCACTTCTAAACTTTAATAAATATTATTAAGAATAAAAGTATGAGGAAATTCGATATGAATAATAAATAATTAAAACATGCAAAACAATCCAAAAAATTATAATATTGTCCGAAGTCCCAAATACAAGTAATAAAGGCAATCTCAAAATATTATAAGAAAAGTTCGATAAGGAAAAATCAAATAAAATTCACACTGAAATAAAGTTTTTATCGTAATAATAATTATAATTTTACAATTACCGATTCTCATAAGTTCGAGTATATGAAAGAAAGAAACTAAGGGATGTAAGCTATTATGCTTAATGTGTCTCTCAAGTGTAACAAACACAAGTCATAGCATAATCCAAAACAAAGAGTAATATTCATACGTCAAATCATCAACAATAATAACAATTTAAATGATATGCAAATGCTCATGCACCCGCCCGTACTCCTGTCACACCCCAAAGAGTGGACTCCCCAAAACCACACTATCTAAAATCAAAACACACCATATGAATGAAGTCCACCACAAAGGCTGATAACTCCGTAAAATGACTACTTTTAATGCCTTTTTGACTTAAGTTATTGTTTGTTTAAGGGTATATATAGGTCATTTTAGATGTATGTAGCTGCATATAATTGCATTTGTGGTGGTTGTGTTATTTTATTTTATTAAGGTGCTATATGAGGAGGAAGGTGTGGTTTTTAGTGATGTGCAGAAAATAACAAGCAAAATAGGAGAGCTAGGAAGTAATGTCGCGGCATCACACGTTTCTGAAGTAGATTAAAATGCCTTGGTATTTCTGGCGTAAAAAATGACAAAAAGATACAGCTATATGAGGACAGCTGGCTCTGCACGTGAAATGATGGCTGTAACAGCCTGCTATGGGACCATTGCCACCTGGAGGATATGGTTCACACACAAGGTGTGATCCTAGGGGTAGGAGGGGTATTTTTCACCCAACAATATCCTAACAACCTCATAATTACCCCTAGATATTTTTTATTATATATTACACCTCACAAGAGAGAGAGGGTGTGGAAGAAAAGAGACGCATAGAGCAGAAAAATCTCATTTTTATTTTCCTTTTCCCTTTCTTCTTCCTTGGGTTTTCCTCCATTGATAAAGCTCCAAGGAGTGGCGAGCTAGGTGTCGAAAGGAGCTAGCGAGCTAAGGTGGTTCGTGGTAGTCGAAAAGACCTCCGGTGGCGTGCGTCGAAGGCTTTTTCTCACTTCCCTTTACTGCTATTTTATTTATTTTATTTGTGGGTTGTTGGAACAAATATTTTATGGATTTTTCTATAGATATTTTGAACCCCACCATGAACTAACTTATTTGGTGGTGGTTGGTTTTTTGGTTGTTTAAACTTTATTTTAATGGTATATTTAAGCTTATCTTGGCTCTTTATTTTCTTTGCTTATGAATGCTTCACCATCTAAGCTTGTTAGAGGCATGAGAGTGTCCATTTCTTAGATGAAGGTTAGGTGTTCGAGAGAAACCTAAACTAAAAATACTTGTAGTATTCGAGAGAAACACAAGACAAGATCCTCATAAGCAATGGGTTATAGTATTTTCAAGGGGCTTTGAACCGGCCTAGGAATATTATAACCTAATCCCTTAGATCTCGGGAAAGACTATGATAGGATTTCAACGACTAAAAAGGGTGTATTTATCAATAGGGTAGGCTGGCCAACATCATTGAGTGAGAGCAAATGCCTTGGCATCCTATTCTGTTAGGTTCATTTGAGAACACTTTAGGAAAGCCCTGTCGAGTAAGTGAATTCCATAAAACTTAAATATGCCTGAGAAATAAGTTTAGCTTCCTCAAATAAATCCTTACCATCAATTCCATTGGAAGCTTGTCCCTTGAGGATTATCTACTTTTCAGTTCATTTTTTTATTTATTTACTGTTTTTTACCATTTTTCATTGTCTTGACATTTCACCATACTCAACATTAAACAACTGTTCTTGCCACTGCATTTCCATTCACTACACCATCAGACCATTCATCTACATCCACCTTCATACACATTTCATTTGCCTCGGTATAATCATTTGTGAATACCATTAGCTATACTTAATTTCTTTAGAATAGTGCATAAACTTTACTCAATATCCTTCAAATCCCTGTGGAGACGATACTCACTTATCACTTTATTACTTGAGCGATTGTGTATACTTGCACATTATTTGTGTATAATTTTATAGTACTCACAATACACAACAAAGGAAAAGGCAATTGAGTCCAAAATAGTGACATTCACCCTGTCGAGTGAATGCACTGGAATCCCCCTATCAAAATTCGTCCACTATGACATGCAAATGACATACATATCACAATATACGATCTGATCTGATTCGATCCGAATAACATATATCTAAATAACATATATTTGAATAACATATATCCAAATATCACATATCCGAATTATGATCTAATCATGAATGAAATAGAGATAACAAAGGAATGAAGAGAGAAAAAAAGGAAATGAGTGAGGTGGCTACTCGTGATATATGAAGAAGAGAGTTGAATTCTAATTAAATTTGTCTAATCATATCATAAATCCCTAAACTTCTTAGAGTTTTCAAAAAAGACCCAAAACTTTGTTTTCTTTACAAAAAGGTCATCAAATTTTATTTTAAATCAATTTAGTTCAAAAATCAAATTTTAGTTATTTGAAGTAAAATCCTTAATTTTTAGGGTTTTTAATTTAGGAAAAATTTAGGGTGTTATATAAAACCTCCTTAAAACACCATGTAGCCATCCTCTATCTTCTATGTAAGATATGACCTTAATCTCAAGTTCCTAGGATGTTGATCATTATTATTACTTTCTCTAAACTTAAATTGTAATACACAAAACCTGTAGAGGTATCGAAATATGAGTTAAAGATGTTACATTAACTTTACAGCCATTCATTAATCATAAACACTTAAAAATTTGTTTCATTTCAAGAAAAAAATTCTTTTCAACATTAAACTATTTCATCAACTGAAATAATAAAATAAATATTTAAATGTTCAAAACAAATCTAGTTTTAGGCAGTTTAATGCTATATTTCGTAAACTATTTAAAAATCTACCTAAATATTGCTTAATTAAAAAACCATTTTAAAAACATAAACACACACACATATATATATATATATATATATATATATATATATATATATACTATTTAATTATAAATACGAATATAACTAGACTAATAAAAAATAAAATAGTCCTAGTTTACTATTACAAACCATTTAAAAAAATTCTAATAAAGTCGCTTACAGATATAATATACATGCCACTAATAAACCAAAGATAAGATGTCTTACTGATACTGACATGAGGTATGATTTTCTGAAAAGATGCTAAAGAGGCTCCTCACTTCACATTCCTTTCTTTATTTGAACATACGCATGAAAATCATCACGCGCTAAGTAAAACTTAGTGAGGCAGTAACATAGCTAAGGTGAGATAAAACATTAATATCATAATGTAGTATAAACATAAAATTGTAATTTAAACAAAAACATTAAAATTTTCAAACCGAGCTATTTAAGCCGTTTTCCTCTTAAAAACCTGAAAACCATTATCTCATGATTTTATAAAAATCATGTAAGTTAACATTAAATAAAACAAATAATTCTTATTCGTTTCATTAATACATATGTCAGAACTTTCATTTCATTTCCATATTCTTTTCTTTCATATACTTGTAATAACTTTCACATTTACTTTTATAACCCAATGTATATGTAAGAGAATGCAAGGTACATGAGTCAGACGAGTGTGCGCAATAAGCATTTCAGTGCTAACATCGTAAACAGAATATGCACACCAAGTGCATTCATATCATTTGCACCAACTGTCCTACACATAATGTAAACAAATGTACCAGATCATAATCATAATCATAATCATAATTACTCCATTTCATGGCATGCCAATTGTACCTAGACTCTTAATGCAACATACAATGGGCTTTCAGAACATATCTTATTCGTTTCATAATCAATATTTCAAATTCAAAATCATTATTACTTTATCATCGTCAAAATAGAACTTTGGTAGTTTATACCCTAAATCATCCATAAAATATTTATATAAACATTATGGAAATAATCCATAATTAAAGTAAAAAATAAACTTGAAAAATAATATGAGGTTGACTTATTACAAGTCTTCCTCTATCAAAATATTTAAATAAACAAATTGTACTCACTTTTCCACTTTAGAAATCAAAATTGCAAGCCTCACTAAGCTTTAAGTTTAATTTCTTGCTTTCAATTACTTCGACTATAAAATTTATCGAAATTTCACACTTTGCTAGTTTGCACACCCTTCAAAGAAGTATTATTATGTATTGATATACATACTTAAAAATTATTTTGTTTGTACCTATGGAAACTAGACTCAAATATGAATCTAACCATATAAGGAACTTCTCATAGTTCAACTTGTACAATTTATAGCGAATTATCAAAGCTGACTTGTCGAGACGTTTCTCTGCCCGACGACGGAGAGTGCAAATAGTACACCCAGGTGTAACTAGTCTCGAAAAAAGTGAGTGTTTGTCTTCCTTGAATAAGATGAAACACTAAATTATAGAGTCGCCACCAATCTTTTAATATGGTGAGATTGGTCACCAAAATTTTATATTATTCTAATAAAATTCCTAATAATAATATTAAAATAATACAACAAAGGGTATGCTTACCAGAAAAATGAGTTCGGGAGTCAGTTACGTATGGGGAAGAATTAGCACCCCCACAACTCCCAAAATTGGTACCTGTTTTTATTAATTAATGTCTTTGCAATAAATTATGAATTTGTATTTAAATTAATTTACAAATAATTAGAATAAATTACTACTTAATGTTATTTAATATAATATTAATAATCTCATTATAATACTAAATATTAAAATTACATATGTGAAAATAATAAAATTAATAATCTTAATATAAGATATAAAGACTAATAGTATAATTAATCCTATAGTAATGATTAAAATATAAAATATTAATATTAATTATCATAATTCGAAATAATATTAAAATAGTGTACTAAGAATGTAATTTACCCTAAATTATTATATAGGTCGAAGTGTAAACTATTAAAATTATAAGGACTATACCTGATATTTATCCTAAAGTATATATATATATATATATATATATATATATATATATATATATATATATATATATATATATATATATATATATATAGTAGTGATCGAAAAATAAGTAAAGAAAATTAAAAGTCAAAGTTAAAATGCATAAAACATGTTTTTAATGACTAAATTGCAAAGTTACAAAGTTACAAGGACCCCCGGCTCAATTTTCCCATACCCAAATTACACGCAAGTCTCTCCCCAAAATGACGCCGTTCGGGGAGGGGGTATAAATAGGCCTCATTAGGCCTAAAGAGGCTTAAAGCCTCATTTCCCTCATTCTGCTTCTCACTAGAATTCCCTCACAGGAGGGAATTCGTCACCGGCCGGCAACCGATCACCGTCGTCAACCGATCGCCGTCGTCAACCGCCGCCGCTAGCCACCACCCACGGTGGTCAGAAAATGTCAAAATGCACTAAATCGAAGCCCTCAACTTCATAAACACGATTCCGAGCCTCTTTTTCCCTAAAAACCTCCCAAAATATATAGATCTAAGTTTATACCTTCGATATTTCATCTTCTCCGGTGGCGTGTTGTCTGTTGTTTGTGAGTACTAAATATGGGTGCAGATATATGTGCAAGTATACACAATCGAACAAGTAATATAGTGATAACTTGAGTATCGTCTCCACAGGGAACTGGGGAAATCAAATAAATTTGTCAAGGCACTTTACTTTGCCACCTAAGTAAAGTTAGTGATGGTATGTACAAATGAGAATGTTGTGTCAAAATGGAATGACTGATGTGAAAATAGAATGGTGGTAGTGTGGTCTCAATTGAATATGTCGTGGTAAGTTGGATGAAATGTCATGGCAAAATTCAATTGTGATAAGTGTAAACAAATGGAAATGTCAAGGCAAAATTAAATGTAAATACTGGATTTAAAATGTAGGACTTTAGCTTTCTCACACGATAAGCTGCTATGGGAATGAGTGATAGGAGTCACTGAAAAAATCTACGCCTATTTCTCCGAATGATATTTCTTCTATGCCTAGCCTTCCCGACAGATTCCACTAAGGTGCCCTATGCTATCTCTAGTAAGGGACTCGACAGATTAAAGATGCTCTGGCATAACTAATTGGCGTAAACCCTTATAGTGATCCTATTAGTTCAGATAACATGATATGTCTCGACAATACCTTTTTACGGCAGCATTGACATCTAACCTATCATTCTTGCACAACTCATTTTAGTCGAATGAAATCCTAACCTTATCTCTAAGGTGGTTTAGGCCTAGTTACTACCTAGAACCCCTTGTTTATGTAGTTCCTCCCTAGTTTCTCTCGAATACTAAGGATATTTTTCTAAGGCATTCTCTTGAACCCTAAAAACCTCATAAGAAAAGGCTACTCTCTTAGCTCCTACAACCTTAAGGCATTAAGTTTCATAAACAAAACAAGTTAAAGCATAGAAAAACAACCATTCATTGAAATGAAAACTTAAACATCCAACTGAACTCCCACCAAATAGGATTAGTTCATGGTGGGGTTTGAAAAAAACAAGCACAAAGAAAGTTTCATTCGTTCCTTACAACCCAATAACAAAATATGAAAGCAAAGAACTAAGGGGAGGAGATAAAGCCTTTAACGTGCACTGTCCAATGCTTCCCTTGGCCACCAAGAACTGCTCCCAGCGATCTGGCTCCTCTTATACGCTCAGGACGCCACTCTCTCAGGCTTGTCAAGGAGAAATGCCACAACAAGTAGGATTGACGGAGAAAGATGAGACATTTTCTCTCTAACTTTTTAAGCTAAAATCTGAGTAGAACCAAAGTCTTCAACAATGTGGCTTAATCCTCTATTTATAGGGAAAACTAATCCTACGACTTGGTGTTAACTTTTATAGAAAACCCCAAAACCATGGTTAATTTGCTTGGAAGTTGGGCAGGATAGGCTATGATACAACCTGGGTAGCTGGCTGAGTGACCGACATAATCCTGTTGCAAGAGCCCAATGATAGACATGATCTGCAGGGTCAGGCAGCGTCATCAGTAGGACCAGCGGTTGCAGTGCCGATCCCTCTAGGTGGATCTTCGAGGTGGATTTCTTGGGCAGAGCTCTCGGGAAGTCGGAGACAACTGGCTTCAAAAATATCTTCTCGCACTTAAAGAGCTTTCGAAATGCCAGTAAAACTTGGCAATTGCATTTTTCTTAGCAATCTCCTTATGTCACAACATTTCCTTTCCTCTTTTGCCTTGCTTTCAATTCCTGCACATCATCATACAAGGACCTTTCCCATAAGGCATCACCGCTTTAAAAATAAAATGCCACAGCAAACTGAATTCCACCACATGCAATTAAATGCTTCTAAATGCATCTACATGGTCCTAAATGAGCTATTAAACACTCAATAACTTAAGTGAAAAGGTCCCAAAATGTGACCTTTTACGGAGTTATGACACCCCCAAACTTAAGCTATTTATCACAGACCACCAGCCCACAACCGAGGTTAGCCCATGAAGAGTAGCCCAAGTGGTGTTTTGGACCTTCTAGAAGCCACAAAGACTTTGGTGACATTTAATTTTGTATAGATAATGCCCACTTGTTATTGGTAGGTAGGATTCAATTTAGACTGTCGATGTAATTGGATCCTAGCCGTTCATTGAGAGGAGCTTCAACTATAAATAAAGATCTCCTCTCCTCATTTGTACTCACTCATTCACTTTGAAAAATCATAAGAGCATTCTTATCTCAAAGCTTTCTTATCTTCCTTTTTGTGCTAGTTCTCTTGTCTAGCTTCCGTCGAGATTCTAAGCATCCTTGCTTAGGATATTTTCAGGCTTACTTAGACGCAATCACTAAGAAGGCGACTAAAGTCGCACGTTCCGAGGCATCGAAGTTCCAAGGGTGTGACAAGTGGTATCAGAGCTAGTTTTATGAGAAATAGCACAACAAAACCAAGACGAGATCCCAACAAGCGAAGTGACTCGAGTTGCTGTGCCGAAGAAGCGAGAAAACTCGAAGAATATCGTGGCCTTATTCGAACAAAGGGTCGACAGGTTAGAAGATCGATATAATGAAGTCCATGAGACTCAAGACTCGATTGAATCTCGCTTGGAGAAAGTGGAGTCTATGGAGGATGTACTTCGTGAAGAAACCCAAGCACTCATCAACGATTTGATGGAGAATATGGACGAGCGTACCAGAGGCCTCGAGAGCATGTAGTTGGGCATGAGGGCCGAAATAATGTAGAAGGTAAAAGAGCTTAAGAGCGAGCTGCTTGTCTACAAAGCTGCCGTGTTGAATGGAGTGACTGGGGAGGCGCAAGCACCAAGGCCCAGGATCGATGTCCCTAAGCCGAAAGAGTTCAAGGGAAGTCGGACTGCCCAAGATGTGGAGAATTTCATCTGGGGCATGGAGTAATTCTTCTGTGGTATGGGTATCGGGGATGATACCACCAAGGTAAATATTACTTCCAATTATCTTACTGATGTTGCTATGTTATGGTGGCGTCGTAGGTGTTCCGAGACTACGAATCCAATCGGGACGTGGGAAGAGTTTGTGGGAGAACTCAAGGAGCATTTCTATCCGAAGAATGCTGTGCTCGAGGCTCGAGCAAAATTGAAGCAATTAAAGCATGATCGTTTCATCTTGGAGTATGTCAAAAACTTCACTGAGATCAAGATGCAAATCCCGGACTTGGGCGAGTCAGAAGGGTACTTTGCATTCATTGATGAACTATAACGTTGGGCCAACATGGAGATCCAAAGAAGAGGAGTAACTGAACTCTCCAAGGCATTAGATACGGCCGAGGCCATTGCTCCGTTTGAAGTGAAGAAGATTAACTCTCTTTAGCCCAAGCTAAAATCCAAAGGTAATAGTGGGGGAGAGAAGGCCAAAGGAGTTTTTCATAAGCTAACAGGGGGTAATGGGAGGCAAAATGATCGATCGAAAAAGCTCACCAATCTTTGGGAGAAGAAAGGTAAACTATCTTTCTTCAATTATGGAGAAAATCTCATGAAGCGAGATTGTCCTCAACTTGTGAAAGTTGTTGCCATCAAGGAGAATGATGGGGTGGAGAGTGAGACTCTTAAGCTTGGCTCCATCCTTAACACCATGGAAGTCAAGAAGGGTCTAAGAAAAAGGGATTGGTGTACGTAGATCAATGCGGTAGGCCAAAAGATGAGTGCACTGGTTAACACGAGTGCCTCAGAGTTGTTCTTGTCCGAACAAGCTGCCAAGAAACTTGATCTTCGTGTAGAGAAAACAAGTGGTTTCATCAAAACCGTCAATACCAAAGAGGTTCCAATTGTTGGGGAAGCAAAAGGAATCCAACTCAACCTTGGAGGATGGACCGAGAAAGAGTCCATAAAGGTAATCCCACTCGATGACTTTGATTTTGTTATTGGGATTAGTTTCCTCGATCGAATTAACGTATTCCCCTTGCCATTTGCCGATTGTCTGGTAATTTGTGATCCAAAACACCAATGCATCATTCCGGTAAGTCGAGAATCTGGAATCGATGCCAAAATGTTGTCAGCCATCCAACTCTCAAAGGGGGGAACTAAACCCATAATAATCGAAGAAGTCCCATATGAAGTGGGACAAATATTGGCAGAGTTTAGGGATGCGATGCCAACTGAGCTTCCAAAGCATTTGCCACTGAAGAGAGAGGTGGATCACAAGATCGAGCTTGTGCCAAATGCATATCCACCCACCAAGACACCATACCAAATGGCCCCACTAGAGTTAGAGGAGCTTCGCAGACAATTGAAAGAGCTACTAGATACTGGATACATCCAACCGTCAAAGGCACCCTTTGGTGCACTGGTGCTATTCCAGAAGAAGCATGACGGCACCCTCAGAATGTACATCGACTATCGAGCTTTGAATAAGCTCACTGTGAAGAACAAGTACCCGATCCCATTGATTGCCGACTTGTTCGATCAACTTGGTGGTGCGAGGTGGTTTACCAAGTTAGATTTATGGTCCGGATACTACCAAGTTCGGATAGCAGAAGGCGATGAATCGAAGACTTATTGCGTAACACGCTACGGTTCATATGAGTTCCTTGTGATGCCCTCCGGCCTCACCAATGCCCCTGCAACCTTCTGCACGTTAATGAATAAGGTACTACAACCATTTCTTGATCGTTTTGTTGTAGTTTACCTTGATGACATCGTTGTGTATAGTAAGACCTTGGAAGAACATGTTGAACACTTGATAAAGGTATTCCAAGTCTTACGAGAGAATGAGCTTTATGTCAAGGAGGAAAAATGCTCATTTACGTAAAAGGAAGTGTCATTCCTAGGACATATTGTTGGAGGAGGCAAACTCCAGATGGACAAGGAAAAGATCCGGGCGATTGATGAGTGGAGGCCACCCACCAAGGTAATCGAATTATGAGCATTCTTGGGATTAACCAACTACTATCGACGGTTCGTGAAGGGCTATTCCAAGATCGCCACACCTTTGACCGAGTTACTGAAAAAGGACAAAGTGTGGGAATGGAGCACGAAATGCCATGACGCTTTTGAAAAGATCAAGGAGGACATGGTGAATGAGCTCGTGTTAGTATTGCCAGATTACACCAAGCCTTTTGTAGTTTTCACCGATTCGTCCGATGTTGCCATTGGTGGAGTCCTCATGCTAGAGGGACATCCGATTGTATATGAGAGCCGAAAGCTCAATGAAACCGAGATGAGGTACTCGATTCATGAAAAGGAGATGACAACAGTTGTACACTGCTTGCGTACATGGCAACATTGCTTGCTTGGGTCCAAGTTCGTGGTGTTCACGGACAATGTTGCCAATAGTTACTTCCTTACCCAAAAGAAGCTTTCTCCCAAACAGGCTCGTTGACAAGAGTTTCTTGCCGAGCTTGAATTTTCCATGGAATACAAGACATGGAAGGTGAACTGTGTTACAGATGGCTTAATCGGAGGTACGCCATCGAGACTGTGGAAGGTACCTTGCTCGAAAGGATCAAAGAAGGGTTGCCCCATGATCCTACGGCCGAGTGAATTATTGATGGAGCTAAGGAGGGCCGAACCAGAGAGTTTTGGATTGAGGGGGAACTACTATATTATCGAGGAAATTATCTCTTTGTACCTCAATATGGTAAGTTACACAAGGAGATCATGAAGGAATACCATGATTATAAGTGGGCGGGACATCCGGGAGTTGATCGGACTTTGGCATTACTCTCGGAGCAATACTATTGACCACACATGGCTGAAGATATGCAGGCCTATGGGAAGACTTGCCTTGTGTAACAGCAAGACAAAATCGAGGCAATAAAACTGACTGGACTGCTACAACCTTTACCCATTCCTGAACGCCCATGGGAGAGTATTTCCATGGATTTTATCATTGGTTTGCCCAAAACTGATGAACTTTCAAGTATAATGGTTGTGGTTGATAGGTTTTCAAAGTATGCAATATTCATTCCCGCGTCTAAGGTGTGTCCAGCTATAGAGGCCGCTCGACTTTTTCTCAAGCATGTGGTGAAGTATTGGGGAATGCCGAAAACCATCATTAGTGACCGGGACACGCGGTTCACAGGGAGGTTCTGAACGGAGTTGTTCAAACTGATGGGATCGAGCTTGAACTTTTCCACCGTAGTTCATCCACAAACTGATGGGAAAACTGAACAAGTGAATGCTCTGTTAGAGATCTATTTGAGGCACTATGTGAGTGCCAACCAACGAGACTGGCCAAAGTTGTTGAATGTGGCCCAATTTTTCTACAACTTGCAACGGAGCGAGGCGACCAACCAAAGTTCGTTCGAGATCGTGACCGGGCAACAACCATTGACACCCAACACGGTTGTTACCAAGTATGAAGGGCCCAATCCATCAACACACAATATTGCAAAAGAGTGGCTCGAGCAACACAACTTAGCCCGAACTTGTTTACATAAGACGGGGAAGCGGACCAAGAATGGGCTGACTGAAAGTGTAGGGACGTGAACTTTGAAGTTGGGAGCATGAATACTTTGTTTTGTGGAAGGGACAACTCGAGTGCAAAGGGAGTTGGGAGCATGCCGAAGGACTCTGGCAATTCAAGAATAGGATAGACCAGTTTCATGCCAGACGAGTGACGAGGGCGTCATCGGAACGAGCGGGGGAGAATGTCACAGACCCCCAGCCCATAACCAAGGTTAGCCTATGAAGAGTAGCCCAAGTGGTGTTTTGGACCTTCTAGAAGCCACAAAGACTTTGGTGGCATTTAATTTTGTATAGATAATGCCCACTTATTGTTGGTAGGTAGGATTCAATCTAGACCATTGATGTTGGTAGGTAGGATTTAATCTAGACCATTGATGTAATTAGATCCTAGCCATTCATTGAGGGGAGCTTCAACTATAAATAGAGATCTCCCCTCCTCGTTTGTACTCACTCATTCACTTTGAGAAATCATAAGAGCATTATTCTATCAAAGCTTTCTTATCTTCCTTTTTGTGCTAGTTCTGTTGTCTAGCTTCCGTCGAGATTATAAGTATCCTTGCTTGGGATATTTTCAGGCTTACTTAGTCACAATCACTAAGAAGATGACTAATGTCACACGTTCCAAGGCGTCGAAGTTCCAAGGGCGTGACATATTGCTTGTCCTCAAGCAATGGATAGTAATAAACAAAACAAAAATACCATGATAAGTTCAGAAGCAGAATAGTCATGCGGGATAAAATTTCAGCCCTCAGCACATATGGCTTCAACATGTTAGACTAGGTCGAGAAATCTAGTATTGTCCCCTAGGGAAAGATTCTTTGTGTGGGTGTGTGCATGTTTGTATCTAACCCATGCTTAACAAACTTAAAAAATTTCTAAGCAAACTTTTTTAATTTTCCATGACATTTAAAAAAAATCCACTCCCACTTCAGTTTCTTTTCTTTTTATTAATTCTACTATGAGGGGAGTCAGCCCATCACTTTACAATCCCACACTCTAGGTGAAAGGGAGTATACCTTCTACCCTGGAGCTAGTCAGGTAGAGTCATCCCGTGACATATTTCATTCACTCATATGCCATGGCATAACGGAGTGTCCCTCTATAGATATGCCGAAGCATTTATTCATAACTTTATTCATTTCAATTTTTTTAAAGCATAAAGGAGTTTTCTTCATTCAAAGTTTTATGCCACGACATTTAGAATTCTCTTATAAATAATTTCTATGTTTCTCAAGCATGGAAAACATGCAATCGTGTATTCAAGGATTTCAAAGAAACAAGTCATAGAGTTGGTTCTATCATCCTCAACCAGTCATGTACATTATTTCCTAGCCATCATGAATTCATCATCATCGGCCATCCTTAACTAATTCCAGAAAAATATTCAAACATTTACTAATGTCATGGCATATTTATTTTACTGATACTATCATGCAATGATGCGATAACTCTACTTCCCCCAAACTTGAGAGAGGCATTGTCCTCAATGCTTACTAAAATGAAAGAAAATAAAAATACATGCTATGAATGTAATAGAATGCAAGGTACCTTGACTCTAGGTGGGTGGTGGTGCAGCAGTCGCGTGCCGAGGGCGCTTTCTCAGTTTGGCGGGGCTGGAGTGTTCGGAGTCAGAAGCGGGTGCAACCGTAAGAGTACTGGGACCTTCTGGGATAGTTGAGAGCTGGGGCTCCTCATGCTTAGATTCCTTATTCAGGCGACGTTGACTCCTATACAAAGGAGCTTGCCGTGGCATCTCAGATTGTGACTCCTCGGTTGACTCGGTGGGCTGTGGTACTTCGGGGTGCTTTTTTTCCATTGGTGCGGCAGGTTGCGGCATATCAGGATGTTCTGCTGCCAGGGGTTCAAAAAATTATGGGATTCTGGGTGATGAGCGAGTTGGAGGTTGGCTTCTCGATATGCATCGGGTGACACAGCATGGACTGGAGCAGGGTCGGTGGGCTCTTCTGCTTCAGCGGGCTGGGGACTTTCTACACTGGGTGAGTGAGGAGCGTCGACAATGGCAGGACGATGTACTTTTGTAGATGCCTCGGTATCCTCTTTTGGTGGCAATAGTGTTTCAGGAAAGTCTGGGACGGTGAAGTTTGTATGCGGGAGAAATCTAAGAAGACGTTGGTGAAAAACTCATCCCGGTACTTAGCGTAGGCAAAATATGTCATCAGTTTATCGAACAACTACCCGACGTGCTCTTGAGTGCGCTGGATTACCTGCTCCAAGACATCTAAGTTTGCCCTGGCATGTGGAGATAGTGAAACATGAGATTTGGTTCCCTCATTTTCTTTTCCTTTTTTTCCATTCAGACCCAACAACATAGGGACTTTTTCCGTGGTAATTCCAGCAATACCCAGTAAAATCTTGTCAAACTGTTCTTTAAGAACCTTCTTTTTACGGCATAAGGCAGTGATGAGATTTGGAAATACCAGGGCACTTGCAGGTCACTTCAGGCATAAATGAGCTTGCTCTATAATGATTTTCCCTACATCAATGGGGCGCCCGATTATGATTGAGTGCAGTAAAAGCATCCGTTGGCAAGACACAGTGGTGTTGTGGGAAGTGGGTAAAAGCTTGTGCTTCATAAAATGGTTCTACAACTTTACTTGCGGGAGTAGCTTCTCCCAGTCCATGGTCATGCGACTCAGTTGCTGGCTGTTCCATTGGGTTCAGGAAGACAGAGATCTTCCAGAATGCCTTGGTATGTTTCGTTGTCTGCGTCCTGCGTGAATATGGCATGGTGGTTTTCCAGAACCTACAATTTAAAGTAATGATTAATAGTAGTATGAGTAAATCGAATAGAAATGCCGCGAACCATGACGACATGCTAGTTTGGCTTAGAGATGTTTGAGTAAAACTCATTCATTATCGATGCGTTGACAGTGGCAGGATGCTTGGAAAATTTTTCCACTTATACTTGTTAACCACATCGAGCACCTCACTTCCGAAGGCATCATCCTCTTCTTCGGAGAAGACAAACCCCAACTCGAAAAAGACTCATTAATTTTTTATGGTTTAAAACCAATCTCAGGCGGTATCATCTACAATCCGTGGTGGTACAGAAGAAGATGGTCGGGATCGTACCATGATGGGAATAGAAAAAGATGAAAAAGTAAGGAAGCTTGAAGCTTTAGTCGGCTATGGAGGTGGCGGTGGAAAGGAAGAGAGAAGAAGATGAAAGAAGTAAAAAGTTAAAAGAAAAGGGAAAGTGAAAGGAAGAAAGAAACAAAAGAAAGATTTGGGAGGGGAATAATAAATAAGATGGTGGGTTATAGGCGGGAAGAAAACAAAAAGAGAGAGTAAAAAATCAAATCTTAAGTAAAAAGTAAAAATGTAAAATAGTAAATTTTTTCCCTCCTTTACTGTTTTCATTTGCCGCCCAAATTTGCCCAACTTCCACCGTACGCCTCACGTGCCTTGTGCGTGGGATATCCCTTACAACGAAAGTAAATTAAAATCAATTAATTAAGAAGAAGAAAGTCTAAATTAATGGCAAAATAAAAATTATTTATGCACAGGAGTAAATTGAAAATGTCTCGGCATCCTTAAAATGTTGGGCCAGTATCGACATCATGCAAGAGAAACACCGACTTGTCACACAATGATGGGACTCCTTGGTAAGCCTTCAGGCGCTGGCCATTGACTTTAAAGATGGAATCATCGTCCATGTTCTTGATATCAACAGCACCGTACGGGTAAACATGGTGGACTTTAAATGGTCCCGACCACCGTGACTTCAGTTTGCCCGGAAAGAGTTTGAGTCTAGAGTTAAACATCAATACTTTCTGACCCACATGAAAATACCATGGAAAATGCGTTTTTTTGTGCCACTTCTTAGTCTTTTCCTTATAGAGCTTGGCATTTTCATATGCTTGCGCTCGAAACTCTTCCATTTCGTTCAGATCGAGTAATCGTTTCTCTCCAGTGAGTTGCGCGTCGAAGTTTAGCTTCATTATCACCCAGTATGCCTGGTGTTCTAGCTCAACTGGTAGGTGACAGGCTTTTCCATATACCATCTTGAAGGGAGACATTCCCAGAGGTGTTTTGAATATCGTCCTATAGGCCCAGAGTGCTTCATCGAGTTTTGGGGACTAGTCTTTCCTTTGAGGGTTCACCACCTTCTCTAAAATTTGCTTGATCTCACGGTTGGACACTTCAGCTTGCCCGTTAGTTTATGGTGATATGCCATAGCAATTTTATGTCACACTCCGTATTTCTGTAATGCCTTGGCAATTAACTTGTTATCAAAGTGGGTGCCTTCGTCACTGATAATAGCCCGTGGTACTCCAAATCGAGTGAAGATGTTCTTGTGAAGAAACTTGAGCACCATCTTTGAGTCATTCCTCGGTGTGGCAATCACTTCAACCCACTTAGACACATAGTCCACCGCGAGCAAGATGTATAAATATCCAAAGGAAGATGGGAATGGTCTCATGAAATCAGTGCCCCAAACATCAAAGAGCTCTATCTTCAAAATATTTTACAGCGGCATTTCGTATCATCTGGAAATGTTCCCAGTGCACTGACATCTGTCGAACACTTTACAAAATTCGTGGGCATCCTTAAATAATGACGGCCAATAGAAACCTGATTGGAGGACCTTTTCAGAAGTCCTCGTACCTCCAAAATGCTTGAACAAGTACGTCTCATCCCAAAAATAGAACTTGGCATCATGCAAAAACTTCTTTTTTCCTTGGCTGTTCAGTTCATAAGAAAAAACACCACTAACAAGAAAATTAACAAGGTATACATACCACGGAATTGCCATGGCATATAAAATTTTATCGTCAGGGAATTCTTCTTTAATATAAAAAATGTCATGGCATTTTGAAATGTTTTCTAGCCTAGATAAATTGTCTACAACTTGGTTCTTAGTACCTTTCCTATCAATGACCTCTAAGTTGAATTCTTGCAGTAGTAATATCCACCTAATAAGTCTAGGCTTGGCACCTTTCTTGTTCACTAAGTATTTTATAGCTGAGTGATCGGTGTGAACTATGACTTTGGTGCCTATCAAGTATGGACTAAACTTGTCAAATGCAAATACCACGACAAGTAATTCTTTCTCAGTGGTGGTATAATTCAATTGTGCCTCATTTAAGGTACGACTAGCATAATATATAACATGAAAAAATTTACCTCTACGCTGCCTAAGCACAGCTCCCATGGAAAAATCACTTGAATCAAACATTAATTCGAACGGTACCATCCAGTCTGGGGGAACTATGATCGGTGCAGAGATAAGTCTCTTCTTTAGCTCTTTGAATGCGTCGTGGCATTTTTGATCGAACACAAACAGTTAGCTCTGCTGCAGCATGGTGCACAAGTGCTTGGATATTGTGGAGAAGTCCTTGATGAATCATCTATAAAATCCAGCATGGCCAAGGAAACTTCGAATGCCCTTGACAGAAGTTGGTGGGAGTAGCTTCTTGAACACCTCGATCTTGGCCTTGTCTACCTCAATGCCCTTTGTAGAAATTTTATGGCCTAGAACAATGCCTTCGGTTACCATGAAGTGGCATTTTTCCCAGTTCATCACATGATCAGCCTCCTCGCATTGCTTCAGTACCTTTGCCAAATTACTGAGGCATTTTTGAAAGTCATCTCCGGAAACAGAAAAATCATCCATGAAAATCCTCAACCATGTATGAGAATATGGCTTACATGCAGCGCTGAAAAGTTTCCAGGGCATTACAGAGACCAAAAGGCATTTTTTGAAAAGCATACATGCCATAAGGACACGTGAATGTTATCTTCTCATGGACCTCTGGTGCAATGGCAATTTGATTATACCCCGAGTATCTGTCCAAGAAACAATAATATGCCTTGCCAGCAAGTCGATCCAGCATGTGATCGATGAACGACAAGGGAAAATGATCATTCTTGGTGGCCTTGTTAAGCTTGCGGTAGTCTATGCAGATTCGCCACCTGGTGACTGTGCGTATATATAACAACTCGTTGTCTTCACTCGTCACCACGGTCGTGCCTCCCTTCTTCGGCACACATTGGATGGGACTCACCCATGAACTATCTGAAATAGGGTAAATCACTCTAGTGTCAAGCCATTTGAGAATCTCTTTCATCACAACTTGCTTGATGTTTGGGTTCAATCTTCGTTGTGGCTCTATGGATTTACCGTGGCATTCTTCCAGTAGGATCTTGTGCTTGCAAATAGTTAGACTTATTCTCTTTAGATCTACCATCATCCATCCTAACTCTTTCTTATGTTGTGATAAAACACTTAACAAACTAGATTCTTGGTTAGGAGTAAAGGTAGAGGAAATAATCACAGGCAAAATTTTGTTACTACCCAGATAAACATATTTAAGATGCTGTGACAAATTCTTAATTTCTAGGGTAGGAGCATGACGTAATGAGGGCTTAGAAGGAACAAACTCTTCAAAATTCAAAGGTTCAAAGCGCGTACCTGGGCTAACTTTGAGGAAGCTAGCCTGTCGTTCCTCGGTAGAAAAATTATTAGGCTCTCTAGCCTTTAAGTCTTCAAATAGCCCCTCATCAGGTCCCAGCTGAATAAAATTATCTTGGCAAAATTGATCTATTTCTTTCGTGATTGTTGTATCCACTTTTAAAATGCTCTGGCATTCTTCAGGATCATCCATTTACTTGAGAGATCGAAAGACATTCACAGTGACATGTTGATCGGCCACTCGCATGGTCAGCTCGCCCCTCTCGCAGTCGATGAGAATACGACCGGTAGCTAGGAAGGGTCTCCCCAAGATGATGGGTGCTGTGGCATCGACCTCATAGTCCAAAATCAGAAAATCAACAGGAAAAATGAATTTGTGAACTTGCACGATGACATCTTCAATTCGCCCTTCAAGACGCACATGTGAACGATCGACTAATTGCAAGATGATAGATGTGGATCTCACATTTCCTATCCCAAGCTTCATGAAGATTGACTTAGGCATCAAGTTCACGCTTGAGCCAAGGTCACATAGTGCCTTCCCAACAAACTTGTCTCCTATCGAACATGGGATGATAAAACTGCCTGGATCATGTCTCTTCGGTGGTAGCTTGCTTAAGGAGGAGCAAAATTCTTTTGTCATGGCAATTGTCTCATACTGCTCAACCTTTCTCTTCTTGGTAATAATTTCCTTGAGTAATTTAGCACATGTAGGCATTTGTTCCATAGCCTCCATAAAAACAACATTGATTTGAAGTTGACTCAGAATGTCAACATATTTTTTGAATTGAATATCCTCGTTAAGCTTCTTCAGTCTCTGAGGAAAAGGAGATGGGTGTCTAACTTTCTGTATTGATGGGGTGTTAATAGATGTTTCCTTGGCATTTTTGTTTGCCCTCTCAGTTTCTTTACTTGATGAACCATCATCCTTATCATTTTCTACTGGTGCTTCTTCCTGCACTTCTTGCTCAGTTTGCACGGTCTCAGGGGGTGAATCATCCTTCGGTCTTCCCCCAAACTTATCTTTAACATTAATTTACGTACCACTTCGGAGAGTTAGCACACTGCATTGCTCTTTGCCATGAGGTTTCGTGACTTCAGTGTCACTCAGCAAATGTCCTGGTTTACGTTCTTGTAATGCCACTGCAATTTGACCAACCTAACTCTCCAATGCCCTCAGTGATGAACTATGGCTTTGAAGCAGGGCCCCTTGATTTTTAATGGAGGTTGCATGGTCTTGCAGCATTGTCTTCATTGTTTCTATGAACTCTTGCATTGTGGCCTCTAAAGAATTGGTGTTTGATGAAGATGGTCCTCCCTTGTTAGAATTATGCCATGTCATATTCGTTTGAAAATTCTGGGAGTCATTGAAATTCTACTGCCGAGCTGGTTGATGAGCATTGTTGTTTCCTTGATTTCCCCAAGAAAAGTTTGGATGTTGACGCCATCCAGGATTATATGTGTTGGAGTAGGGGTTGTTGTTGCCTCGATTTAAGTTACCTACAAAGTTGATGGATTCTTGATTGGTTGGACAATCACTCTCATTATGATTGCCATGGCATAATAAACATGTTGAATTGGTTGCCTTTACTTCTCTCACCTCACTTGGCCTTTACAAATTCTTCAACATATTGGTGATAGCAGCAAGTTGGGCAGACATCGAATCCTTAGAATCTAGCTCGAAAGCTCCATGTGATTTGCGCCCAACTCCAAGCCTTGTGGATAGAAACTGATAATCATTGGTGGAAATATTATCTAGAATGGCAAATACCTCTGCTGGTGATTTGTCAAGTAACGTCCCAGTTGCCGAGGTATCTAGCATCATCCTCGTGGGTGCATTTACTCCATTGTAGAACATCACCACTTGTGTCCAATCTTGAAAACCATGATTTAACCACTTGCGAAGCAATGACTTGTATCGATCCCAACACTCATACATCGACTCGTCATCAGCTTGATGAAAAGAAGCAATGTTGTTCCTTAGTTGGGTGTTCATGGTCGGAGGATTATACCGCAGCAAATTGTTTTTGCACATATCAGTCCACGACTCCATTAAACCCGCTGGAACGCCACTCAACCATGCCCTTACTCGGTCACACAGAGAGTATGGGAATAACTTTAATTTCAGAACATCTTCATGCACTCCTTGTTGGCGAAAAGAACCGTACACCTCTAAGAAGTTACGAATATGTGTCTGGCATCTTCATTTGGCATGCCCCCAAATTGCCCTATTGAGTTCAGCATATTGAACATGACAGGTTTGAACTCGAAGTAGGCTGCTTGAATATCTTGTGCCACAATCCCAGGATTTAAGTCGTCTAAAATCGGGTTTAAGTGATCACGAATGGCATGAGGCCTGGTTGTATTCCCAGCAAATGGATTTGCCTCGGCAATCTGATCATCCTCATGACCAATGCCTGGATTTCCAATTTGGTACATATTTGCACGTTGAACTCGTCTTATTCTCCTAAAGAGCATCTCGATCTCAGGTTCAACCGGTTCTAATGGCTCGTCAGGGTTACTTCTGGTTATACACCATGAAATCCTGAAGAAGATAAGAAAAATAAAGGGTAAAACTATATAAAAGAAATATAAGCAAGTAAAATAAAAATGCTATGACAAAACAATTTAACTTCCAGTTGCCAATTCCCTAGCAACGGCGCCAAAAACTTGTCCGCTGTTTGTGAGTATTAAATATGGGTGTGGATATATGCGCAAGTATACACAATCGAACAAGTAATAGAGTGATAAGTTGAGTATCGTCTCCACAGGGAACGTGGGAAATCAAATAAGTTTGTCAAGGTACTTTACTTTGTCACCTAAGTAAAGTTAGTGATGGTATGTACATATGAGAATGTTGTGGCAAAATGGAATGACTGATGCGAAAATGGAAAGGTGGTAGTGTGGTCGCAATTGAATATGTTGTGGCAAGTTGGATGAAATGTCGTGGCAAATTCAATTGTGATAAGTGCAAACAAATGGAAATGTTAAGGCAAAATTAAATGTAAATACTGGATTTAAAATATAGGACTTTAGCTTTCTCATACGACAAGCTGCTATGGGAATGAGTGATTGGAGTCACTGGGAAAATCTAAGTCTATTTCTCCGAATTGTATTTCTTCTATGCCTAGCCTACCCGACAGAGTCTACTAAGGTGCCCTATGATATCTCTAGTAAGGGACTCGATAGATTAAAGATGCCCTGGCATAACCGATTGGCGTAAACCCCTGTAGTGATCATATTGGTTCATATAACAGGATATGTCTCGACAATACCTTTTTGCGGCAGTATTGACATCTAACCTATCGTTCTTACACAACTCCTTTTAGTCGAATGAAATCTTAACCTTATCTCTAAGGTGGATTAGGCCTAGTTACTACCTAGAATCCCTTGTTTATGTAGTTCCTCCCTCGTTTCTCTCGAATACTAAGGATATTTTACCAAGACATTCTCTTAAACCCTAAAAACCTCCTAAGGAAAAGCTATTCTCGTAGCTCCTACAACCTTAAGGTATTAAGTTTCATAAACAAAACAAGTTAAAGCATAGAAAAACAACCATTCATTGAAATAAAAACTTAAACATCCAAGCGAACTCCCACCAAATAGGTTTAGTTCATGGTGGGGTTTGAAATAAACAATCACAAAGCAAGTTTCATTCGTTTCTTACAACCCAATAACAAAATATGAGAGCAAAGAACTAAGGGGAGGAGATAAAGCCTTCAACGTGTACTGCCCAATGCTTCTCTCGGCCACCAAGAACTGGTCCCAACGATCTGGCTCCTCTCGGACGCTCAGGACGCCACTCCCTCAAGCTTGTCAAGGAGAAATACCACGACAAGTAGGATTGACGGAGAAAGATGAGACATTTTCTCTCTAACTTTTTAAGCTCAAATTTGGGTAGAACCAAAGTCTTCAACAATGTGGCTTCATCCTCTATTTATAGGGAAAACTAATCCTAGGACTTGGTGTTGAATTTCCTGGGAAACCCTAAAACCATGGTTAATTTACTTGAGAGTCGAACAGGATAGGGTATGATACAGCCTGGGTAGCTGGCTGAGTGACTGGAATAATCTCGTTGTAGGCGCCCAAGGACATATAGGATCTACAGGGTCAGGCGGCGTCATCAATAGGACTAGTGGTTGCACTGTCGATCCCTCCAGGCGGATCTTCGAGGTGGATTTCTCGGGCAGAGCTCTCGGGAAGTCGGAGACAGCTGGCTTAAAAAATATCTTCTCGCACTTAAAGCGCTTTTGAAATGCCAGTAGAACTTGGCAATTATATTTTTCTCAGTAATCTCATTATGTCATGACATTTCCTTTCCTCTTTTCGCTTGCTTTCAATTCCTGCACATCATCAGAAAAGCACCTTTCCTATAAGGCAACCCTGCTTTATAAATAAAATGCCGCGGTAAACTGAATTCCACCACATGCAACTAAATGCTTCTAAATGCATCTGCATGGTCCTAAATGAGCTATTAGACACTAAATAACTCAAGTGAAAAGGTCCCAAAATGTGACATTTTACAGAGTTATCACGCGTGAAGGCGAGTAGATGCTATGACGACAAGAATTCTCTCACTCTTTTCCTTATATTTTTCTAGATTTTGATGTGTATTGAGTTGCTACTTTTTCTTGCTTGCTCGTTGTTTGCTCTATTCTAGGTATATCCCTATTTATAGGGTTTTCGATGCTCTCTTTGGACTGGTTAAAATGCTGAACCCCGATGAGTCACCGGAGGTATGGTGGTGACTCACCCTAGGGGTAGTGAGTTGTGCGGTGGAGGGGCTGGACGCATTAAATGCACCTAGATCTTGTAAATCTGGTGAGGACGTAGCAGTTACTGGTTGGAGCGTTCGGCAGCAAGGGTATTATCACTCTTATGGTGGCGGCTAAAATAGCCCTAGGGTTACAATGAGTACCCTAGGGTTTATGCTGGTCATGCTTGGGACAGTTGGACCTCTCCAGATCCAACGGCTAAGATCTATGTAGCGCTGGAGATGAGATAAAACCCTAAACTAAACTTGGTTTTGCTCTTTGGGCCCGTTGGGCTATTCAGGTCAAGTCCAGGCCTGAACCGAGTCTGGTATCCTGAGATTTGCTTGTAATATGGGCTTTGGGTTGTAATCGGGCCTTGGGTTAAATCTATTTTCCATTTGGGTCTGTAAAATTATAAAAATTAATTATAATAATATAATATAAAATAACATAATTATAATATAATAATATAAGTATATTGAAACCAAATTCAGACGAAAACGACTGTCGACAACTGTCTCTCTTTGCTTATTTTTATGTTAACAAGAATAAAGCAAAGATAAAAAAACAAGAATTTTTCGTCTAAATTATTTCATATTTTGATAGAAAAATTCATTCCACTACTCTTCCGTGGAGATCGAACTTTTGATCTGATATTGCTTCACTACTTTTTTTGTGAAGGCTTCATTGCATTACTTCATTAATCTTTTGTGATGGCTTGATTGTATTGCTTCACTACTCTTTTGTGAAGGCTGATTTTGAATGACTTGCTTCTATTAATCTTTCGTGGAGATTGGATTGACTTGAAATAATCTGTTTCACTACTCTTCTGTGAAGATCAGATTCAAGGTTGATTTGCTTCTACTACTCTTCCGTGGAGACCAAATCTGCAACATTGAAGAAACTTGTACCACTACTCTTCCGTGGATACTAGACTCATGCGATCTTTGGATATCCCTCTTTTTAGGGATTTTGAGTTGATTCCTCCTATCTCGAGATTTGAAATTTTTGTTATCTTTTCGAAAAACCTGCAGATGTGATATTGTTTGCTATCATGTATTTATGAAAGTCATGATCCTATTTATGCCTAAAATGTGTGCAATGACAAAGTTTCAGGGTTTTTTTTCTTCAAACAAGGACCCCTTTTCTGTTATCCATTATTGACTTAATCTCATTATGGGTGTAGCGAATATAATCACTTTATCTTAGCTGACCATCTTGATTGTGTTTTGGTCGAACCTAAACATGTTTTTCTTCTTTTTGAATTCCACCAATACAAATGACAAACCATTAAATTAATGACAAATATTTCATATCATTTTCAAGTATCTGAAACCTCCTATACTTCAATGTTTCATGTATCATGTCATCATATGTTAAAATCATTGCTAGCCTTAGAATATAAGTATTCTTCAAAGAATATTTGTACAATAATACACCATGATTTTATGTACTTCAAATTAAACTACATGTTTTAAATTTTCAAATCATGATGCTTGAGAAAAAGAATTAACGAGACAATGTCTCTTTTTATTCATACAAAGAATTTACATGGAAAAATTTTATTTGTAAAGACAAAATAGGCATCCTCAAATATCAATAGCACAAATACTTTTGATTTGACACGCCGCAAAGTGATTCGAGCGTAGCTTCTGTCGAAAGGATCTTGAGATTGTGATAAAGGTATAAAGTTCCTTCTTATACCACCAAATATCCAATACTAAAACTTACCCACAATATCTTAAATCCTTCTTTTCTTTCATGCAAAATACCTTTTAATCATATCAGAATTCACTGGGTAAGGTAATTCAGGTCCATCCATTTCAGCAAAGACTAAAGCTCCTCCAGTAAAAACCTTTTTCTAAAACATAAGGTCCTTCCAAATTTGGCATCCAGTTCCCTCGGAAGTCTTTTTGAAAAGGTAAAATCCTTCTGAGCACAAGATCCTCTTCGTAAAATTCTCGGAGGTGAACTTTCTTATCATGTGCTCGTATCATCCTCTTTTGATACATCTGACCATGACAAATAGCTTCCATTCTCTTTTCTTCAATCAAATTCAACTGGTCATATCTGGTTTGTATCCAATTTACCTCATCTAGCTTTACTTCAGATAAAACTCGTAGTGAGGGAATTTCTACCTCAATAGGTAAAATTGTTTCCATCTCATAGGTTAATGAAAATGGAGTTTCCCCAGTCAAAGTTCATACTGAAGTTCGATAGGCTAACAGAGCAAATGGTAGTTTTTCATGCCAATCCTTATAAGTTTCAACATCTTCTCTATAAGCCTCTTGATATTCTTATTGGTTGCCTCAACCGCTCCATTCATCTTTGGGCAATAAGTGATGGAATTATGATGCTTTATCTGGAACTGTTCACAGACTGATTTTATCATCTTGTTGTTTAAATTCAAAGCATTGTCGGTAATAATTCTTTCAGACAGATCATATCAAATGATTTATTTTTTCAAGAATTTACAGGCTGTGAACTGAGTGATGTTCGCATAAGAAGTTGTTTATACCCATTTGGTAAAATAGTCTATTGCTACCAAAATGAAGCGATTGTCATTTGAATCTTTGGGAAAAATTTGTCCAATAACATCTATACCCCACATAGAGAATGACCAAGATACTGTCATTACATGGAACAGATGAGGAGAAGTGTGTTTCCTGTCTCCATAAATTTAACACTTGTGACACTTTCGGGAATAATTGATACAATCAGTTTCCATAGTTGACCAATAGTATCCAAATCTTATAATTTGTCTAGCCATTGTACGCCCATTAGCATGAGTACCATATACTCATTCATGCACTTCTTCGAGAATTGTTTTGGCTTCTTTGGTATCCACACATCTCAATAGGACTTGATCCAGACTCTTTTTGTATAAATTTTCACCATCAAGTACATACCCTGATGCCATTCTTCGAATTCTCTTATCATTTTTGTTGCTTGTTCATGATAACTCTCATATCTTATATATTGCAACATGTGCAGTCAAAACTAAGTCGGCTAGAAAATAGATAACGCTCTCTTTTTGGTGAGACTAAAATTGCCCCAATTCCATATCCCATGGCATTTGAAACACCATCAAAAGTCAATTTCCAATATTCATCTGTGGATGTAACATATTCTTCTACTAAAATTGCCATCAAATCCTCATCAGGAAAGTCAAAATCTATTAGCTCAAATTCTTGAGAAGTTCTACTTGCAATAAATTCAGCTATTGCACTTCCTTTTATTGCTTTTTGACTGACATATTGGATATCGAATTCTGACAAAAAAAATTTCAAACGAGCTAACCTTCCAGATAATGCAGGTACATCAATCAGATACTTTAAAGGATCAAATATGGATATAAGCCATGTGGTGTGATATAACATGTATTGCCTAAGTCTCCGAGTGGTCCATACCAAAGCACAACATAAATTTTAAATTAGAGAATATTTTGTTTCACATTTTGTGAACTTTTTACTGAGATAATAAATAGCTCTCTCTTTTTTCTCAGTTTGATCATGTTGTCCTAATACACATCCCATTGAATTTTCCCAGAACGATAAATAAAGAATTAAGGGTTTCTCTGGGACAGGTGGTACCAAGATTGGGGTACTTGACATATATTTCTTAACTGTCTCAAAGGCTTCTTGATATTTTTCATTTCATGTCCAAAAATCACTTTTTCTAAGGAGACGAAAAATAGGATCACATTTCTCAGTTAGCTGCGAAATAAATCCAGCTATATAATTCAACCTTCCCAAAAATCCTCGAACCTCCTTTTGTATTCGTGGGGGTGAAAAATCTTGAATAGCTTTCACTTTATTCTGGTATATTTCAATTCCTTTTTGGCTTATAACAAATCCCAAGAGTTTGTCAGATGTTACCCCGAATGTGCACTTATTTGGGTTGAGCTTTAATTGACATTTCCTTAATCTTTGGAAAAGCTTCCTCAAATTCTTGACATTTTCATCTTCTGACTTGGCTTCAACAATCATATCATCGACATAAACTTATATTTATTTATGCATCATGTCGTGAAATAATGTTACCATAGCCTTTTGATATGTTGCCCCTTGATATGTTGCCCCTGCATTCTTTAGTCCAAATGGCATTACTTTATAACAAAACGTTCCCTATAGGGTGAAAAACGTTGTTTTTTCCATATCATTAGGGTGCATTCTGATTTGATTATAGCCAGAGAAACCATCCATAAATGAGAATACAAAATTCTTAGCAGTATTTTCCACCAATGTGTCTATGTGTGGCAAAGGAAAATTATCCTTTGGACTAGCTCTATTAAGATCTCTGTAATCAACACACATGCAGACTTTACCATCTTTCTTTGTTACAAGGAAAATATTTGCTACCCATTCAGGGTACTTAGCCACTTTAAGAAACCCATCATCGAATTGCTTTTTTACCTCTTCTTTGACCTTGAGTAGAATTTCAAGTTTCATTCTTATTAGCTTTTGTTGCACAGGCTTACATTCCGATCTTATTGGTAACTTATGTACTACCAATTCTGTATCTACTCGTGGCATGTCTTTGTATGACCAAGCAAATACATCTTTGTACTTTTGCAGAAATTCAATTAAATTCTGTTACCCTTTATCAGATAAAGTAGTGCCAATTTTCACCTCTTTCATTTTCATATTGGTCCCTAGATTTAAGATCTCAATATGTTCCTTATGAGGTATAATTTGTTTATCCTCTTTCTCCACTATTTTTAATAGCTTAGAGGATAAATCACATTCTTCACCATTATCATTAACTTCAATTTCCTCATGACACATAGGCTTCTCGAAATTAATTTCTGGGTCAATATCATCAATATCTATGTTATTGATATTTGAATTCCTAAAAGAAAAATAAACATGAGTATAGACATATAATAATGAAAATGCATTTAAAAAATGATTTCCATTTAGAACTAATGCATCTTTTATTGAAAAAAAAAGAAAACACATAGTTTAACCCTTTACACAAAATTAAACTATTGCCTCAGGGTATAGGCAACAGTGAAAGTTCTGGTGTATTACACTGAAAAAGATTTGAAAACTACAGGTAATTCTTTCTCAGTCCAATTATTTAACTCAAAGTCTGATGATGCGGGGTAAATGCCCATAGCTTTCTTTTCTATAGATTCATCATCTGATATGACATTGATACTCATTTCTTTCAAAGCATCTTCAATAATCAGCCCTTTACTTTGCTGGTTCTTTTGGAAAACATGTCCTCTAGACACAAAAGTATTATTCAATGGTGGAAAAGTCATTAGTTCCCATGTGAGATCCTTTCCAATTAGTTTTTTCTTTCTCAGTTCTTGATTCTTTCTAAAGCCCCTCTGTTTCTCTTTTATGGTCGGCTGATATCCCAAACCAAATTTATCTTTCTTGGAGATAGGGAGAACTGGATTAACTGGTCCTTCTAAATAATTTCCTAATCATTTTCTTGAGTCCCATTTTTGTGCAGTTTGAAATTTTTGGTTTAGACATCCTTTTGCCATCGGCTACAAATGTGGTGTTAACAAATTCCAATGATATGAAAGAACACTCAATAGCTTCTTCATCTAATTCAACATATGGAGTAGTGGTAGAGACTGAAGCTATGATGTCTTCTTCAACATTAAGAAATACCAGTCTGCCATCTATTACAAATTTTATCTTTTGGTGTAACGTGGATGGAACTGCCCCTGCTTGGTGGATCCATGGTCTTCCCAAAAAATAATTGTAAGTGGGTATAATATCCATTACAAGGAATTCTATCTCATATGTAGATGGACCAATAGTTAAAGGAATATCAATTTTTTCCAATACTTCTTTCTTAGTTCCATCAAAAGCTCAGACAATACTCTACTATTTCTCATTAGTGTACTGTCAATTGGTAATTTCTTCAAAGTCACTAATGGCATTACATTCAAAGTTGATCCATTGTCTACTAGCACTCGGGATGGAATATGTCATTTGCACTTAACCGTGTATGCAGGGCTTTAGGGTTGCTATTCATCTCAAAAGGGATTTCATCTTCAGAAAAAGAAAGGAAATTGTCAACCTGTATGTTTGCAATCAGCCTATCCAATTTGTTAACGGACAATTCCTTTGGCACAAAAGTTTGTTTTAACACTTTTAACAAAGCATTTCGATGTGCTTCTGAGTTTAGTAAAAGTGCTAAGACTGATATACGAGTAGGCAATTTGTACAACTGTTCAACAATATTGTATTCACTATGTTTAAGAAACTTCAAAAATTCTACAGCTTCATTTTCATTTACAGGTTTATTGATGAAAGTTTCCTCCTCTTTCAGCTGTAATTCAACCTTCTTTCCTTTATCAACTGTAGCTTGCTTCTTAGGTTCCTTAGAATAACACCTTCTTCTACTTCTGGAAAAATGTCTAACTTTATTTACCTCTTCATTTTCTCTCATTATTTCTTTTATTTTGCAGTCATAGTCCCATGGTACTTGTTTGTCATCTTTATAAGGGAACGGGGATGTTGAAGTGATGACTACCTTTGGAGATATTTTATATGATACATGAGTCCTTGGTGTGATAATTAGAGGATAATTAGAGTTGTAAACCTCTCTAGATGATCCTTCAGAGGCACATTATATATTTCTTCATTTTCTGATTTCTCCTTGAAAAATTCCATTTCTTTGTTATTCATAATTTTCTGTACCAAAGCCCGAAAATCTGGACATTATTGTATAGCATGTCCTTCATAACAATGATAATGGCATATATTTCTATAACTTAGTCGTTCTGCTGGCAGATTGGATTTCAGCAAACCAACTTTGATCATTTGGGCCCACACCCAAAACATAGGTGATTTTACTTAACTAACCTGCCTTATCACATACTTTCCTTGTTCCTCTACATTTGCATTAATTCCCGCTCCTGTATGATTTGGTAACAGATTTTGAGCCACATTCGGTTGCTATTTTTCACCAAAATTTATGATGTTCTTTATTCTCAAGCATTGAACGATTCTTTTGAATGCGATGCATTTTTAAATAGAATGTCCTCGAGCCCCTACATGATATTTGGATTGCAAGTTATCATTGTACCACTTAGGATATGGAGGTTGTATGGGTGATATATGATAGGGTGATATTATATGCTTTTCGTATAATATCTGGTATAACTCTTTGTATGTCATAGGAATTGGGTCAAACTGAGGTCTTTCTCTTTTCATCTTTGGTTCCCTTGTTCCTTGTTTGGCATAGTTTTGTGTAGAAGATTCAATGTCCTAAGGTCGAGACACCGTAATATTATTGGATTCATATTTTCTTGCATCATTTATCTCACTTTCTTTCTTTTTAATTAATGGCTTCTTACTAGATTCACCACTTTTGAGTTTCCCACTCTTAACTGCCATTTCAATCATCTCACCTGCTATGACTATGTCACCAAAGCTCTTAAAAGAATTCCCTATGAGGTGAGTAAAGAAAGGAGCCTTTAAAGTGTTCACAAAGAGCAAATTTGTCTCCTTTTGTTCCATGGGTGGATGTACCTGCACAGTTATGTCCCTCCATCTCTGGGCATAATGCCTGAAACTTTCATTGAATTCTTTTTCTATGTTTTGCAACACCATTCGATTAGGTCTTATATCCTTCACATGCTTATATTTTTCCAGAAAATATTTATCCAAATCTTTCCAAGATTTAATATGAGCTCTACCTAATTGGTTGTACCATCGAATAGCCAAACTGGTTAAGCTTTCTTGGAAACAATGAATCAGTAGTTGATCATTCCCTATATAACCCATCATTTTTCTGCAAAACATTGTGATATGGGTTGAAGGACATTTCATTCCATCAAACTTTTTAAAATCTGGGATCTTGAATTTGGGTAGTAATACCAAATCAAGTACTAAATTCAACTCTTTGGCTTCAATTCCATATACATTAGAATCCTCTTTCATGACCCTAACTTCTTCCATTAGTTGTTCCAGTTTTTTGTTTGATTCTTTCTTTTCTTATTGATCGAAATATGGAACATTCTCAACTTGTTGCTGGTTTATAGAAGCACTAGGTAAGTTTATGTTTACTTTTCTTGACTGGGCCTTAACATGAGATGTTACAAGGTCTAAAGGATACGAAGGTTCTTCAGTTACTTTGGCTTTTTGACGATCTGCTCTTGGTGTAAAGCCTGGAGGACATAAGGGTTCTTCAGTAAAATTACCAACAATTGGGGCATTTGTTTGATCCATACTTCTCCTTTGCAACATACTTGCAAATTTTTTCATTATCTCATTCTGGGATTTTATCAATTGTTCATGCATTTCTTCCTGGGATTTCTTAAAATTCTCTTGCATTTTAAGCTGATTATTTTCAATTTGTGTGATCTTATCATCCATTGCCCTTTTCCTAATATTGTATGGATGATTAGGGGTATCCAGTATTCTTCGAAAAAGAAAAAAAACCCCTTTTAATGAATATGGATGCTTATTAACAAGTATGAAAAATATAATGTCAAATGCCAAAAAATATTTATGCACAATATGTAAAATGCAAGGTGTTGACATCGAGATGATTTCTTTAGAACATCTTTTATACTAAAACAAATTCTTATTATAAAGCTTTAAAACATAGTATAAATACAACGTCACAGATACATCTGAGCAACTTCTCCTAACTGTTGTATATGCTCAAGTAACTCAAAGACCTTATGAGTTTCTTCGGTTTATGGCTCTAATTCTTCACATAAATTATTAGCTTCACTTAAGTCTCTTTTTTTGACTTTCCATTGGGCACGTTCCCAACGATAGCGCAATTGCAAAATTCCTTCATAAGGGAGAATAGGGAGTTGATTCACCTTTCTCTAATGATCTTGAACCTTTGTTTCCAATTCATTTACTTGCTTTCTCAGGCTGCTAACTTCCGAATTATTCTGCAATGCCATTTCTAGCCTTAAGATCTTACCTTTTAGTTTCTGGTTTTAGGCTTGATTTTCCAACAACCGTTGCTCTAATGCTTCATTTTCTTTAGAAAGTATCTTGGCATGGTGTTTACTTTGTTTGAGCTCCTCTTTACCTTCTTCAACCTTTCTTTTCAAACCTGTCGATTCTTGTTTGCTTGAGCCTTATAAAATTTGAGTCTTTACCACCCGCTGATAGGATGATTGGAGATCGTTGAAATCTAGCCTGAGCTGCTTTTTAACTTTGCTAACTTGATCTGCTCGTCCTTTATAAATGTCTATTTTGATTTCTTTATGGTATGCTTCCTGTTCTAGCTTCTGCATAGTTCTTTTCCATTGCTTTCTTTCGATCTCAAAGTCTTTCCTTGCCAGCTCTAACGGAGATGGTATAATTCTCAAATGTTCTTCGACAGGTTGAACATTTTCGAAATTAACCATTGGAATATTGTCATTGATTCGGCTAATTCTCCATTGCTCGTATTCGTGTGAAAGCTTTTGACTGAAAATGAATAAATTTACTCGATTAATCCATTTCAAAGCCTCAACAACCTTTTTGATCTTATCCTTGTACTAATCACTTCTGAATGCAAACTCTGATTTGGATAAACCTGATATCGCATGAATAAACTATCTTGATCCATATTGTCTAGAAACCATCAAAGGTGCATATCCTACGGATCCCCAAATGCCAGGCAAAGAAACCCAATCGTGCTCTCCACACTTATACAGTATAATTGAAGAAGTGTTCCATGAGGCTCGCCATAACACGTTACTATCTTCAAGATTTCAATAGATGCTCATCCATTTTTCTTCATCGTACCCTCCGGGCCATTTCCAAGAAAGGAAATCTTGTAGAGGTGAAAAATCTTCTAGGAATACTCGGTCATGTGCTCTTTCCTCATTCTTAAGATGATTCAGAATCCATACAAATAACATAGGTGCACAGTCTACAAATTGTCCCTCTCCTTCTCGTCTGTAGGAATTCAAGGAACGAAATGTTTCGGCTAATATAGTAGGAACCGGATCTGCATTCTTATTCAATCTTTCAAACATGTCTACAGTCGATATATCTACATGCCCCAGGATCTTCATAAAAATGACCATTCCATAAATACCTAAAGCCAACATATCAATCTTTTTTCTCTTATCTGGATGGCGGTAGATCACTTTTCTCAGGGCAATCCAAGTGATACATTCACTATCACCCTTCTTTCTAATATTTCTTGTGGCCCACTCTTTACTTATTCCGGTCAATAAGAGCACTTTATTCTTAAAAGGAGCATTATTAGGTGGCTTAATATATACCCTGTCTTCATAGGATCTCGGATAGCGAACAAGAGCTCGATATTCCTCCACAGTAGGTGTCAAATCTATTTTGCCAAAGGTGAAGCAACTGTAGGCAGGGTTCCAAAATTGTGATAAATCTTTGAACAAGTATCGGTCAATAAGAATGTCTAAAAGATAAGCAATGTCACCATATAACTGATAGAATAGATGTTTGTCAGTCATTTCACATTTTCCCCATATTTCATTCAACTCATTCAAATTGTTCTGGCGGACATTGATATATGTATATATGACCAAGTTTGACAATTACCTTGGTGATAAGCTATTTCCTTTGATAAGTTGAGACTGCTCAGACCATCTTAAAACAACTGCATTGTCTTCTACTTCATATTGAACTCTTTGTTCCATATTTTCAGTTTTCTATATGAAATCAATCATGAATCAACACCATGAAAATGCAAAATGCAGAACGAAAATGAAGCATAAAATTAACCAATAATAATTTGTTAGGAAACCCTAATTTCATGCCATCTAGTTCCATGCTTAATTTAGAACAACAAACCTAACTGCATGATTTCTAGTTCGCATGCATTTATTAAAAAACAAAGTAATAATTAAAATACCCAACAATCTTTTCCTTGTGTGCTAATCATAAAATACTTAATCAGGTTAGATTCTGTTTAGATTCAAGTTCTAGGTTTACTATATTCTGGGTTTTGGCTCTAGGGTAAAAGGGTCAACGAATTGTTCTTTGTTGGTGTCCCCTTGGACTACCAAGCCCTCAATCCTGCTCCATTATAGACTTTCGAATCAAGTTCAATTCAAAGGAACACACTTCCTTATGTCCATACGGAGGTGAAAACAACACGAGAAACATAAGGTGTGAGCTCAACGAATGGTCCCCTATCCTATACAGAGATGAAAACCACATTAGGGAGTAGTTTCTCATTCGAACTAAATAGGATAAGAGCAGGGTTTTAGATCATGTCATGAATGAGTGCATAGTGGGTGAGGAAAAGCATAACAAGAATAAAATAATATATAACCTATTATTCAATTCTAAAAACTTTTAATTAAATCTGTACACATAAAAAAACAAAAGTTAGTATGATTAATAAAATAATTTAAAAAAAACAAAATTTAAAACAAATTTATAATTTTATTGCAAAGACCATTAATTAATAAACTAGTGGCTTGACTCTCTTTTAAAAGTACCCAGCAGAGTCGCCAAGTTGTCGAGACGTTTCTCTGCCCGGCGATGGAGAGTTCAAATAGTACACCCAGGTGTAACTAGTCTCGAAAAAGTGAGTGTTTATCTTCCTTGAATCAGATGAAACACTCAATTGTAGAGTCACCACCAATCTTTTAATATGGTGAGATTGGCACCAAAATGTTATATTATTCTAATAAAATTATTGAGAATAATATTAAAATAATACAACAAAGGGCCTACTTACCAGAAAAATGAGTTTGGGAGTCGGTTACGTATGGGGAAGGATTAGCACCCCCACAACGCCCAAAATTGGTACCAGTGTTTATTAATTAATGTCTTTACAATAAATTATGAATTTGTATTTAAATTAATTTACAAATAATTAGAATAAATTACTACTTAATGTTATTTAATATAATATTAATAATCTCATTATAATACTAAATATTAAAATTACATATGTTAAAATATTAAAATTAATAATCTTAATATAAGATATAAAGACTAATAGTATAATTAATCCTATAGTAATGATTAAAATATAAAATATTAATATTAATTATCATAATTCGAAATAATATTAAAATAGTGTACTAAGAATGCAAGTTACCCTAAATTATTATATAGGTTAAAGTGTAAACTATTAAAATTATAAGGACTATACCTGATATTTATCTGAAAGTATATAAATATATATATAGTAATGATTGAAACATAAGTAAAGAAAATTAAAACACAAAATTAAAATGCTTTTAATGACTAAATTACAAAGTTACAAAGTTATAGGGACCCCGGCCTCAATTTTCCCATACTCGAATTACACGTAAGTCCCTCCCCAAAACGATGTCGTTCGGGGAGGGGTATAAATAGGCCTCATTAGGCCTAAAGAGGCTTAAAGCCTCATTTCCCTCATTATGCTTCTCTCTCTTTAGAGAGAAAAGCTCTCGCTTCTCACTAGAATTCCCTCACCGAAGGAAATTCATCACCGGCCGGCAACCGATCGCCGTCATCAACAGCCGCCACCGGCCACCGCCCACGGTGGCCAGAAAAATTCCAAACTACACTAAATCAAAGCCCTCAACTTCCTAAACATGATTCCGAGCCTCTTTATCCCTAAAATGTAGATCTAAGTTTATAACTTCAATGTTTCATCTTCTTCGGTGGAGCGTGAAGGCGCGTAGATGCTCCGACGACTGTAAGACTTCTCTCACTCTCTTCCTCAAATTTTTCTATATTTTACTGTGTATTGGGTTGCTTCTTTTTCTTGCTTACTCGTTGTTTGCTCTCTTGCAGATTCATCCCATTTTATAGGGGTTTTTGATAATATCTTTAGACTGGTTAAAAGGTTGAACCCTGGTGAGTCACCAGAGCTACGGTGGTGACTCACCCTAAGGGCAGTGAGCTGTGCGGTGGAGGGGTTGGGTGCATTAAATGCACCTAGATCTTGCGGATCCGGTGTGGATGTGGCAGGTGCTGGTTTGAGCATTCGGCGGCGAGGGCATCATCACTTCTATGGCGGTGGTCGAAATAGCACTAGGGTTACAATGACTACCATAGAGTTTCTTCTGGTCACGCTTGGGAATGTTAGATCTCTCCAGATCAAACGACTGAGATCTATGTGGCGCTGGAGATGAGATAAAACCCTAAACTAAACTTAAGTTTGCTCCTTGGGCCTGTTGGGATGTTCGGGTAAAGTCTGGGCCTGAACCGGGTCCTGGTCTGCTGAGATTTGCTTGTAATATGGGCTTTGGGTTGTAATCAGGCCTTGGATTAAATCTATTTTCCATTTGGGCCGGTAAAATTGGAACAATTAATTAAAATAATAAAATATAAAATAAAGTAATTATAATATAATATTATAATTATATGGAAACCAAAATCGGATGAAAACGACTGTCGACATGACTTACAGAAACTGTTTTGAGCAGAATCTGCTGCTTTGTTTTCTGACCTATTCTTGATTAAAAATTCATATCTTTTTGTGTACACCTCGAAATTAGTATTTGTTTATTTTAAACAAAACTAGACTGATATATGAATCCAATGGTATAGAGTTCATCCTGTTGTTACTTCTTTATAATTTATGGTGATTTTCTAAACTTACTGTTCAAATCAAAATTTCTAGGCAGCTTACCTTAATTAGCGTCCTTAGCTTATTCCATAATTCTATTGGCTTACCAAATGAACTTATGTGCGTGAATCACAAATCACATAATATTTATGAGTCACTTCTTACCTTAGTAACTACATCAGTGGCTCATCGCAAGCTAATGTTCGTTCAATAACACAAGTACAAATTAAATATGCACTCACCTTTGCCACACTATTGAACATTCTCTACGATAGCTTTCTCAATCCCGCATTTTTCCTTCCCTATAGAGTTACATGGATCACTAGATTTATCGTAGTCTAACGACGTCATATAATAATATAAAATATTTAAATTATATGTTAGTATCAAACTAATATATCTAAGCTTAAATATATGATTTGATAGAAATAAAATCGATCTTAAATCAATATAAAATTAAATCATAATTTCATCATAATTTCAAACTTCTCAAAATATTTATTCAATTCCAAAAATATTTATTGTCGTCGTAAACCCTTCAACTTTTTCCAATTCCACCATCAAACCACAAATTATGAATTCTTTCTAGAATTCACCTTAACTTTTCCATTAACTTCATAATAGCCCTTCACCATTATGATCATTTCACCTTAGTTACTAAAACTTCTAGCATCTTAATAAGATCTTCAAATCAATACTTTAACCTTAACAAACTTGAAATTTTGTCCCAAAGTTTCTTAGACTTTTCGAATTCAACCATCCATCTTGATAAACTTGTAATTAAATCCCAACTCAATATTTAAACTCAAAAATCAGCATACTAAATAAATTTCCAGCATCGTAAGTTATTGTTCAAAATAATACCAACAATTTTTTTCAAATTCACAAACAAGTCCCTATAATATCAAGACCTTTCGAATTCCACCACTAAATTTTACCAAATTTAAACTTTGGTTCCAACCAACTTTATAACTTAAAATTCCAACATTTCAATATTATAAATCAACATTGAGTTCCTCAATTAGCACATTTACACGTTAGGATCCCACAATTCCCAAAACTTGCTAAATAGCCCTTTTTACTATTTCAAGCTTCCAAAGTGATCCCTAAATCACATAAAACACTTTTAATACCAATTCTAGACCATAGGAAATTTTTCAACATTTTTCCCCAATTTATTCCCCTTTGGCCGAATATATCAAGTCCCCTAAGGCTTGATTTTCATTTAATTTCAAGCATGAATCCAACTTCCTTACATCAAATTCATGCTATTCTAATCATCACAACTTCAAACTACATCAAAATCTCAACATTCACAAAAACCCTAATACAATCGAATGATGTATAAGTTTCTACACATGATTTTAATTACCAAACATGCCTTAGAATTAATCTCCAACCTCAAAAACATAATAATTCTTCATCAATTCTTAAAAATCCATAAACTCTACATAAACCCTAATTTCCAATTTCTTAAAATAATCATGATAACTATGTAATATTTATATCAAATGATAGATAATTTCAAGTAGATTAGTTCTCTATCTAATAGGTTAAACCAAAAATCAATCAAATAAGCTTAAATAAAAAATAAAAAATTCTTAACTAATTGGCTGTGGAGGTTCGGCCAAAACAAGGAGAAGTAGATGAAAATTCCTTTGATTTTTCTTGTATTTATCAATTAAAACACTTGGCACTATTCTAATAAAATTGAATATAAAAATCAATTTATGAGAAATTTCAATTTCACCCATACAGTCATGATAATTATCAATTGCCATTAAAATTTCCATAGTCAAAGATGAATCAACTTGGCTTTGACTTTCTACTTTAGTCATGCAATTTTTGAAAATTGTATTTTAGTCACAAAAATTCCACTGTTCGGCCAAATCTAAAAAATTACATTGATCTGAGCAAAATTTCTCAAATATAAAATATGGAAATAACATTGAAAACCCTTAAATAACATTCTTCAAATTTTCGTGAAATTTCAAGTCGATCTGATTATCTGATTTCTATACCGAACTTTATCGCTTTATAGCTTTTAACACAAATCTCATACCACAAATCTGATTCCCACAAAAATTCTTGTTTTAGTCCAAACTGTTGGTTTACGGGATAAAATATAATTTTTTTAAATTACATTTTTGATCCCTTTACTTTTACAAAGTTTTTACTTTAAACATCAAACTTTCAAAACTTACATTTTAGTCAGTAGTCAAATGAGTTATTACACAGATGATTCCTCAGCACAAGCAAGTTGCTTTCTTTGTCTCTAAACTAGCTTGAAAAAGAATGGCAATATGACTGAAGGAAAATGCCAAGAAAGATGAGTACAAATAAAAGGAAAATCAACCATTTAAAATGCAAATAGTCAAATTACACCTTTAACCTTTTCTCTTTTGCTTTCCACTCATAAATATTCTTTTTATGATTATTTGGACCTAATTCATATTTGATTAGGCCTAAACTTGATCAAACGATTCTAATTATATATTCACGCCGATTTGTAGACCGCATATATTGTAACACCCCCAGACCGATGCGGATAACCCGATCTGATCTGAGGTGTCACATTAGGGTCACTTGAGCGACCCACCGTCAAAAACTCATAAAATTTAAAACTTTTATTAAAACATGTAAACTCATAAAATAATTTATCAGTATTCAGAAATAAAACAGATTTTCAGACTCAGATATAAAACAAAATACAATCTACATGCCCCTTGATCACATGTACCATACTCTGCAAGCACGCCGGAAGAACTTTCTTACTGATGTTTATAGATGCACTTATACGATTCTTGTAACTTGAAAAGGTGAGTAACATAGTGAGCTTTGGGAAGCTCAGTAATACAATACTACCAGTTGATGCTACAGGACATACGGATAAATGGAAAGTCATATAATTTCCTTATTGAACATGACGTATACCAATTTTCAAAATAATATGGGGTTTTATTGGTAGTTCATCGAGTAAAAGCCATGAAGATCTCAGTTCATAGGAAGCATTCATAGTATCATATTTTCAGGAGGTCGAATAGGATGTCTAGTGTGTTTCAATCAAAACCAGCGAAAAGATATAAATCTTTTAAAACCATAGCGAAACCCTCCAACCAAACTCCATTATGCAGTTCCCCAGAACTGCATCCGTAGGGCTTACCCTAAGCACACAGCAAAGGGAGCCAACCTAAGATATGCCTTGGGGTCTGTGGGCCTACCCAAGGGTATCCTTAGGTTCATAAGGACTTAACAGCTGGATTAGGGTTGTGGCTCCATACTCCAGAATCCTATCCATATAAAAATCCTTTAGAAAGCAGTTTTAACCGTAATTCATAATATATGGATCCTGATCCAGTAAATCTCATAAGCGTAACCATGAAGTAAGCCATATAACTTCCCTCCACTTGTATGCGATAAGTAGTCCCATGATTAACTTAAGGGGAATGCCTTGGGGCCTGAGAGCCTACCCAAGGGTCACCTTAAGTCCGTAAGGATTTACCAGCTTGATCAGAGTTGTACCTCCATACTCTATTTTACCCAAATAATGTCCCAATAGAATAGTTCGGGTATAACCCGTGAAAATAGAAAACCAAGTTCATAAACCAGTAAATTCCATGATTCCATAAATCAGGAACAATTCATATTTTCCAGTGAAAATAGGAAACCCGATAACACATTTCAGGTACCATAATTCATAAACCAGTAAATCAATACTTTCGTTAAAACTCATTTCAAAACATATAAATTCTTCATGTAGTACATGTGGAACACACTAGAGATCCAAGTATTCTTTGAGACACTAGGTAGTTATCAGAATGGATAACATAAAACTGATGTAATTTGATCAGATTCTAGGAACGAGGTCTTATTGAAGTGAATCGATCATAAACTGATCTAATTAGACATTTAAGGTTTATACTTTAGAATCCCACTATGATTCATGTACATCAGGAAAGTGTTTAGAAACTTTTATACATAATAATTCTAGATTCAGACTTACTGAGAGTGATTCCATTACCCAACAATCAGGGGTATTCAAGATTAGGCATTGAATTAACATGATTTTAGTTCAACTGAACCAAATGGGGGTATTCAGGATCCTTTGCATCTGAGATACTTGCATGATCAGATTTGACTGGAGTGATTTGATCTGATAAGGGATAAACGAAGATTCAGAACATTTACAATCTATATCGATTGATTGGATTATTGAACAACTCCTAAAACTGATGCTTATCGACTGGTCAATTCATTGCCCTTCCAGGTTATTTACTCTTTAATACCAAAAATTCTTGTCCATAGATCATCTTCAGAATAATTGCTGACTATATCTTCCAATGGTCTTTATTTTATTTCCATGTTTCAACAATCTCAGAAAATGCTGACGTACTTGATTCGTGATTTATGACCCATAAAGACAATACATCATGTAAGTTCATCAGTGTTCCCAGACATATCCAAATCACTTATTTAATCCTCAGTCATTGAGGTTACTTAGTTCATTTAGCAGTCAAGTCTATACAGGTTACTTAAAAGTTTTCCAGAATAATTCGGACGTTTCTGAATTTCGGATACATATTGTTCTTCCGTTCAGTTCAATTTGGTATTTATGGTTGATTTGTCTAACGAATAATTACTTCTTAGTACCGAATGCACTTTAGAGTTGAGCTGGTCTGAGTACTGTCAGAATTATCATCGATCCATACTTGAGGAGATAAACAATGATTCATGTGGTATCTATGCCATTCAGGTACTGATATAGCACTAGCATTAATTGACCGACTTAATCAGTGTTCCATAACTTTTAAGAGCAGTACAACATTCATGTTTATTTGAATTTCTTAATTAATCCAAGACATTTACTTATTCTAGGCCATAAGGGTATTTTGGTAATTTTGGTACTCAATGTTAATTCAGTCTTTTTAGAGCTTAAGGATATCTAATCAATCATGGGCTTGGTGATATTCTTGATTCATTTCCATTCCAGGGGTATTTTGGTTATTTTATAGACACATGATATTTCAATCTTTTTCTTCCATCCGATCTTATTATTAATGCAAATTTATCATCTATTTGAGTTCTTTCGAACAGTTCTGACAAAATAACACCTTCGATAAATTATTCTTCAGGTATTTACTCATATCTCGGAGATTTACGGATTATCAGGAATTTTCTGTATAAACTTGTGAACTTAACGATAAAATTAGTAATTGATCGATTTAGGCATGACTTCTTGGGTACTTTCCCATTCAGGGTTAACTCGTGCTACTTTTTACTCTCAAGGGTAATTTTGTAATTTCTTACTCATGTAATTTTGGTATTAAAACAATTAACAAAGATAAATATAATTTAGAGATCCTAGGAACGAATATCCACTTCTTAGTACCGAATGCGCTCTAGATATGAGTTGATATGAGTACTTCCAGAATTATCATCGATCCATACTTGAGGAGACGAACAAGGATTCAAGTGGTATCTATGCCATTCAGGTATTGAAATAGCACTTGCATTGATTGACCAGATTAATCTGTGTTCCATAACTTTTAAAAGCAGTACAACATCCATGTGTATTTGAATTTCTTAATTAATCCAAGACATTTACTTATTCTAGGCTATAAGGGTATTTTGGTCATTTTGGTGCTCAATGTTAATTCAGTCCTTTTAGAGCTTGAGGATATCCAATCATTCCTGGGCTTGGTGATATTATTGATTCGTTTCCATTCCAGGGGTATTTTGGTTATTTTATAATGACATCGTATTTCAATCCTTTACTTCCGTCTGATCTTATTATTAATTCAAACTTATCATCTATTTGAGTTCTTTCGAACAGTTTTGACAAAAGAACACTCTCGATAAATTATTCTTCAGGTATTTACTCATAACTCGAAGATTTACGGATTATCAGGAATTTTCTGTATAAACGTGTGAACTTAACGATGAAATTAGTAATTCATCGATTTAGGCATGACTTCTTGGGTATTTTCCCATTCAGGGTGAATTCGGGCTACTTTTTCCTCTCAAGGGAAATTTCGTAATTTCTTAATCATGTAATTTCGGTATTAAAACTCTTAATAAAGATAAATATAATTTAGAGATCCTAGGGTTACTTGTTTTTCCGAATAATCTCTGAACTTGAAATTATTTCTTATCAAACTTCTAATTTCTTGTAAAAGCCATCAAAATTTTATTCAGTTACCGACTTTTTACTGCATTCGGATTGAGTGCAGGAATTAATTAACTATCCAGATAAAATCAAACGTTTTCATTCAAGCATTTACCAATACCAACATGTTCCATAAAGAATTAAAAGGTAATAATGTATTACCTCAATTTTTGTGCCAAACTGATCCACCATTTAAATTCCATTTGAACGCCCTCGATATTTAATTCAACTTCCAATAATTCCTCAGATACATAACAACATAAATTTCATCAAAAACGGGGCTTAATTGTAAAAAAAGATCGAATCGGGTGATTAATAAGTGAAAAACAACTTATCGGGTTTAAATTTGGCAAAACAGACCTCAAAAAATAGATTCAAGACATAAAAAAACGTCGGGATAGGTGTTCCTGGAAAAAGTTAACGGTCAATCAACAATGGTCAACGGTCAACGCAGTCAACGAATTAGCGGCTCGACTCGGCGGCTCAGCTCGGCTTGGTTCGACTCAGCTCGGACCGGTCCAGCCGGTTCCCCAGGCTGGCAGAAAAGGCCCACGTGCAGAGGGTGGCGCGTGCGGTCTTCGGTTCGGCGTGAAATTTTCCACACTTATAGATTGACACCACAGGAGCCTCGTGCAATTGTATTTTTCAATGAAACATAACATATCGTAGAATTTTAAAATGTACCAACTTCTCAAACGATTTTCGGTGAGTGACAATGACGGATCAACAACGACATGACGATTCAGTCGGGTTTTGAGCGTACAGTGACGGTGAGTCTGATTGTGTAGGAGGTGTGACAACGGGTGGCCGGATCAACCGAAAATGATGGAAAACCAATGGTGATCGAGTTAAAATCGAAAAAGCTTTCTGTTGAGTTTTACGATGAATGACATCGATTCACGACGGAATAAAGGTCGTGTTTTGTTCACCGTTCGATATTGAGTCTATTGGTGGTTTTGGATCGACGAATGGTGGTCGGATGGTAGAGAATCGAGGCTACAAAGGAAGGTTAACGGGGAAGAAAATTGGGGAAACATTATTTGAAAACAGATTACATGAGGGAGGGGAATTTATTTTTCAACATATAAGAAAAATGGGTAAATTCAGGACTGGGTCCATGAATTTCTTGCACATTCTAAAACTGACTATAAGTTTAGGAAACTTATAATTTGACCCCTAAATTGGGGTGTGACAATTCTCCCCTCCTTAAACGAATTTCATCCTCGAAATTAATTCATGTCACAGAATTGTAGAATGAAACTTCCATCAGTTCTTTCATATCTTCAAGTAGCTTTTATAGAAGTGTGTGTCCTCTACTAATCCTTAACCAGCTGGGTATACATTCTCATCAAAACTTTCCCTCATTCCAATAAAAGAATCAGAACGTATATATGCTTGTAAAATCAATTCAACCTTGGTTACAAGAATAGGTTCATAGAGTTGTAACATATCTCAATTTCATTTCTAGAGTCGGGTCAGAATTTCTCGGATAAGTAACTCTCATATTACTCGTGAGGTATTTTACAGAATATAGACAGACGTTACAGGTATTCCTTTATGCAACGATAGAGCCTAAACAGATAGAAAACTTAGATTACCTCGTTATAGAGAGAGACTCGACCTTGGAGTTACGGCTCAGAGAGGTTCGATTGTAGTCTAGGGGCATTTACTGATCAGACAACTTTTGAAATTCGACCGACCGGTCTATCTTGAAAATTTTAACTCAACCTAAGCTATGATACCACTAAATGTAACACCCTCAAACCAATGCGGATGACCCAATCCGATCTTAGGTGTCACATTAGAGCCACTGGAGCAACCCACCGTAAAAATCTCAGAAAATTTAAAACTTTAATTAAAACATATAAACTCATAAAATGATTTATCAATATTCATAAATAAAACAGGTTTTCAGACTCAGATATAAAACAAAATACAATCTACATACCCTCTGATCACATATACCATACTCTGCAAGCATCACCGGAAGAACTCCGTTACTGATGTCGATAGATGCACTGATACGATTCTTGTAACCTGAAAAGGTGAGTAACAGAGTGAGCTTTAGGAAGCTCAGTAATACAATACTACCAGTTGATGCTATAGGACATGCGGATAAATGGAAATCCATATAATTTCCTTATTGAATATGACGTATACCAGTTTTCAAAATAATATGGGGTTTTATTGGTAGTTCATTGAGTAAAAGCCATGTAGATCTTAGTTCATAGGAAATATTCATAGTATCACATTTCTAGGAGGTCGAATAAGATGTCTAGTATGTTTCAATCAAAACCAGTGAAAATATATAAATCTTTTAAAACCATAATGAAACTGTCCAACCAAACTCCATTATGTAGTTCCCTAGAACTGCGTCTGTAAGGCTTACCCTAAGCACACAGCAAAGGGAACCAACCTAAGATATGTCTTGGGTCCTATGGGCCTACCCAAGGGTATCCTTAGGTCCTTAAGGTCTTACCAGCTGGATCAGGGTTGTGCCTCCATACTCCAAAATCCTATCCATATAAAAATCCTATAGAAAGCAGTTTTAATTGTAATTCGTAATATATGGATCATGATCCAGTAAATCTCATAAGCGTAACCATGAAGTAAACCATATAACTGCCCTCCACCTATACACCATAAGTAGTCCCATGATTAACTTAAGAGGAATTCCTTGGGGCCTGAGAGCCTACCCAAGGGTCACCTTAAGTCCGTAAGGATTTACCAGCTTGATCAGAGTTGTACCTCCATACTCCATTCTACCCAAATAATGTCCCAATAGAACAGTTCCGATATAACCCATGAAAATAGAAAACCATAGTTCATAAACCAATAAATTCCATGATTCCATAACTCAGGAACAATTCATATTTTCTAGTGCAAATAGGAAACCCAATATCACATTTCAGGTAACATAATTCATAAGCCAGAAAATCAATACTTTCGTTAAAACTCATTTCAAAACATATAAATTCTTCATGTAGTACATGTGGAACACACTAGAGATCTAAGTATTCTTTGAGACACTAGGTAGTTATCAGAATGGATAACATGAAACTGATGTAATTTGATCAGATTCTAGAAACGAGGTCTTATTGAAGTGAATCTATTACCAACTGATCTAATCAGACATTTAAGGTTTATACTATAGAATCCCATTATGATTCATGTACATCAGGAAAGTGTTTAGAAACTTTTATACATAATAATTCTAGATTCAGATTTACTGAGAGTGATTCCATTACCCAACAATCAGGGGTATTCAAGATTAGGCATTGAATTAACATGATTTTAGTCCAATTGAACCAAATGGGGGTATTCAGGATCCTTTACATCTGAGATAATTGTGTGTTCATATATGACCGGAGTGATTTGATCTGATAAAGGAGAAATGAAGATTCATAACATTTACAATCTATGTCGATTGATTGGATTATTGAACAACTCCCAAAACTGATGCTTATCGACTGGTCAATTCATTGCCCTTCCAGGTTATTTACTCTTTAATACCAAAAATTCTTGTCCATAGATCATCTTCAGAATAATTGCTGACTATATCTTCCAATGGTCTTTATTTCATTTCCACGTTTCAACGATCTCAGGAAATGCTGACGTACTTGATTAATGATTTATGACCCATAAAGACAATACATCATGTAAGTTCATCAGTGTTCCCAGACATATCCAAATCACTTATTTAATCCTCAGTCATTGAGGTTACTTAGTTCATTTAGCAGTCAAGTCTATACAGGTTACTTAAAAGTTTTCCAGAATAATTCGGACGTTTCTGAATTTCGGATACATATTGTTCTTCCGTTCAGTTCAATTTGGTATTTATGGTTGATTTGTCTAACGAATAATCACTTCTTAGTACCGAATGCACTTTAGAGTTGAGCTGGTCTGAGTACTGTCAGAATTATCATCGATCCATACTTGAGGAGATAAACAATGATTCATGTGGTATCTATGCCATTCAGGTACTGATATAGCACTAGCATTAATTGACCGACTTAATCAGTGTTCCATAACTTTTAAGAGCAGTACAACATCCATGTTTATTTGAATTTCTTAATTAATCCAAGACATTTACTTATTCTAGGCCATAAGGGTATTTTGGTAATTTTGTTGCTCAATGTTAATTCAGTCTTTTTAGAGCTTGAGGATATCTAATCGATCATGGGCTTGGTGATATTCTTGATTCATTTCCGTTCCAGGGGTATTTTGGTTATTTTATAGACACATGATATTTCAATCTTTTTCTTCCATCCGATCTTATTATTAATGCAAATTTATCATCTATTTGAGTTCTTTCGAACAGTTCTGACAAAAGAACACCTTCGATAAATTATTCTTCAGGTATTTACTCATATCTCGGAGATTTACGGATTATCAAGAATTTTCTGTATAAACGTGTTAACTTAACCATGAAATTAGTAATTGATCGATTTAGGCATGACTTCTTGGGTACTTTCCCATTCAGGGTCAATTCGGGCTACTTTTTACTCTCAAGGGCAATTTTGTAATTTTTTTAACCATGTAATTTAGGTATTAAAACAATTAACAAAGATAAATATTATTTAGAGATCATAGGGTTAATTACTTTTCTGAATAATCTCTGAACTTGAAATTATTCCTTATCAAACTTCTAATTTCTTGTACATGCCATCAGAATTTTATTCGGTTACCGACTTTTTACCGCACTCGGATCGAGTGCAAGAATTAATTAACTATCCAGATAAAACCAAACATGTTCATTTATGCATTTATCATTACCAACATGTTTTATAAAGCATCAAAAGGTAATAATGTATTATCTCGGTTTCCGTACTATATTGATCGACCATTTAAATTCCATTCGAATGCCCTTTATCTTTAATTCAGCTTCCAATAATTCCTCAAATACATAACAACATAAATTTCAAAAAAAATGGAGCTTAATTATGAAAAACGATTCGAATCGGGTGATTAATCAGTGAAAAACAACTTATTGGGTTCGAATTTGGCAAAACGGATCTCAAAAATGGATTCATAACGTCGAAAAAACGTCAGGATAGGTGTTCCTAGAAAAAGTCAACGGTCGGTCAGCAGCGGCCAACAGACGTCAACGGCTCGACTCGGCTTGGCTCGGACCGATCCTACCGATTCAAACCGGTCCAGCCGGTCAGTCTGTTCCTTAGGCTGGCAGACAAGGCCCACACCAAGGGGGTGGCGCATGCGGTCGTCGATTCAACGTGAAATTTTCCAGATTTATAGATCGACACCACGAGAGTCTCGTGCAAGTGTTATTTTTCAACGAAACATAACGGATCGTAGAATTTTAAAATGTGTCAACTTCTCTAACGATGGTCGATGAGTGACGATGATGGATTAACAAAAACACGACAATTTTAGTCAGGATTCGAGCGCACGGTGACGGTAAGGCCGATGGTGTAGAAGGTGTGATAAACGGGTGACCGGATCAACCGGAATCGCCGGAAAACCAACGACGATTGAGTTAAAATAGACAAAGCTTCCGGTTGAGTTTTACGACGAACGTCATCGATTCACGGTGGAATAAAGGTCGGGTTTTGTTCATTATTTAATTTCAAGTCTATTGGTGGTTTTGGATCGACGAACGGTGGTCAGACGGTGGAGAATCGGGGCTACAAAGGAGGGTTAACAGGGAAGAAAATCGGGGAAAACATTCTGGGAAAACAGATTGCACGGGGGAGGGGAATTTATTTTTCAACATATAAGAAAAATGGGTAAATTCAGTACTGGGTCCATAAATTTCTTGCACATTCTAAAACTAACTATAAGTTTCAAAAACTTATAATTTGACCCCTAAATTGGGGTGTAACACATATTAACTCATATGTGTTGGCTTAGAAATTTGGAGTATTACAAAGATTGTTTAGTATAACTCTCGATTGTGATAGTAATTTTTTTTAGCTCATGAGGATAATGTATTATGTAACTATAAAGTGATAAGTAAATGTGTGTATGTCATCTAAGTAGAAAATTGTTGGATTATGAAATATAATTAGTAAATAATTATATGTTATTTACTATCATAAAAAGGTTAATCCATATTAAAGTGATCTAATATGATTTTTTTTATTAATCTAGGTTGATTAAAAGTAATAATATATGTTCTAAAGACTTTCAACCATTTGACAATAAACATTCAAATATATTGCATTCGTTAGTGCCCGAACCCGAGACCTCTAGAGATAACAATCATCCATTTATCCACTAAAGTCTCTTGGTTCATACAAATGATATTTTAGACACCTATTTTTGTCTGGGTCTTTTAGTCATTATTATTATTATTATTATTATTATTATTATTATTATATTAAATAATAATATTTAATTTATTTTTTTACTAGCCCAAATACAAACATACCCAAACCGATCCAATAGCCTAAACCTAAACTAAATCCAAACCTAATCTAACCATATCCCTAAGCCTACGCTTTCACTGTTCCATCGTCATCACCGACCCTGTTTCAAAGCAAAAATCAATCGAATTAACAGTAAAAATCTAATAAAATATTAAACAAATCAAAAAACTCCCCAAAAAAATTGGGGAGCCATCATTGAACCATCACCATAGCCTCTACCAAACACATCCATCACCATAAAATAAAAAGAAAGAGAGGACGACGAGAAGAGAAGGTAGATTCGAATGGAGAGAAATAAACAAATTCGAACAAAATTGAAAAAAGGGAAAAAGAGAGAAGAGACTCACTTTTATTCGATCTTCACCGAGAACAAAAGAGGCAGTCAAAAATAGGATGCTCGAAACTTCATCTTCAAATTAGCGTCAGTCTAGTCCACTTTGAAAGGAGCAAGCGTCGAATTCACGCTCAGAAGGGTAATTGTTTCTTTTTTGTGGTCTATTCCTATTTTTCGGCTCCGATTAACAATGGCTTTCACTTCTCTCTATTTATAAAAAAATATAGAGAAATGAGAGAACGATGTCAAGAGGGGGAAAAATGGAATTATTTTGTTTTAACCCTAAAAGAGGGTTATATCCTCTTTATAAAACATGATAGTTTTGAGATTAATTTAGGGTAGGGTTTATTTATGAAAGTAAAGCCTCAATTTTTGTAATATTATATTTTTTTAATCACATAATGGAACCTTAGTTTCTTTCTATTTTGAGACTTTCAGTCATTATTTGCCTATAAACATATTTTGGTTAAATTCTTGATCCCAACTATTAACTTATGGTTCATTTTGTTTTGGTTCTTCATGCTTATTACATGTTAGAAAATGTTTTATATATTCTTTAGGTCACTGTAGTTTTATCGTGTATACATTTTGGTCATTGTTTATTCTAGTTTATTTTCATATTTGCATATTTAATCCTTGTTATTTTGTTTTATTTAGATGTTTAATACCTACTTTTATTTATTTTAGTTTAGTCCATATACTTTTTATTATTTTATTTTAACTCTTGTATTTATTGTTTGTTTTATATTTTTGTTTATTTCAGGATAGAATGTCCATGTTATATGTTTTAATCTTTATATATAAATACACACACACACGCATACAACTTTATTGCTCGTCTATGTATATTTTATGTATGTATGTATGTATATATTTACATTTTATTTATTCTTTTTAACATATATTTCTGAAAATTATAAAATGCTCTTTTATTATCAATTTTTATTTCATATTTTTACTCGAATATTTTCAAGAACACTCGTTGTAGAATGGGCGTGAAAAGAACCACTTAATAGAAGAGGTGCTATTCAATACAACATTCGAACAAAAAGTGAACATGAAATAAATCGAGTCTATTTTTGTGAAACTTTGAGATTCGAAATAATTTAACAATATTCAATAAAAAAGATTGTATTTTAACTTTTGACTCAAACTTGCAAATTCCACCTTTATGACGACATATAAGCAATTAGGTACCGATTTCGGGCATTGTGGGGGTGCTTACCCTCCCCATGTGTAATCGACTCTCGAACCCTTTAAATTGAATCTTTGGTAAACGTAGAACAATTTTTGTCTTTAAAATGATTTTTTAAATCGTTTTAAAAGATATTTTTAAGTATTGTACCTACCTAACCTAAAGATTGATGACGACTCTAATTAAAATTAAATCAAATTTCATCAAAAATTCAAATTTTCCAAACTAAAGTCATGATTATTTTTAAATTTTATTTTTAAATATTTTTTAAAAAAATGGTTATGATAGCTTGGCGACTCCATTGGGGACTGGTTAGAGAGTCAGGTCATTAATCTATTATATATTGAAGTGGTGGTGGAAATTGTGAACTCGAGTCTATAATTAACTTATGATTATATTTTATTGAACATTGATTAATTTATTATTTATTCTTTATATAAATAGTTGTACTAATGTTTGACTTCATGGTTGCAGCTTCATCAAATATTGTTCAAAAGTGTTTGTGTATTTATCATTTTATTGGGTCAAAGGTTTGTATGTCCCTCCTCACATATATCATGTGCACTAGCATGACATAAGCTCTATACCTTAGCTCTTTCCTAATTAAGTAAGGGTGAACGCTATTCTTTCGTAGTGAATTTATTCCCTGTATGAGCTATAGCAATTAACCTCTGGGATACACGCCTTATACCTCTATGAGAATTTACTTCCTCGTATAGGTATAGGGAAGTGGATCTCATCTAATTGAACTTATGTCGTTTGAAGCTTGTAATGAGTTAGGATCGAGGGTTTGGCAGCCCAATGGGGCACTAACATCAAAGACAATTCGAGTACCCTTTCCCCTAAAGCTGAAACCATGTATATAGTGAACCATAGATTGGTCATCATAGGAAGAGCCTTGTTGAACCTCTTTCCGTTAGTAGGTATCGAAATAAGTGTACACAAAGGAGGAACGAATCTGAACCTTTAATTCTTGTTTTAAATTCATAGAATAATTTTTCCTTCTGAATGAAAACATGCAAACTAGATACCATGCGATTAGGACTTACTTCTAAAAAATAAAGCATTTCAGGTAGAAAGCATGTCTGGGTATGATTGTTATTTAATAAAAGCATGCTCAGGTAGATACCATGATGGGGTAGGTGTTATATTCATCTTTGAATAGTATTTTATGTCTATCGATTATCTTACCCGTACTAACTCATTTCTTCTCATTTTTGTGTTATTTCTTACCTTTTTCTGCACTATATCATCATAAAATAATACAAATGTGTTGATCCACAAGTGACTATCTAGTGAAAAATTTTCATAAGAAGAGCTAAAAGTTTTCAATTAAGTAGCCATATATATAGGAATGCACTAATAGGTAAGGTAAGCTCAGAAAGAACAAGGAGGAAACTTGCTTGAAGATCATACGTCAAATTGATAGATAGAACAACCTCAAAGACTCGAAATGTGATCCCTTGATCCAAGTAAGTGAAGCAGTGATAGAGTTTCTCCTGCAACTATTCCACCATTAATCATCAAAGAATGATGCACGACTTTTGCACTGTAGTGGCATCAACCGAGATAGATCATAGAGCACTTGAGGAGTATATTTTTTGAGGATAAAGCTCTAAGACATAGCATAGACTCACTTCATACCTAGCGTCCATGCGAAAGCATGTTTGTAAAATGGGCTATCTTGTAATTGTAAGGACTTTTATCTCTAATGAAAATTATTCTATGATATTCATCCTTGGGATCAACACTTTTTGCATTTGCATTTGCATTTGCATCATTGCATTCTGTATTGCATTTAAGCATCTTCGCATGCATCATTCATAAAAGCATGGAATTAATTCGTGGAGGATTCAATGACAGTGGTCCTAATCACGTGACACCACACTAAGAATAGAGGCAAGATTTGAGCTATTGAAGAAAGAACTACAAGAGAGTTTATAAAAAATTCAAACAAACTAGGAAGCCAAATTGAAACATTCGCAAAAGACTACTATGGATTGCATCTTGCAAAATCAGGCCAGTATGGTCGACCAGATTATGCAAAAATTGATTAGGCTCAATAAAAAAGGAAAAAAAGGTTCCCTCAAATGTGGAAACCTTTGAGTGTGTAGTACCACATTTTGCTCTACAGCTAATCATTACACCTAGGAGGCTTCAAAGCCACCATGCAAGATTATCGGCCCCTTAAGAAGCCATGACAAATCCTCAATGTAGCCTCATTGATTATAGTACGTCTGATTCTATTAGAATGAAAAAAAGGTGAGAATGAGATCCATGAGAACTTGAAGAGATGATTCAAAGAGTACCTTAAAGGAATAAAAGGGTAGAGCTCCCAAGATGAAGTGAATGCTTGTAAGTTAGCCTTGGTTTCCGACCTAGTGCTTCCGCCCAAATTCAAAATGCCTAATTTTGAAAAATACAATGGCACCAGTTTCCTTACTGCCCATCTCACAATGTTTATTCAAATGATGATTGGATACATTAATAACAACCAAATGTTAATCCATTGTTTTTAAGACAGTTTAATCAGACACACTTCTAAGTGGTACAATCAACTAAATCGCGCTTAGATTCACTCCTGGGGGGATTTGGCTCATACTTTTCTAGATGAATACAAACACATGATTGATATGACCCCTAACCCAACAATATTGCAAAATACGGAGATAAAGCGTAACAAGAGCTTCTGACATTATGCACAACGATAGAGAGATATTAAGTCCCAAGTGCATCCACCAATGATTGAAAGGGAGTTCATCAACATGTTCATCGATAAACTGAAATCTCCCTATATTAACCATATCCTAGGGATTGACACAAAAAGGTTCTCCAACATTGTCATGTATGGAGAGATGACTGAAAGAGTTATCAAGAATGGAAAGCTAAGGACCACAAGCAGTACTGAGACTGGGAAATTAGCTGAGATCAATATGATTGGATTTTATTCAATTGAGCATAGGACCAAACCTTCTAAGGTGATCCGAGATAAGACTCCTATTGATCCAATTCCAATGACCTATAAAGAATTACTTCTGACACTTGTTAAGAACCTTTTGACTCAAATCCAATTCCAGCCAAAAGAGTCGCCATATCATGAAGGCTATGATGTTAATGCCATATGTAGCTACCACATATGAAGTTCGGGGAACACCATTGAGAACTATAAGGCATTAAAGCTTAAGGTCCACAATTTGATCGATTTAGAGGCATGAACATTCGATGAATAATGAGGCATCCTGATGCGAATTGAGAATTGCATCCACCATGAAGCTTTGTTTCTCTTGCATGAAAAAAAACATTTCTTCTTGTTTGAACTTGTTTTTCTTTTTTTTTCCTCAGTTTAAAGGTTTGCAAGTCACTTAACATTCAAACGCCACTACAAGAAAATATACCTTTAATGACACACGCTAATTTATGACTTGCAAAAAATGTGTGTCATAAAAAATGTCATGTTTCTTAAAATCTGAACGATTTATGACTTATAATAATATGTGTCATATTTAATAGTCATAATCCAAAAAATTTAGCAAACATACGGAGTACACTTTTCATTGTGTGTCATCTCTAAAATTCATTTTTTAATTTCCCCCCATAATTTTCATCACGCATGCTTTCCCGCTTCTAGTCCTCCTCGATCATCAGTTCACACTAAACATATATTTCCCTTTTTCTCTTTGCATTAGTTCACGCATGCATGCTTCCCCCTTTTTCTCTTTGCATTCATGTTACCAAGAAACACGATATTGAGAGATCAGATGGTGAATGCTTCTTTCCCAAACCCTACCCCTCCAAAATCCAAACGAAAGTACCCAAAATCATCTAAGGAGAATGCTCCACTGCCAGATCTAAACTTACAACTCTCCCCCACCACAAAAGCTAAGATCAAGTGCCCCTTTCCACCTCGTTCATCATCCTCCAACCCTCTCAAACACAAGCTTCTCACAAAAAACCTCCATGAAAACCCCATTTCTGGAGCTTCCAATTTCGGTGTCAAGGTATTTTATTTTTTTAACCCAAAAAACATAATTATGAGGTTTAAGACATTTTAAATTTTTTAAATCTTAACATTTTTTAAAAGGTGATTGTACAGATGCGACCACCGATTAAAGAAGAGGAAGAAGCGGAAACAATTGTTGAGAAAATTACCATTGATTCTTTGAGCATCAAAGGACATACCTTCACTTTTGACTCAGTCGCCAACACGGATGCAACTCATGCATTGATAATAAGCTTATTTTTATTAATTTACATATGTTTAATTATTTCTGAAAGGCCTTATTTTTTTCTTTTACTGCAGCATGATATCTTCCACCTCATAGGAGCACCTCTTGTTGAAAATTGTCTTGATGGATTTAACAGCTCCGTGTTTGCTTATGGTCAGGTACTAGCTTCTTCATTTTCTTTGATTTAATGCGTGAAATACTTTTGTATTGATTAATACCATTTTTCAATTTCTGGGTCTGAATAAAATGGTTTCATTAGACTGGTAGCGGAAAGACTTATACTATTTGGGGTCCAACAAATACCTTGTTTGAAGAAATTTATCAAGCGATCAGCAAGGCTTAACTCCTCGTGTATTTCAGCGTATATTTGATCGTATAAATGAGGTGAAAGTTTTGAATTTATGCTCATCAATGAATTTGTTGATTTTTTTGAATTTTAAGAATGGACCATTTTCAATAGTTTATGTTCTGACCTTCTTTATTCTATAGGAGCAAATTAAGCATGTTGATAAACATCTCAAGTATCAAATCCACTGTTCTTTTCTTGAGGTAGAGTTAATTGAATTATTTTAATTCTTAATTTTGACATAATTAGACTGCTTAGCATTGTGCTATTCTTGTTCCTTATCACTTCATTTTTAATTTTCTTTTACAGATATACAATGAGCAAATAACATATTTATTGGATCCAAATCAAAGAAACATGCAGGTAGAATGGATTATTATTTAACTTTTCAGTTTCCATTTTTTATTGGACGAAAAAATTAGGTTTTCTTATACTGTTCTATCATTTTCATCCAGATAAGAGAATATGTAAAATATGGCGTCTATGTTGAGAATTTGACAGAAGAGTATGTACATTCAATGAAGGGATTGACTAAGTTACTGCTAAAGGTTTTTCTTCTTTTTCTTTCTTTTCCTTTTGGCCGATGCTTTTATTTCTAATTTCTTAATAATCTTTCATGAAGAAGATACTCAATTTTTATGTTTAGAATGCTAATGTTTTTCTTTTTCTTGAGAGAAATGGATTGGACCATTTATTCCAGTAATAAACTGCTGAATGAATGATGTAGGGATTATCAAGTAGAAGGACAGGTGCGACTAGTATCAATGCTGAAAGTTCTCATTCCCATAGTGTTTTAACTTGTGTTGTTGAATCTCGATGCAAGGTAATAATGCTTCGAATGCCAAGTGTTCTATTTTTTTTATAGTATTTAGGTTTGAGCTGATATACTTTCTCCAATTACAAATTGGTGGAATCAAATCACTAATTTCTTAGCTATGCAAAGAGGAATTTTCTTATATACCATGTCATTATTTATTTGCTAATTTCTTATATACCCTCTCAATCATGCTTGAGGGATTTAGAAGTACTCTTTATTATTACAGAGTGTAGCCAATGGTGTAAGTTGCTTTAAAACAAGTCGGATAAATTTCATTGATCTAGCTGGCCCAGAGCGACAAAAGTTAACTGGTGCTGCAGGGGAGCGCTTAAAAGAGGCAAGCAATATTAATCGTTCACTCTCGCAGCTTGGGTATGCTTTTTTATTTTTCCTTTCCTGTCGTCCTTAATCTAGACTCTCTAGTTGTTATTTAATTGTACAAAAGGGTAGACATTTTTCCAATTTTGTCATAGTTTGATGCATAAATTATTCAGAATCTTTTAGCTTTCAAATAGTTAGCAAACTATAGTACTGAACATTGTTGATCTCCAAATGCGATGGCATCTTGACTGATGTAGGTTTTCAGCTACAATTTTGAACAAATGTATAAAGTAGTTCTTATTTGTGTTGTACACGGGATTTTGGGTGCCTTGGAATTTCGCTCAGACTACTTAAAAACATGAAATCAATTGGCAATCCTCATGAACATGCTGATGAAAGAATTCACACCGACAAACCTTTATCACAGGCTACAGTCGAGGTTATAGATGCTAAGCTACTTGATGAATCTCATCTTTATTTATTACGAAACACTGCTGATGTGGAGCCGTATATAGAGTAAGAACCACTGTGTCTCCTTTGTACTCTATGTAATGCATTAAATTTTTTATAACTTCTAATATGATTCTAACTTCTAATATGATTTAGGAAACATATGTTACAATTTAAGGATCATAACCCCCGTGCCTATCGAAATAGTAAATGGTTGCAGACTCAGCACAGTCGAGTATTTATTAGTTGGCTTAAGACCAAGGTTGATACATATTTGGCTAACAGGGAAGACATTTGTGAAAGTGTTCGTTGGTTGGCAAAAGGACCAAGTTTTGCTATGAAGAAATATAGTGGTTTTGCCATAAATGAGTATCGGTTCCATACAACATCTCGAGATGTATCAAGAATAACTCAATGTAGTGGAGTATCTCTAGTTGCACATGTTATACAGATTGCTAGTGCAAAAGACTCCAATCCCGTGTATGGCATTGTTACTTACTATGGTCGTATACAGGAGATATGGGATCTTGATTATCGCATATTCACTGTTCTTGTTTTCATGTGTGATTGGGTTGATAGTCGTGGAATTAAAAAAGATGATTTTAGATTCACAGTGGTTAACTTTGCTAGGCTTGATCACCAATCTGAATGATTTATATTAGCTAGTCAAGCCAAACAAGTTGTTTATGTTCAAGATCAACAAGATGTGAATTTGTCTGTTATCGGCTTCACACCACATAAGATGTACAAGTATGGAGCAAATGGTTAAACTGATGATATGTTGGAATACTATGCTACTTTTGATTTTTTACAAGACTCCCCTTTAGTAGAACTTAATGATGATTTCTTGTGTACACGCCCGAATGGCGAGGGCATATTAGTTTAAAATATTGTGTGCAAAATAAAATCTTTAATTTTTGGTATGTTTTTATTTCAACATCTGTATGTTATTAATTTTGTCCCAACTGCAAGAAATAGCAATGTACTAACTTTTTTTATTTGAATCATGTTGAAACAGGTTCTACTTGGTACCATGGAATCGGATCAATCTTCGAGTTATGATGAAGACTCTAAACAAAGAGGTCCGACAATAAAGGCAAAAACTACTAAAGGAAAGGTTATTGTTACTTACAATAAAAAGGGTGTTCTAATTGGCGTTGAAGCAACGACACTTGCTTCCTTTGAGGGCATGGTAGCAAGATCAATGGTGCCTATCACTTATGCCACTTGGCGAGATGTTGAACAAGAAAAAAATTAAGACTTATGGCAATACATTTTGGTAAGTCTAACATCTGATCTTAACTTCCAATTATCTTTTTTTGTTAAAAATAATATTTATTAATTAATGCTTTATGTTTCAGATGAATTTTTGAACTTGATCCAAGGAGTCGGAAGAACACCCTTCAATCCATTGGGACAAAGTGAAGAACTTTAAGCATCATTTGTAAAAGAAATTCATTGAGAAGTTTAAGAATGACCCTAATGCAAATCTACTCAACCATCCAAATATGTATCCTTATTTGAAGAAAGATGACTGGAAGGTTTTTGTATCACAAAGACTTTCAAAGAAGTGGGAGGTTAGTTAAACTTTTCATGTATGTATTTGTTATATATATTAGTTTTAGAAACCAGTCTTGACTGTTTTAATGTTTCTAATGCAGGAAACAAGTAAGAAAGCTAAAAAATGTGTGGACATCATAGATATAATCATCGGTTGAGTAGAAAAGGATATGTTGGACTAACTCTTGAGATTGTATGTAGTAAATTAATTGAATAGTTTAGATATGCATCTGTTTATGTTAATTCATTATTGTTATTCTTTTTAATTTAGATGCAAGAAACGGGAAAGGAGGAAGATGAGATTGATAGAGCATTGTTGTGGAAAAAGGCAAGACAAATGTAAAAAGGAGGTTATGACCCGAATGTCCAGATTGTTGTTGATAAAATGGTAAGTTCCTGTGAACATTCCTACTTTATTTATTTTCTACTTATTGTTATAGCACCAAGTTAATATATATATGTCTGCTTATTTCAAACTACTTTATTTATTTCCATACTTGCAATAATCTTATTATTATGATTAAAATTAAACCCCACGAAAAATGAAATCAAGTAAATATTAAGAACCCTTGGGTTCTCCCTTGTTGAATCAATAACAAGAATCAGATTAGTTCTAGTAAATATTAATGCAAGTACTTGTTAGCAAGACTAAAAACTGTGAATTCGTGACGTGATAATGTATATAATTTATATGGGAAGTTTTACTAATTAAATGTGTAAAATTTATTTTTACATATGCTTCAAAAAAATGCATATGTAAAATTGGTCATTTTAGTACTCTTTGATAGTTATATACTTCACTTTAAATAAGTATAAATTATATACTTATTTCATATTTTTTACTTAGGTCGGAGATGGGAAGGAAGAATACACGGATGATGACATTGATGATATTCGCAAAGAATGGGTATCTTATGTGGCAAACTTTATTATGCCGTGATATTTTGTATCGACATATGATTACAATATTTTTTATAAGTTAATGTTAATATATTGTATGCAACTGGATTGCTTATATATAATATGATATATATATTTAGTATTATGAGGCATTAAATGTGATTTAGTTTGATTATTTGTCAATCTACAATATATATATATATAGTTTACGACATACAATCACGCACAAAAATGTGTGTCATCTTTTTTAATGACGTGTGTTTCAATGACACCCAATGTAAGTTGTAAATGTAAGTCATAAATTTATGACACACAAATTTGTGCGTCTTCATTTATGACGAGGGCTTCAATGACATGCAATGTGCATCATAAATGCACGTAATAAATGCGTGTCATAGATTTATGACAGACAATTGCGTGTCATCTGAGATTTATGACGGTGGCTTCAATGACGCGCATTTGTGTGTCATCTGCACCCATAGATGACGCGCAATGCGCGTCATTAAAGGGGGTTTTTTTTCTAGTGGTGCATATTAAATAAAATGCTACATTCTAAGATTATGAACAATGAGAAAACTTTAATCTCGAAATTCTTTAAATATCAACTGAATTAGATGCTTTCTTGAGAATCAAAGTTATAACCTCTTTGGCAAGTGATCAGATTGAACCCTTGTAAAACAAGGATTCCTGATCCTACTTTAGAAGGTACACCCGACATTATACCCTTCTCTTGCAAGGACTGAGATAGCCTTCTCTTCCAACGAAAAGATGATCAAAGGTCTTGGCATTCAGATATGTATAGGAGTAAAAAAAATGGGGCACCTTGCATATGAGGTTGTAAACTAGATTAGATTACACTTTTTTTGAGGACGTTCGATGATGATTCTAATAATCACATATGAAATAGTGAAGTAGAGGAATTTAGTTTAGGTCAGTTTTGGAAATTAAACTTTAAAGATGAGATTTTCTGACCTTCAACGACACCCAAACTATAACAGGTTCCTCTCGATGAGCTTAAGAAATTGAATTTGTATACCCAAGAAGTTAATTAACTATATATATACAATAAAGTCAAGTTATTCCTCCAAAGAAATTGGTTAAAATCTCTAGCTTAATGGATAGACTCCTTCAGCTATCTAAATAAAGGCAAATAATATATATATACACAAATAAAGCTGAGTTATTCCTCTAAAGCAATTGGTTAAAAGCCCTAGCTTTATGGATAAATTTCTTTAGCTAGCCAAACAAAGGAAAATTAAATTAAATTAAAAAAATAAGGAGATTCGGCAAAGATTGACTAAAGGAGTTGAGGAACATCTATTATAGTCAACTTCACACAAGCACTCAAGAATTTTGTTTTTAGACCGATCTTTATGCATTACCTCTGCTAGAGGAGTCTACGAAGCATGAGCAAATAGAGGATTTCAGATAACCGAAACAAAAGTGTTCTAAAAAGTCCAGAAATTGAGTATGCTAGTGAATTCATTTTGTTTGCATCTGATTAAGATGTCAAGACGATAATGAGGAGCATGCCACAATGCTCAATGTTCAGAAAAGAGAATGAAAACTTGATGACAGAAACCATACAAAATTTAGAAAGTCAACCTAAAAGCAACCATCCAAATCTTTACACTAGTCAATGAAGATTTCACAAAAATCAAAAGAGCAATTGATTCTTTTGATACTTAATGAACTCTTGTTTTGTAATTTGTCTCAATTGTGAACCTAAAGTAAGGGTAAACATTAAAAAAAACTTCATCAAACATTTCTTAAAATTCTTTCATCAAACATTCTTCAAAATTCTTTCATTAAACATTTCTCAAAATTCTTTCATCAAATATTCTTCAAAATTCCTTCATCAAACATTTTTCAAAATACTTTCATAAAACATTTTCAAAACTTCTTTATTAAACTTTTTCACCTTTTGAAAGTAGAAAGAGGAAGAAAAACTTTTCCAAATAAGAAAATCTCCCTGGGGAGTAGATCTTGGAAATTAGTAACGATCTCTTAAGACTTAGAAGATCATAATCAGAAAATGGGGCAAGAAAAGATGAAATTTTGGGATAAAATATATTGGGGCAAGAAGAACAAATTAACCCAAATCTAGAATTGTAATGGATATCCCATGTGTGATCTCAATCAATTGAATAATTTCAAGAAGATTCGACCTTCGCAAAAAGTTTGATTCTTTGATCAAGTCAGAAAAGATAAATTAAAAGCAGTAGTAAGTAGATTGGTTATCAGGATAAGTACCAAATAGTACAGTGCCTTAGCCATCAATGTTAACTAGTACAGGGACCAATAATAGAGGAAATCTCATCAGCAATGAATGAAGATCATTCACCAAAAGTGATGAAGTCTTAGTTACCAGATCAAATCATGCAAAAATGCATCAAACATTCATCACAATCGTATTAGATCATTTCTAGGACATATCGCATATAACACACATGGAATCATAACATATGATCTTTCAATCATGACAATACCTTCTTAATATGAAGAAGAAATGGCATCATCAGATTTAACATCGAGAAAATCAACCAAAGGCAACCAGATCTCTTCAGCACGTAAGAGCAATGTCGTTTACAAAAATCAAATTATTTCCAGGCAACCCGACTTCCTCAACGCGAAGGAAAAATGTTGTTTTTAGATGCAATTGTCCAAATACAACTAGATGTCCTAAACACAAAGGAACAATGTCGTCCATAGACTAGATCTCCTCAACACAAAGGAGCACCATTAGATTTAATATGAAGCAAATCACCCAGAAGCAACCAGATCTCTTCACCACAAAGGAGCAGTATTGTTTTTAAAGTCAAACTATCTTTAGGCAATCAGATTTCCTTAACACGAAGGAATAGTGTTGTCTTCATATAAAAAGTCTTGCAAATACGACTAGTCTTCCTTAACACAAAAGAACAAAACATTCTCGAACGAAATGTCAAGTCATCAAATAACTATTAGACTTCCTCAATACAAAGAAACAGATCACCTGTATCCTATAAAAATGTTTCTCTTGAAGCAAAATTTCATCTTGCTTATCATAGTTTCCCTTGAGACAATAACTTAAACAAATTTTGCCTCACTCAAGGTGTAACATTCCAAACAACGGGATAAGTTAGCAAATGAAGGAGGAGTCAAGGGGAAAATGGGTCTTTGACCAAGGGGGAATAATTAATTAATTTTTTATGGTTATTTTAATACCCACGTAGCCAGATAACTCTTCTTTCATTGTCTTCTTCTCTAACCGTGAAGCACCATAGGCTAAGGTAAGTTGGATTTCTTTTGGTTAATCTTTAATATTCAAGTGTGGTTATGGTTAATGAAGCCTTAGAAAAGATGATGGAGATAAAAAGGGACCTAGAAACTTAAAGAGTTTTAAGTTATGAAGGATTAAATGTAAGAAGTGCATAAGTGAAAATTTGAATAAGCAGATTTAAATGAATTTAGGAGCTGAATTTAACTTGTCATAGGTGTGAACAAGAAATAATAAGTATTAAAACTAAGTTTGGATTACATGGAAAACTTAGTAAATTTCTTACTTTCAAGAATTGGAATGAGAAATTTAAGTTTATAAGGTGTTAAGAAGATAAATGATAGTTACAATGGTTGTAGTTGAGTTTGGTGGTATGAAAGGGGCTTTAAATATGGTAATTTGGTGAAGTGTTGCTTCTTTTCGGGTAAAAAGAGCATGTTCTGGGAAGGGGGTACCGATACCCTATGAAAAGGTACTAATACCCTAAGATCATTTTAGATGAACATCTTTATAAGGTATCGATACTTAAAGGGGTAGTATCGATACTCCGGGTATTGATACCATAAGGCAGGTATCTATACCTCTAAACATCAAATTTAATTTGGGTACCGATATCCAGTAGTGTATCGATACCCTTCTAAAGAGAAGTATCAGCATCGTACATAGGGTTATCAATACCACTTGAGGGGAAAATGTGAATTTTGTTCATTAATTAGCTTAAGTTATTAGAATCGAATTATAATGTTTAGGCTTCTGATAATCTTCTTGAAAATTATATTTATGTAGATACTGAGCCTAAACTAGTTCTGGAACAATTGGCAAGTAAGATTGATTGAGGAAAAGATAAAGAGATATAGGTGAGTCCATATGTATAGGATAGTTATAGTATGATATTTAAATTAGACTTGTGATAAGTCTAGTTCTTACATATTTAATACATGATTATATTACATGATATGATATATGACATGAACTCATATGTTATGCATTATATGACCATGATCTAAGTGATTATGCATGAGAATTTTACATCCTGTGATAAAAGTTAAGAATTTATATGTCTATGAGATATAAAATATGTGAATTGTGAAAAGCCCATGTTATGTCGATGAGAGCTATATGTATAATTGGCATGCCAAGAGTCGAGGGTCTAAGCAGTCCTTCGGGACATATATGTATCCTTTGGAACATTTATGAGGTCCTTAGAGATACATACTTGGTCCTTGGAATATGTATATGATTCTTAAGGAATTTCTATGTGGTCCTTATGGACATTTTATATGGAACTACAGTGCAATTCTACGTATCACTTCGGTGCAATTCTACGTTACACTTCGGTGCATTTATACTAGCTATGGTAACAGCATAGTACGCAACCTCACGGTACTCACATACCTTAGGTTCCCAGTATTGTATCATGGGCTAATGTAATTTAATATGAATTTATGATTGTTAAATTGATAAGCTTATGTGTGAAATGCATAGTAATGTAAATTGCATGTAATAAATATAGGATTGCATGATATTTCATTCATGATAGTATTATAATTATATAGATTATTATTATGCCTCACTAAGTCGATGACTTAGCGTGTGAGTGTTTCACACGTAGGATCCAAGAAGGTAGACAAGCAAGATTAGACAGCAGGAACAACATTACTCCTGCAACCATCAGATCAGAAGCAACTTATATTGTAGGTCATTTTGTTATGTAAATCAATGTTTGTATGTAACCAAAGGTTTAAGTTGTGTATTCTCTGATTATTTTGTGAACTTTGTATAAACTCATATAAAATATTGGATTTTCTTAATATATGTACAAATGTTTTATTATTTTGTATAAGTATATTGTTTTGAAAAGTCAATGTGACATATCGGACTCGTATAAGGGTCGGGTACGGGTTAGGGGTGTTACATTTAATGGTATCAGAGCTATGGTTTAGTCGATTCTAGGCATAAACTAGAGTCCAGAGTGTTCTTAAATGAATACATGTCAACATTTAGTGATAACTTTTGATATGATATAGTAATGAGTATGTTATCTTGCTAATAGAATGATATGTTTATTTATTAGATGTTTGGACATAGTAGCTCCCGAAGTGAAGCGGAAGAGGATAGGCCAGCTGAAAGTAGTAATTCACCTGTCTTGGCGAGGCAAGGTGAAGGACATGCATCTCAAGGAGTGCCTGTACAAGACCAAGATACGTTCTTTAGGACGTTAGACATTATTCTAACGTGTCTCCAACCTCCATCTCCATCAACTCAAAGAGTGAATGTAGAAAAAGAGTTGAGAGGATTAAGAGCTCCCGAATTTAAGGGAGAAGCCGAGGAAGGTCCGGTTGCGGTGGATCTTTGGCTAAATAATTTGAAAATCATGTTGGATAGTCTCCACTACTCTAAAATGGAGAACTTGGATGGAATTGTGTCTTTGTTAAGAGGGCAAGCAAGGAAATGGTGGACGAATGTCACCATGAGGTTGGCGAGTTATCAAGTTACTTGGTCTATATTTTTGGAAGAGTTTAGGCAAAAGTACATTGGAGATCAATTTATCAGACAAATAAAGTAGGAGTTTATGAATCTAAAGTAGATGAATCGCTCTGTATATGAATATGAGTGTGTGTTTAATAAGCTGAGTCAGTTTGTAGCTGAGCTCATTCCTATGGAAAAATATGCTTGTGAATGGTTTGTGGAGGGCTTACGCCCTAGACTGAAGGAAATGCTAATAGTATTGAACCTGTACTCATTCCAGGAAGTGGTAAATCATGCTAAAGCTCTTGAGAGAGCTTAGAATGAAAGATTTGGGGACCCCAAGAGTTCATACCTCTAAGAGGACGGGTGCTTCTTAAAGTGCAGCACCATCAAAAAGAGGAAGAGATTTGGGATTTCGACCTCAGGCTAGATCTGAATCAATAGTATCTTCTGCTCGATGAGCAAGTCAGACAAGAGCTAGACAGACGTAGTCAGTGGGATCTGGTGTTAAGAGATCTACTCATAGCCATGCAAGACAGTGTCAGCATTATGTGAAGAATCATTTTGGGACATGTCGGATGGCTTTCGGAGCTTGTTTCCAATGCGAAGATGTTAGACATTGTATCCGGGATTGTTGATTGATGACTGGTGAGTCTGCACCATCATAGAGAATGGTTTCTTCCTTGCAAAGAGGACGAGGAAGAGGTAGATGAAGGAATCAATCTGAGTCCTCTGTACAACCAGAAGTTCACTCAATTGCTCAGGTATATAATTTAAAGACAAGTGAAGACCGTGATGATCCTGATGTTATAGCAGGTACTTTCTAATTGTTTGATAAATTGGTTTTGGTATTGATTGATATGGGTTCCACTTATTCCTATATTAGAAGTAAATTAGTAAAATAATTAAGAATTCCATTAGAAGCTATGAATAATGAGGTGATAGTAACTAACCCTTTAGGGCATAATACTCAGGTAAATAAGGTCTGTAAGTGGTGTCCCATAAGGATTTAGGGAATTGAATTCCTTGCTAATCTGATGGAATTACCATTTATTAAGTTTGAAGTAATTTTGGGAATGGATTGGATGTTTCATTATTATTGGAATGTTGATTATAGATTGAAAAATGTAACATTAAGAAGCTCGGATGGAATAGAAGTGAATGTGATTAGTGAAAGATGTAATCCTTTGGCAAATGTAATATCAGTAATGTCAGCAAGGAAGTTGATGCTACAATGATTTCAAGGTTTTCTTGCAAATGTGACTGATACAAGATCTGAAGAAAAAGGTTTAGATGAGATTCCAATAGTCAGAGAATTTCCTGATGTTTTCCCTGCCGAGTTGCCAGGATTACCTCCTGATAGGAAGGTGAATTTCAAATTGAGGTAATGCCAGGAACAGCTCCTATTACAATGGCACCTTATCGTATGGCTCCGAAAGAATTGCAAGAGTTGAAGAATCAATTGCAAGAGTTGCTAGAGAAGGGATTTATTCGATCAAGTGTATCTATATGGGGAGCTCCAGTGTTATTAGTTAAAAAGAATGATGATTCAATGCGTCTTTGCATTGATTATCGACAGCTCAATAAGGTGACCGTCAAGAACAATTAAAAGGAGCTTCGGTATTCTTGAAGATTGATTTATGTTCCGGTTATCATCAATTGAAGATTCATGAGAAAGACATTTAGAAAACAACTTTTAGAACGAGATATGGTCACTATGAGTTTATCGTGATGCCATTTGGGGTAACAAATGCACCTGCTGCTTTCATGGATCTCATGAATATGATATTCTAACCCTATCTGGACTAGTTTGTAGTTATATTTATTGATGATATATTGGTGTATTCGAAGTCCAACGAATAACACAGTGCACATTTGAGAATAGTTCTGCAAATTTTAAGGGATAAGAAGTTTTATGCCAAATTGTCCAAATGTGAGTTTTGGCTAAATGAAGTAATTTTCCTAGGGCATGTGATCTCTGTAGATGGAATTCGGGTGGATCCTCAAAAGATAAAGTCTATTCTGGAATGGGAGGTTCCAAAGACTGTGCCCAAGTTCAGAGTTTTCTTGGGCTTGCAAGTTATTATCGAAGATTTGTTAAAAATTTCTCGATGATAGTGTTGCCTTTAACAAAGCTGATAAGAAAGAACATACCTTTTGTTTGGACTTCGGAGTGTCAAGAAAGTTTTGAAGCGTTAAAGAGATTTTTGACAGAAATTCCCATATTGGTTCAACCTGAATCTGGTAAGAATTTTGTGGTGTAAAGTGACGCGTCACATAATGGGTTGGGATGTGTACTAATGCAAGAAGGGAAAGTGTTAGTGTATGCATCAAGACAGTTGATACCCCATGAAAAGAATTATCCAACTCATGATTTAGAAACGGTGCAGTAGTGTTCGCTCTCAAGATTTGACGTCACTATCTGTGTGGAGAACGTTGTTACTTATATACGGATCATAAGAGCATGAAGTATCTGATGACTCAAAAAGAGCTTAATTTGAGGCAAAGACGATGGGTTGAGTTTTTAAAAGATTATGATATAATAATTGACTTCCATCCCTGAAAAGCTAATGAGGTAGCAAATACTTTGAGTAGAAAAACTTTTGAAGCCTTACAAGCTATGGACGCAAGGTTATCTTTGAATGGAGATGGTGGTTTGTACGTAAAATTAAAGCTTAGACCAACATGGTTGGATCGAATTAGAGAATTACAAAGTAAAGATGAATTGATCTTGAAAAGTGTAGAGTAGGTAAAGAAGGGAGAGAATAAGGATTTTAAGATTAAGTCGGATGGAAATTTGTAATATAAAGGAAGAATTATGATACTTGATGATGAAAAATTGAAGAAAGATATATTGACAGAGGCTCATTGTAGTCCATTAACGATGCACCCGGGTGGAACCAAGATGTATATGGATTTAAAGGATCGATATTAGTGGCCTGGGATAAAAAGAAGTATCACCAAATTTGTGTCTAAGTGTTTGGTATGTCAACAAGTAAAAGTTAAGCATCAAGTTTCGTCTGGATTATTACAGCCACTTTTCATTCCTCAGTGGAAGTGGGAAAATGTAACGATGGATTTTATTTCGAGGTTACCTTTGACTCCAAACAAAAAAGATTCAATTTGGGTGATTGTTGATCGTTTGACGAAGTCAACACATTTCCTCCCTGTAAGAACTGATTTCTCTATGGAAAAATATGTGGAGCTAAAAATTAGAGAAATTATTAGATTACACGGAGTACTTGTTTCCATAATTTCTGATTGAGACCCTCGATTCACTTCAAGATTTTGGAAATCCCTGCATGGAGCGTTGAGAACTCGGTTAAACTTTAGTACAGCTTTTCACCCTCATACTGATGGATAATCGAAGCAGACTATTCAAATATTAGAGGATATGCTGAGGACATGTATAATTGAGTTCAAAGGGTCGTGGGAAAAGTACTTACCACAGGAAGAGTTCACTTATAACAATAGTTATCAATCCAGTATTAAGATGGCACCTTATGAGGCGTTATATGGGAGGAAATATCGTACGCCATTAAACTAGTATAAGCTCAAAGATCAAAGTGTTCTTGGTCCGGAATTAATTCAAGATGTGGAAGAAAAAGTTTGAGAAATTCAACATAATCTCAAAGTGGCATTTGATCGACAAAAGTCATATTCTAACCTTAAAAGAAAATAAATTGAATTTAAAGTTGGAGAAAAAGTTTTCTTGAAAGTGTCTCCTTGGAAGAAAGTATTAAGATTTGGTCGGAAAGAAAAGTTGAGTCCTAGGTTCATTGTGTCATATGAAGTTGTTAAGAGGATAAGATCAGTGGCATGTCAGTTATCTTTGCCACAGAAAATAGAGAAAATTCATAATGTCTTCCATGTGTCCATGTTACAGAGATATAGGTCCGACCCCTCTCACATCGTTGCACCAAAACAAGTGGAAGTCCAATCTGATCTGACCTATTAAGAAGAAACAGTGCAAATATTGGCTTATGAAGTCAAACAGTTGAGGAATAAAACTGTTCTTTTGGTCAAAGTTCTATGGAGAAATCACAAAGTAGAGGAAGCCATGTGGGAACATGAAGAGGACATGTGACATCAATACCCTCATCTTTTTGTGCAATGAAAATTCGAGGACGAATTTTCATAAGGGGGAGATTTGTAACATTCCAAACAACGTGATGAGTTAGAAAATGAAGGAGGAGTCAATGGGAAAATGGGTCTTTGAACAAGGGAAAATAATTAATTAAATTTTTTATGGTTCTTTTAATACCCACATAAGCCATGTGTAGGAAACAAATGTTTCCAGATAACTCTTCTTTCATCTTCTTCTTCTCCAATCGTGAAGCACCATAGGCTAAGGTAAGTTGGCTTTCTTTTGGTTAATCTTTAACATTCAAGTGTGGTTATGGTTAATGAAGCCTTAGAAAAGAGAATGGAGATAAAAATGGACCTAGAAACTCAAAGAGTTTTAAGTTATGGAGGATTGAATGTAAGAAGTGCATAAGTGAAAATTTGAATAAAAAGATTTAAATGAATTTAGGAGTTGAATTTGACTTGTCATAGGTATGAACAAGAAATAATAAGTGTTAGAACTAAGTTTGGATTACATGGAAAACTTAGTAAATTTCTTAGTTTCAACAATTGGAATGAGATATTTAAGTTTATAAGGTGTTAAGAAGATAAATGATAATTACAATGGTTGTAGTTGAGTTTGGTGGTATGAAAGGAGCTTTAATATGGAAATTTGGTGAAGTGTTATTGATTTTCGGGTGGAAAGAGCATGTCCTGGGCAAGGGGTACTGATACCCTATGAATAGGTATTGATACCCTAAGACAATTTTAGATGAACATCTTCATGAGGTATCGATACCTAAAGGGGTAGTATCTATACTATGGGTATTGATACAATAAGGCAGGTATCGATACCTCTAAACATCGAATTTAATTTGGGTACCGATACCCCAGTAGTGTATCGATACCCTTCTAAAGGGAAGTATCGGTACCATACTTAGGGGTACCGATACCACTTGAGGGGAAAATGTGAATTTTGTTAATTAATTAGCTTAAGTTATTAGAATTGAATTATAATGTTTAGGCTTCTGATAATCATCTTGGAAATTATATTTATGTAGATACTGAGCCTAAACAAGTTCCAGAACAATTGGCAAATAAGATTGATCGAGAAAATGACAAAGAGATATAGGTGAGTGCATATGTATAGGATGGTTATAGTATGATATTTAAATTAGACTTGTGATAAGTCTAGTTCTCACATATTTAATACATGATTGCATTACATGATATGATATATGACATGAATTCATATGTTATGCATTATATGACCATGACCTAAGTGATTATGCATGATAAGTTTACATCATATGATAAAAGTTAAGAATTTATATGTCTATGAGATATAAAATATGTGAATTGTGAAAACCCCATGTTATGTCAATGAGAGCTATAGGTATAATTGGCATGCCAAGAGTCGAGGGTCTACGCGGTCCTTCGGGACATATATGTATCTTTTGGAACATTTATGAGGTCCTTAGAGACACATACTTTGTCCTTGGAATATGTATATGATTCTTAAGGAATTTCTATGTGGTCCTTATGGACATTTTATATGGCACTACGGTGTAATTCTACGCGGCACTTCGGTGAAATTCTACGTGGCACTTCGGTGCATTTATACGAGCTGTGGTGACAGTATAGTGCACAACCTCAGGGTACTCATATACCTTAGGTTCCCAGTATTGTATCAGGGGCTAATGTAATTATTAATATGAATTTATGATTGTTAAATTGATAAGCTTATGTGTGAAATGCATAGTTATGTAAATTGCATGGAATAAATATAGGATTGCATGATATTTCATTCATGATAGTATTATAATTATATAGATTATTATTATGCCTCACTAAGTCGATGACTTAGCGTGTGAGTGTTTCACACGTAGGATCCGAGAAGGTCGACAAGCAAGATTAGACAGCATGAACAACATTACTCCTGCAACCATCATATCAGAAGCACTTAAATTGTAGGTCATTTTGCTATGTAAATCAATGTTGGCATGTAACCAAAGGTTTCAATTGTGTATGCTCTGATTATTTTTGTGAACTTTGTATAAACTCATGTAAAATATTAAATTTTCTTAATATATGTTCAAATGTTTTATTATTTTGTATAAGTATATTGTTTTGAAAAGTCAATGTGACATCTAGGACTCGTATCCGGGTCGGGTATGGGTTGGGGGTATTACACAAGGTAGTTCTCTCTCAAAAGGAAAATTTTATCTTTCATGAAATAATTTCCTTTGAAACGAATTTTGTCTCGTTCGAGACAGTTTCCATTGGAACCCAAAGCAGCGACATCGTTTCTCTTGAAACAAATTTTTTCTTGCTTAAAAATTTATTTCTCTTGAAAGTGTAACTTCTGACATTGTAAATTTCAACCCATTTGAAAATGATTCCCTTGAAACATAACTTTTAAAATCTCTCTTGATATAAAGATCATTTTTAATATCTCTTGAGACAACATCAAATTTCAAAGTAAAAGATGAAACTGGAAAAAAAAACTCATTGTCTTTTAATTTTTACCCTATTCTTATTTACACAAGAATGGACAATTATAGACACTCATTTTTGTCTATGTTTTTTAGTCATTTATTATTATTATTATTAATATTTATATATTAAATATTAATATTTAATTTTTTTACAGGCTCAAATACAAACATACCCAAATCGACCAAATAACCCAAATCTAACCCTAACCCTAAGCTCTCGCACCACCAGCCACTCCCGCCGCCACTGCTTGTCACTGCCCTTGTTTCAAACCAAAAATCAAATCAATCAAGAAAATAATAAAAACATCTATTAAAATATTAACCAAATAAAACGCTCATTGGAAAATCTGAGGAGCCATCATTGAACCATCACCATAGCCTCTACCAAGCACATCCATCACCATAAAATAAATAAGAAGAGAGGACCAAGACAAGAGGAGGCAGATTCTAGCGGAGAGAGAAAAAACATTCAAATGAAATCGAAAAAAGGAGAAAAAAAAAGAAGAGACTCACATTTGTTTGATCTTCACTTGGAACAAGAGAGACCATCAGAAATAGGATACTCGAAACTTCATCTCCAGATTAGTGTCAGCCTAGTCCACTTTGAAAGGAGCAAGCATCGGATTCGCGCTCAGAGGGTAAGGTTTTCCTTTTTGTTGTCTCTTCCTATTTTTCAAAACCGATTAGCGGTGATCGGTGCTGATTAACAGTGGTATTCAGAGTGGCTTTTCGTTCTCTTTATTTCTAAGGAAAAGAAAAAAAAAGAAAGAGGAATGAGAGAATGACACTAAGAGGGGGAACATAAGATATTGTTTTGTTTTAACCCTAAAAGAGAATTATATCCTCTTTGTAAAACATGGTTGTTTTGGGGTTATTTTGGGGTAGGGTTACTTACGCAAGTAAATCCTTAATTTTTGTAATATTATATTTTTTTAATCATTGAATGGAACCTTAGTTTCTTTCTATTTCGAGCCTTAAGTATTATTATGTTTACATTTGAGTCATTGTTTCCTTATAAACATGTTTTGGTTAAATTCTTGATCCCCAACTGTTAACTTATGGTTCATTTCGTTTTGATCCTTCATGCTTGTTACATGTTAGAAAATGTTTTATTTATGCTTTGGGTCATTGTAGTTTTGTCGTGTATACATTTTGGTCACTGTTTATTCTAGTTTATATCCATATCTAATCCTTGGTGTTTTGTTTTATTTGGATGTTTAATTCCTACTTTTATTTATTTTATTTTAGCTCTTGTATTTATTGCCTATTTTAGATTTTTATTTATTTCATGCTTGAATGTTCGTGTTACATGTTTTAATCCTTATATATATATATATATGCATTTATGCACATACATCTTTATTGCTCATCTATGTATAATTTATGTATGTGTGTTTACATTTTATTTAATGTTTTAACTAATATTTTTGAAAAATTATAAAATGCTGATAAATTTTTCTTTCATATATTTTACTTGAATATTTTTAAGAACACTTGTTGTAGAATGGGTGTGAAAAGTATCACTTAATAGAAGAGGTGCGATTCAATACGACATTCGAATAAAAAATGAACTTGAAATAAATCGAGTCTATTTTTGTAAAACTTTGAGATTCGAAATAATTTAACAATATTCAATAAAAAGGATCGTATTTTAATTTTTGACTCAAACTTGCAAATTCCACCGTTACGCCGACATATAAACAATTAGGTATTGATTTCGGGCGTTGTAGGGTGCTTACCATTCCTCATGCGTAATCGACTCCCGAATCTTTTAAATTGGTAACCGTAGACCAATTTTTGTTTTTAAAAAAATGATTTTTTGAAAAATTGTTTTAAAAGATGTTTTCAGGTATTCGACCACCGTAACCCAAAGATTGATGGCGACTCTAATTCAAATTAAATCAAAATTCATCAAAACTCTAATTTTTCCAAACTAAATTCATAATTATTTTTAAATTCGATTTTTTGAATTCAAAAAAATAGTTAGGACGGATCTAATATGGTTAAAGTTAATTGAACTTTAATAATTAACTAAAGTATAATTTATGTATACATATCATATAATTAATTTCTAGTTAATAATGAAATGATTAGAAATTAAGGTACTATGTTATTGATTATAATTATACTTCTAAAATTACACCATCTCCAAATTAATAAAAGTATTTTCTGTTGCGTTCTAATCTAAGTATTTTCCAAATTATAGGGTTCATCCCTACCAAATATTTCCATGCATCCATTTAACGCTTCATTTTACTCGTCAGTCTAAGGACGAGATATGTAATTCCATCCTATTTAACTAGGCGTTTCATCCATTGTTTAATTTTAAAAATACGACTTACCATCGATCTATGTGCACCATCTACTTTATAAATTTCTTTTGTATTTGTTACTAACATAGTGAAATTCCTCTCATTCATATAATTTTTAATTTTTCATGTAAATATGTATATTTTCATTTTATGAACTTATTGTTTATGGTGATAGATAAAGACAAACGTTTAGTTCTGAGTGACAGACGATCGACAATTTGAAACATCAAAGAATGATTGAAATTTTATTTTAAGAAAATTTGTGTATATAGAGTATTTATTTTTGTACATTTTTATTATTTAAGAAATTTAAATTTTTATCGTCACAAGTATCGTCCGGAATTGTTTTATTTTAATATAAGGTTCTTAACTAATGGTTAAAAATATGATTTAACTTAATTCTATTGTTAATATGTTTACGTTAATCAGTATGTAAATTCCATCTAAAATTTGGTGAATGAACAACAATAATGATGTATAAAGTAATGGTGGTCGTCTCTTTTCTTTTCCTATTCTCTCTCTCCATCTTCATTTTCTTCTTAGTTTATCATTTGGTAATCATTTTTCCCTTTAAATTCTTTAGGGTTTCTGCTTCTTCTTAATGGATCCTTCTGGATTAGATAAATAGACGAGGAAGGGAATTCAAAAGCCTCAATTACTTGCCCTTTTTCGCGCATTTCCTTGATTCCTGAACCCATCTCTCACGAGTTTCCAAAATTCCTTTTTGTGGAGGTAAACCAATGTTTTTTGTTTGTTTGAGTATTTTCAATATGTGTTTATGAATTTATATATTTTCTTTAATTTTAAGATCCATTTCTTTTCTGTGCTACATTGGTTTATGTATCTGTTTAGCCTGTTTGTGGAATACTGCTTTTTTTTTTTAACTTGTATGAATTATAGGGAGTTAAATTTAAGCTTAACTTATTTGTATATATCTCACATGTATGTATGTTTATTATTTATTTTGCATTCAACAAAATCGTTTAAGACAATTAGTCAGGCCTCATTTTGAGTAGTTGGACTGGAAATAATTGTGCAAGATTGTCCTCTGCTTGAAGTTTCTAAAGCATATTTTGACTATGTAAAATTTATTGCTTCGTTATGATTATATTTTGACAATGGGATTTTGTTTCTATTATTTGTTGATCATGTTTGGTAAGAAGGTTTTTTATTCAGCCAGGAAAAGAGCCGCTGTTCAATAATGTTCGATAAAAATAACGTGTAGATAGTTGAAATAGTTTGAATTATGGTTTACCTGAGTTGTGAATTATGATTTTTATGATTAAGTAGAACAAAATTCCTATTGTCTCTGCTCAGAATAAACCTTTTAAGGTATAAGAGCTTCCTTTATCTCTATTGATCTTTAGCCGATTTAAATACTATCGGTGTCGTAGCGTACTTGTTACCTTTTGGGAGTGAGATGTGGTCAGGATTTTCTATATGTTTAGTTGATGTCATGAAGCTAAACGGATAAAACAGGGTTTTATGTATTATTGAGATGAAATCAAGTTTTATAATGTTTGTGTATGAAATGAAATTTCTGGGTTTCTCTTGTTATATATGAAGGTTCTGGGGATGGAGGAGACACAGAAGCTGGACAGTCATATGACATCGGCTGCAACTTTTGTCAAATGGGGAATCCAGGATGCCAGTGATGATTCTTGTAGCATATGCCTTGACGAGTTTTATTCGAGTGATCCTTCCACGGTAATAATACCTAAAGCATAAATTCGCTTTTATTAACCCTTTTCTCGGTAATGGAGATTTTGTGTTGTTTTCTTTAATCATAAGTTTCTGTGTGAATGCATGTTTTGAAGTATTTGCTACCATTGCTAGCAGGTGACTAATTGTAAGCATGAGTTTCACCTCCAATGCATTCTTGAATGGTACATATCTTGTAAATCTCAAAATAATTATTGTTTTTCGATTTATTCTAATTCATTTTCATGAATTTTATATTATTACCCGTATATTGGCTGTCTGATGAATTTGCTAAGACATTATCATGGTTCCATACTTCGGAGAGAGAGCAAGATTACATGGTATAGTAGTCGCAATGTGACTGGGAAAAAATGTCCTCTAAAAAGGCTATATGACCATTTGATGCATTTGGTTTAGACATGGCTATATGATATATTTTCATTCCTTATTTCATGTTTTATATACTATTTTAAGATCGATATGTTATCCTTTGATACACAAGTTTGTTATTTGTAGGTGCTAGAGAAGCTCACAATGTCCCATGTGTTGGCAAGACATTAGCTTGAAAGACTCTGAAAGGGTTTTACATTGATTAAAGCTTTCCTTTGAAAATTTTCTCATCATGAAGTCTATGGAATAAGTTAATAATGTCCGAATGGTTGCAGTCAAGAATTGCTTCAAGCAGTAGAAAGGGAAAGGATGGTTCGGTTTACTGCACCACAAAATACTGACATATTTCACCATCACACCCTCGGTGATTTTGAATTGCAACATGTATGATGCCTCCAAGTGCTTATAACAATAACTTTTTTTTACTACTATTTGCCGATAAATGCGTTATGAACTTGCACAATTTTCGCATTGTAATGCAGTTGCCAGTTGGTGTAAATGACCCTGAACTTGAAGAGCGTATAATTCAGCACTTTGCTGCTGCTGCTGCTGCAATGGGAAGGACCCACCGCACTGGTAGGAGGGAGGGTCAGAGAAGATCATCTACTAATGGTCGTCCACACGTCTTGGTGCTTTCTCATCCCACTACACAGCAATCTGATTCTGGATCTTCAACTCAGACTAAGATAGCAAGGGAAGCTGAAGCACCTGCAGTTATCATGGCTAGGCCATCTAGTCAGCTACCATCTCAAGAAGAGATGCCTCCATTTCCTTCTAGACAGAATACATTGGCCTCTAGAACTACTGTCATTCCAGTGAATTGACGAGCATTTTCCTTTAATAATCGGTATTTCAGACTTTTTTCATGCATTTGAATATTACATTGTATATCCCTCTAGTATTTTGCAGAAACACTTCTAGTGATTTTGTAATGGTGCATGTATTATCTAGTTGATTATTTATCTTTGTTTATAGAAGCACTTCTGGTGATTCCTCATTTACAAATCACGAGGGAGCAGGACCGTCAGAGTTTCAGTCATTTTCGGAGTCTCTGAAATCCAAACTTAATGCAATGTCCTTGAGGTATGGTTGAAAATCTTTAAGGGCATGAAACTAGACAATGCATATTTTTCCGACTTCGTTATTAATTTATTGTTAAAACCTTTTGAATTGAAGATATAAGGAGTCAATTTCTAAGAGTACAAGAGGCTTGAAGGAGAGGTTGTTCTCACGTAGCTCTTCTACGTCTGATATTGGGAATGAAGTTTGTCGAGAAGTAAGCGCAGGAATTGCTAGTGTATCCCGTATGATGGAGCGACTTGAAATCAATGGAAATAACAGAGAAAACCAGGCTTGTGTCATGTCAATCGACTGAATCTTCCTTTACAGAGCAAGGCAACCAGCATGATACAGGGAGGAACAGAGATAACCCTTCAACCATTGTCCCTTCACGACCTCTGCACGCCACTAGTTCTCTTTCTACTTGATACACAGAATTATTTCTGCAAATCGAGTCTATCCTCAGCTTTTCATCTTTGTAGGTGAGTTTTTCAGGTTAATTTACTTTTATCATTTACTCTTTATATTATTATTTCAACATTGTCACCCACAAAGTAGAACAAATATCGGATTTGCTTTGGCCATCCCTCTTTCTATCCGGTGACCACCCATGACCCATATTAATCCCGTAATCATTCTTCCACCTGAATAACATGAGTTTTGAAGAATTTTCTTCATTGACCAGCAACCTTGCATCTTTCCCATGTTTGTTTATTAGCACTTTGATCCTTTGTCTCAGTTTTCAGGTGCCGAATCCATGTTTCTCCAGAGATGACAAGCTAGGGAAAGATGGTTTGCATTTCTGTCCAGGGGATTAGCATTTTTTTTCTAATGGACAAAGATTTGTGGTGGTTTTGGCCTGAATCTCAATTGATAAAAGAGGATGATGTTTGAGGAGGAGCTTTTTCATCTGGATACACACTTATATAGACTTTTTATATGGTTTATGTATAGCATGAATTAGTGCAATATATGTATAACTATGATAATTGATGGAATATCACATGTTGTCTTTCGATATGGGTGTTGTGTTTTCTTCGTTGTCTAGAAGAACAACATAAATATGTTATTATACATATACCATATATTACAAATCTATTTTCTGGTTGTATTATCAAAAGAAAAGAAAATGTCAAATGAAGAAAGATGGCCAAAGCCCAATGGAAAACCTGACTCAATCTGAATGGATGCCTGTTGGCTTCTGTCTTGTAAAAGAAGCGGGTTTGTAATAAACTATTTTAAAAAACCATTCCAGTTTTAACAAATACATTTTTTTTAGATTTAATATAAAAATAGTTCTAAATTATGTATTTTTGTTACAAATAATTACTAAATGCTACCACCATTAAATTCATTTATAATAGTTATACGACACCTGATTTATTTAATTCACGAAATGTAAGTTTATTTTTAGAATAAAATTATGGAGATATAAAGTTACTTGGTATACTATTAAAAATTTTGTATTACCTTATATTATTTGTTTGTTTGATATGTATGTAAGATTATGATATTTGGTTAGAAGAATATAAGATGAAATTATAAATAATATATATTTTATCAAATTATTATTGATATATATATATATATATAATAAGTTTAATTCTTAATATTAAAGTGAAAATATTTACATGTAAGATTACAAAAAAAATATTTTTCTATTTCTAATTTATATATTATAATTTTTTATATAAATAGTTCAATATATATATATATATATATATTATTTTTATTTCTTTAAAAATACATATACCTAAGTATATCAGTGTAAATATGTGATTGGTTTAGGTATCATAATATTAAGAGATCTATATATTCGGAATCCACTAATACATTAACAGAAACAGAAAAGATTGTACTTATGCATGTTATAATGTAACCCCTAGACCAGGCCTTAGATCGATGCTAGAGAACTCAATTGAAATCTTTTTTTCATGGAAAATGTGTTCGTTCCAAAACTAAAAATATATATATATATATATATATATATATATATATATATATATATATATATATATATATATATTTATAATAAAATAATAATTCTCAAGTTCTATAATTCACAATTTATTAAAGTAAATTATACGAGGAAAAATTCAACATAAATAATAATTATTTCCAAATCATACAAAAACGGTTCGAAGCACTATAATGTCCAAAGTTTAAAATTACAAATAAGATAATCCCAAAAATAATACAAGTAAAAATCCGATAAAGAAAAGTCAAATAAAAATTCATATTGAGACAATGCTTTTATTTTAAAACAAAAGACGAAACCCTCCAAGTATTTGTTCACCTAGTATTGAGCATATGAAATAGAAACTGTAAGGGGTAAGCTATTAAACTTAGTTTATCTCTAAAGTGCGAACAAACACAAGTCAAAACACAAACCGATTCAAACAAAAGTATTCACAATCTAAGTCATAATATTCATATCGTATTTCGAATCAATTAGTAATAATCATAAACCGAATCAAATAATGATAAACTAAATTTTAATGTTATGCAAATGATTATGTACCTATATGCTTGTCATACCATCCAAAGAATAGGTTCCCCAAAACCACTCTAACCACAATCACACCTTTTAAAATGGGATCCATCATAAAGGTAGATATCAAAGAATCCGAAAGTGACATTCATCCCGTCGAGTGAATGTACTGGACTTCCCCTATCAAAATTCAACCCAATATGACAAGAAAAATGACATACATATATGATTTTCAATCCGATCCAAAAAACAAAACATTACATAATCAAATATTTTAAAGCATATATTTTTATTCTGATAATTCAATACAATCACATATTCTATATGCACAACATTTATTTCGATTCCGACAGTTCAATATTCATCGCATGACATTTTTCAAATGACATCTAACATAATCAATTTTCACAATCAAACATGCTTTCAAATAACTTTCTAAACAACCAACAAAGCAATCAATCAATATAAATGTTGCAACGAATAGAGACACACCTCGACAAATATCTAACGATAATAATAACATTTTCCACAATCAGCTCGAACAGTGGATCGACTCAAATCAGTGCATACCGATTAATTTAATAAATAAATTACTAACCTAGATAACCGATAAATCCAAACAACTACAAATATCAACTAGCACTCACCGTCAATACGAGTCGGTTCGAAATTCGTGGGTAACGGAGGAGGGAATAGTAATTTAGATTCCGAGTCAAAGTCTCCTGTAAAAATACGATATCCGATTTGATATTCCAAATTCATCAATTTCGGATTAACAACATAATGAAATCGACATTTAAATTAATTCTTGATTCGATACGAGGGAAACGATAGTGGTGTTTCGGTTCGAATATGGGGCTGTCGGTTTAGGTACTTAGGACTGCCAACGACGGAATCACACCGGTAGTAGACCTTAGGGACGGTGACGTCACAGACGACCTTGTCGTGGCCTCAAACGGTCGGCCACTACATGGCAGCACGGCGACAACACTTAAACATAACACTCAGAGGTGTTTTTCATGGCCGACAACACTGCTCAGTCGCGTCCAAGGCCAGCTGGCCTTCCCCGACGAAGACTCGACCCTTTCCACAGCTATAAACGCCCGACACGAGGCCACATCGACGACGAAAACGAGCCAAGGATCACAGGTTTCTTGAGGGCACACTCCAAAGACGACAACAGGTGTAAGGTAGCGATGTGAGGGCTTAAGGACGATGGTCAACGACGGAATTTACCTAGAAATGACAAGGACGGCAAGGACGTTAGGCGAGGAAGAAGCTGCGACGGTGGGGGTTTGCTACAAGGGAGAAAAATAAGTGAGAAGGGCATCATGCGATGTTATAAACGAAAGGGGTAGGTTTTTCTGATTTATTAAAAAGCTTAAATCATTCGGTTGGTTCTCAAGTCTCATAAGATTTACGAAACTAGCATAGAACTTTCAATTCTTACAATTTGGTCACCATTCACAAATTATAAATTAAAGGTTAAAATATCTCCGTAATTCTAGGGCTTTGAATTGGGAATTAGTTGGGGTGTTACAATTCTCCCTTTCTTAAAGAAATTTTGACTTCGAAATTTACCAAAATAGAAATAAAATGACTTAAGAAAATACCTTCAGTATCGTTTGGCTCATCTTGATCTTCATACCTCTAAGTAGCATATACCAACTCAATTTGTCTTACTTTAGATCTATCCGAATCTCTACTCTGAATCGGTCTACCTCTACTAGCCGAACTATAATTAGTTGGTCTAGTATGATCCCTAACTCGAATCAATGCTTAAACTAAAGCTTGAGGTTGACTAAGACCATAGGAACTAGTAGACGAAAAAGGACACTCCTTGAAGTGGTGCTTTGAAGATCCATAATGAAAACATGCTCCAGTCTTCCTCCAACACTCTCTAGAATGCATTTTCTTATAGTAAGAGCACAAAAGTACCTCATAAACACTCTTCGAACCTTCAACATTAACAGTCAGAGTAGACGATGTCACTTTTCTAGCCCTAGAATAACCCTACGAGCCCGAATCATATCTCGATCTCTTATTGAAATTATTCACATATCCTGCATGAGTAGGTGGTACTGGTTACCTTCGGGTTCTATCAGAATTTTTGGGTTTATAACCTATTGACAATGATTCAATCTTCTCAGCAATCCTGGCTCGAGCAGTTAAATTATTAAATATTGTGTCATGGTGTAAGGTAACACATGACTAAATCGAGGGGTGAAGACCTTTCAATAACCAATCACAGTTTTCCTTCTCATTCGAAAACAATACCAGATCATTCTTGATCTTTCTCAGAAACTCAATCTCATAATCGGTCACAGATATATCATTCTGCTTCAGATTTAAAAAATCCTCCTGACACTTCGCCAAATACTTAGCCCCCACATAACGATCTCGGAAAGCCTGTCAAAAGTACTCCCAAGTGACGTACCTGGCCAGAACAGTATCTTGCTCAGATTCCCACCAGTCTTAATTCAAGCTTCACCGCCAAATGGTGATACTACAACCCTCAACACACAATCAGTCAGGTAATTCATTTCCATTAAAAGTCGTTGCAGCTTCTTCTCCCAATATTCAGCATCAGCGGGGTCAAATACGATTTTAACCACAAAATATAGTTATCTGAACAGCTAAGAACTCAGAAGAGATGGGTTTCCTAGCTGTAACACCCCAACCCATATTCAATCTGGATATGAATCCAAGGTGTCACATTGACATTTCAAATCATTTACTTTTAAAAGTAGTTGAAAAATTTTAAAATTTATTTGTATTAAAATGGTGAAACCCTTAAATATCAGTAATTATGGGAAAACTCAACTCAAATCGAAATTAAATACTTAATATTTACATAAATACAATAAAGTAAGTTTACAAAAACTGATCAGAGCATATGCGATTTAAACCTTTAATTACATGCCAATAACATTTATTACAACTAAATGACATACTTTTTAAATCGTTTCTGATATGATCTTCAGGAGAGATATGCTATCTGGACTTGTCCTAGCATTGTTATTCCAGCATTTTTAAACCTACATGTGAAACACTCACACGCTAAGTCTTTGACTTAGTGAGGCAATAAAGTGCGTAATAAAATATTAAAACATTTAATCTTATATTTAACTCTTATAAAACATCATAGAATAAAGAAATCATGGTACATTTCATAAAATAAAAACATACAATATCATGCACTGTTAATTATTAACATTTATTTTAATAGCCCATGGTACATTACTGAGAACTCAGGTTATGTGAGTGGATTGAGGTTGTGCACTGGGTTATAGTTGAAACTGCCACATAGAATACACCGAAGTGCCGTGTAGAATATGCACCGAACTGCCACGTAGAAATGTCCCGAAGGACCACATAGAATTATCCCGAAGGACCACATAGAATTATCCCGAAGGACCACATAGAATTATCCTGAAGGACCGCGTAGAACCCTCGACTCTTGGCATGCCAATTATACCTTTAGCTCTCATATCACATACTTTTGGTCTTTACCATTTATACATTTCACATAGCTTATATCACATATTCATATAATCACATAGATCAATATCACATAGTATGAAATATAAACAGTGCATGTTCACGTAGTAACAGAATCAAAACTATGCTTATATTCATATAAACATGTATTCATAGCATTTAATAAACTTTCAAAACATTGTTTTAATCAAAACATTGGAAATAGACTAATTGCAAGTCTTCTTTCAATAAAACAATATATATAGTAGTATGCACTCACCTTGGCCTCAGTCAGTCAAAGCAAAACCCTTATCACTTTTGGTCGATCTTATAATGTTGAATCATCTGAAACTCTCCTTCATTCAATATCTACACAATAATACGATCGAGATGAATATCAGAGTTCGTATTACTAATAATCAATCATTAATAACTTAAACTAAATGAAACACTTAATTCACAATTTCAATCTAAATAGTATCGATACCCTATGCCCAGTATCGATACTTCCTCATTGTGGTATCGATAATATCCTTCAGTATCGATACCCAATCTACATTCTGGAATTCGACTTCTAAAAATGGTATTGACACTTGTTCATCAGTACTGATACCCTTGGTATCGATGCTACTCCTTCGGTATCGATATTGTTCTCCTGATTCATACAATTTTACCTTATGGTATCAATATTGTTCTTCCAATATCGATACTAAAACTCATATTTTACCTATTTTTGCTTTGAAGTATCAAACCCATAAATAACCTATTTCAACTCAAATTTACCAAAACTTACTTAAATCTCTCATTTTTAACTTCTTTCAGGTCTTTACACTCAACTACACTTATTAAAACCAACTTATATCACTTTAACACACCTAAACATCCAAAATCCCACAAAAACGATTGAAACTAAAAATCATACCAATTCATCAACATGTTCCAAATTCTTTTCCAACACCTTAAACTTCTTATTCTAACTTATGACAAGTCAAATATAGCTTCATAATCCATTTATTCATGATTTCTTATCAATTTTCTCAAAAACCCTCTTTACTTAATCACCCATAACTTATCCATCTTTTAGTTTCTACTTCTCTTTAAGCTTTCTAAAGCTTCCCTAACACCTCAAGATTAAAAAAAATAAAAAATTACAAGAAATAATTAACTGAAAGATTTCTTACCTTAGCTATAGAGTCACGATGGAGAGGAGTAAGAAATGATGAAGAAAGAGAATTCTAGACTTTCCTTTAACTATTTCTTTCTTTTACACGTGTTTATAATACCTTAGAAATGAATTTTATATTAATTTCTTACCTAAAGACCAATATGCCCTTCCACCTTTCAATCTTTGCTAATCCATCCTACACAAAGAAATTATAATTAAATCCCTAAACTTTTTAATTTATCTACTTTAATCACAAACTTTTAAAACCTTACACTTTAGTCACTAGCCCGGTGTTTGGGATGTTACACTATCACCCTTAGTCTGACGGAGATAACGAATTAACTCTTGATTCACAACAACATTATCAATTCCAACAGTTTCACCGTCCTTGAATTCTTATGAATCATCACCCTAAGTCTAATGTGCGGGTGAGTTTTCATTCCTAACATGTTGACCTTCAATCTGATTCACAGGTTGCTCATCTCTCTTAATCTAATTAACTTAATTCGGATTTTAGGTTTGACCCGCTAGTGGTGCAGGGCTAATATTAACCAGAATAGTACAACCTTGACATTAACTAGTCGTTAAACGAGAACTATTACGAGGTGTCATAAAGAGCTATCTACAAAAGACAACACCTAAGATTAGAGCTGATACATAAAGTCCTGGTTTAAAATATTTATTTATCTTTTCAAAATACAAAAAAGAAGAAAAATAATTTTTATTCCAAAAATTATCATTTTTACCATAAAATATTTATATGCATGTCAAAAATAATTTTTGGTTAAAACATTTGTGATCGAGTTCCACAATTCGAAGGTTGAATCAGGATCTAGTACCACTAAATGTAACCCTTAGACACGACCTAGAAGAAATTAGGTCGAATCTAGAGAGCACAATTAAAATCTTTTCTCTCGTGGAAAACATGTTCGTTCCAAAACTTAAAAATAATATTTATAATAAAATAATAATTCCCAAGTTTAATAATTCACAATTTATTAAAGTAAATTATACGAGGAAATATCCAACATAAATAATAATTATTTCCAAATCATGTAAAAACAGTTTGAAGTACTATAATGTCCAAACTTCAAAATTTACAAATGAGATAATCCCAAAAGTAATATAAGTAAAAATCTGATAAAGAAAAGTCAAATAAAAATTCATACTAAAATAATTCTTTTATATGAAAATAAATGATGAAACTCTCCAAGTACTAGTTTACCTAGTTCTGAGCATCTGAAATAGAAATTGTATGGGTGTAAGCTATTAAGCTTAATGTGTCTATAAAGTACGAACAAAAACAAGTCAAAACATAAACCGATTCAAATAGAAGTATTCATAGTATGAGTCATAATATTCATATCATAGTTTGAATCAACCAGTAATAATCATAATTTGAATCAAACAATGATTAACTAAATTTAATGTTAAGCAAATGATTATGCACCCACTACTAGAAAAAAAACCCATTTAATGACGCGCATTACGCGTCATCTATGGGTGCAAATGACACAAAAATGAGAGTCATTGAAGCCATCGTCATAAATCTCAGATGACATGCAATTGTGTGTCATAAATCTATGATGCGCATTTATGACACGCATTTATGACGCCCGCCCGCGTCATAAATGAAAATGTCACACATTTGTGTGTCATAAATTTATGACACGCATTTATGACTTACAATTACGACTTACATTGCGTGTCATTGAAGCACACGCCATTAAAAAATATGACACACATTCGTGTGTCGTGATTGTATGTCATAAAATATATATATATATATATATATATATATATATATATATATATATATATATATATTGTAGATTGACAAATAATCAAACTAAATCACATTTAATGACTCATAATACTAAATATATATATCTCATATTATATATAAGCAATCCATTTGCATACAATATATTAACATTAAGTTATCAAATATATTGTAATCATATGTCGATACAAAATATCACGGCATAATAAAGTTTTCCACATAAGATACCCATTCTTTGTGAATATCATTAATGTCATCATCCGTGTATTCTTCCTTCCTATCGCCAACCTAAGAAAAAAATATGAAATAAATATATAATTTATACTTATTTAAAGTGAAGTATATAACTATGAATGAGTACTAAAATGACCAATTTTAATCATAATAATAAGATTATTGCAAGTATGGAAATAAATAAAGTAGTTTGAAATAAGTAGACATATATATACTAACTTGATGCTATAAAAATAAGTAGAAAATAAATAAAGTAGGAATGTTCACAGGAACTTACCATTTTATCAACAACAATCTGGATATTCGGGTCATAACCTCCTTTTTTAATTTATTTTGCATTCTTTCCCATTTTCACGCATTTTTTAGCTTTCTTACTTGTTTCTTGCATTAGAAACATTAAAACAGTCAACACTGGTTTCCTTTTTAGCTTTCATTTTTTAGTTTTCTTACTTGTTTCTTGTTCAACATCTCGCCAAGTGGCATAAGTGATAGGCACCATTGATCTTGCTACCATACCCTCAAAGGAAGCAAGTTTCGTTGCTTCAACGCCAATCGGAACACCCTTTTTATTGTAAGTAACGATAACTTTTCCTTTAGTAGTTTTCCCTTTATTATCGGACCTCTTTGTTTAGAGTCTTCATCATGACTCGAAGACTGATCCGATTCCATGGTACCAAGTAGAACCTATTTCAACATGATTCAAATAAAAAAGTTAGTACATTGCTATTTCTTGCAGTTGGAACAGAATTAATAACATGCATATGTTGAAATAAAAACATACCAAAAATTAAAGATTTTATTTTGCACACAATATTTTAAACTAATATGCCCTCGTCATCCGGGCGTGTACACAAGAAATCATCATCAAGTTCTACTAAAAGGGAGTCTTGTGAAAAATCAAAAGTAGTATGGTATTCCAACATATCATCAGTTTCACCATTTGCTCCATACTTGTACATCTTATGTGGTGTGAAGCCGACAACAGACAAATTCGCATCTTGTTGATATTGAACATAAAAAACTTGTTTGGCTTGACTAGCTAATATGAAGCGTTTAGATTGGTGATCAAGCTTATTAACTTGCCTAGCTTATTAACGTCAATGACTTTACTACACATCACGTTGAAAAAATGACACAAACCTATGATTGTTTTCCTCACTTTCACATGTAACGCCCCCTTTATTGCAAAAGGGAGAAGTTATTGCATCAGTACATGACAATCATTAGAAATTTGTGAATCCAAGTTATGCAAATTTGATCCTTCATGAGGAGCACAATCTTATTTAGAAAACTTTTCAGAAAATTCAATATCTGCACTTGAAGGAGAAAGAAAATGAATCACTATAGATGAGAATCATGTGCTTTCACACCAGGTAGACAATTAGCACAAGCATAGAATTAATACTCACCCAACTGAAAACCTTCACATGCAGCAGAGAGATCATCGTCTGGTTGAATATTTTCCACTTCATCAACATCATCCAACAATCCATTAAGCATCTACTAAAGCAACATTCCATCGGATATCAACATAGCACATATGCATGGTTGCATGCAATAAATACAATATTCAAAAAATGTATAAACAAAATGTAATGAAGGAAAAGCAAAAACAACATAAAATTCATAACACGAAAAATTTAAAGAAAATAATGGCCTGGGTGTAACGAGAAAGCCTCATGAAGAAAAAAAATACATACTTCAAGCTTCAAATCATCTCCTCCTTGACCATAGACCTCACCTTATAAGGAATCACAAACAATATAATATCATCAGAAGAGTAACAAGAAAAATTTAAAATAAAAATCTGAACAAAGGTTTTCATGTGTCAACAAAGAGATTGTAAAGTTAATGTTTAGTTTATACCATTATATATTGTCTTGACTTTTTGTAATATTTGATAACAATATATGAGCATCAAATCTTAGAAATCACTCAATGTATGTCCCTGCATCCTTTTGTGAGCCATAATTTTCATGTCTTGAAATGGTTATGATTATTCGTTAATTAAATCAAATATTATAATAGGTCAATACCACCCTGCCATCCAGTGCACAAGTCATAAATTTTACGACATTAAGGACTATGATAGCTTTAGAGTTATGTAAACCAACTAATGAGGAAAAGAAACAAAGACAAGATACTAAGCAAGATTATATCAGTTCAAACCAACAATTATAAGGTATACCAGAAATAATTCTTTAACCAGTTTAAAGCACCATTGATGTTGGTTCTGCATCTTCAAAACAAAGTACAACACAAAGTTAAGCACAATAATTCTACAAGAGCATGCTAGCAATAGCAAGTTCACACATTAAAATACATGGTCTTTGCTCCTTGTTGTGAATATCCTCCCTGTAAATAGTTGTGCACTAAAGAGGATGAGACAGATCCATCATAGGGTACTTATCAAAGATTCTAGATGCTTCTGAAATCTTAACATTGATAAAATTAAAAGCACTTCAAAGATCATTTTTTTTCTTTTTAATTTTAAAATGAGGGAATTGGCAAAAAGAATAGAGAGAAGTTCTTGAAGAGTATTACCATAATTAATTTCCCAGCTGTAATCAAGAGCGCAAGAGAAGAAGTCTTCCATTTTCAAGTATTTCTCTTAGTTTTCCTTCCCAAAACATAACACTTCATCTTCTGAAACATGCTCACTATTAGGTTCTGCAAGTAAATGCTCAACTTGAGCTTCTTCTTCCAAGCCAGGAACAACGGACCCATCCACCTATATCCAAAGATCAAAAGCAGGGGAAGGAGGGTGGGGGCAATATAGTATTTATCAAATTTACACCATTCTTTATGAAGAATAACAAAAGAAAAAAAACGTGAAAGTGCAGCCAGAAACCGTAGAAGTAACTAAGTATCAATGGCATGTGACACGCAAAACAGAGAAACAAAGGATGGATTAATTGAAAAAGATTAAAAAGAAGTTTCTTACCCTTTGATATTTTACATCAACAAGCTTCTTTATTAAATGTGGTTTCCCTTCGGTTTTCATGTTTTATAACCTTAGCTTGTAATACAATTCCTAACTTGCATTCATGTATCCGAGAATTCCCCACAACTGCTAATACACCAAAGCAACCAAAGCAAACAAACATTAGTAATTCTATTAATTAAACCAAATATGGAATTTAAAACAAGGAAATAAATGATTTTGAGTGTGATTATTTGTATATGCATCGTAATTCCTTTTGCATTTTAATGCAAAAAGAAATGACTACGACAAAAACACGAAGTAACAAATAAGTCTAATTTAAAACACCATTTCAAGCACAGATCCATTCAAACACTTCCAATGAAACTTAAAAAGTTAAAAGAAAAGGAAAAGAAAGTAATTTCATTTTAATGAAAAAATATGAAAATCAAGTTTACAGAGTGTCATCCAGGATTTAATATTAAAAAGGGGGATTATGAACTGCAATTTATCTTTTATCCAAAGAGATCAATTATAGCGGCTTTATACTCAGATTTCGAAGAGAAATATAGATATTTATAGTGAAATGAGACTACTCGAGCTGTTCAGTTCATCTACAAATTTCCTTTTTCTAAACTCAGCAGAGAAAAGGGAGAAGATAATATCAGCAACAGACCATAAAGAAAACAAAATTTTCTTTCCCCGATGTTTTTTCAGGAATCAAATAGGCAGTAAGAAAATTTAAAACTAGTAAAACCCATAAAGGAAAAAAAACAATATTAACTAAATGAAAAAATCTGAACTTGAAGAGATGGAGCAGAGAACTAAGTTAAGAAGAGAGAAGGGAATGTTCGTAAGAGAAGTTGAGAACAACAGAAGGCATCGTAGAATGTAACAGAGGTAAAAAAGAGACTTTTGGGAGGATTGAAGCTGATACCCTGCTAAAAAGAGGCTTTGAAATTTTATAGCGGGAAAACATGCGTATGTGATGAAAATTATGGGGGGAAATTAAAAGACGATTTTTAGAGATGACACACAATGAAAAGTGTACTCCGTGTGTTTGCTAAATTTTTTGGATTATGACTATTAAATATGACACATATTATTGTAAGTCATAAATCGTTCAGATTTTAAGAAACATGACATTTTTTTATGAAACACATTTTTTGCAAGTCATAAATTAGAGTGTGTCATCGGTATATTTTATTGTAGGGACCCATCCGCTTGTCACACTATTCGAAGAGTAGATTCCCCATAACCACTCTAACTACAATCACACAATTTGAAGTGGAGTCCACCAAAAATGTAGAGGCCACAGAATTCAAAAGTGACATTCATACAGTCGAGTGAATGAACTGAACTTCCCTTATCAAAATCCAACTCAACATGACATGCAAAATGACATAAATATCTCATTTCTGATCAGATCTAAAAACAAAATATTACATAATCAAATATTATGAAGCATATATTTTTTATTCTAATAATTCAACACAGTCACATATTCTATATGTACAACATTTATTTCAATTTCGATAGTTTAACATGCATCACATGACATTTTTTCAAATGATATTTAATACAATCAATTTTCAAAATCTGACATCCTTTCAAATAATTTTCTAAACAACCAACCAAGTAATCAATCAATATAATATTAGTATCGAATAAAGACACTCCTCAACAAATATCTAACAACGATAATAACCTTTTTCACGGTCAACCCAAATAGTGGTTGACTCAAATTAATACATACATATTAATTTAATAAATAAATTAATAATCTAAATAACCGATAAATCCAAACAACTATAAATATCAATTAGCATTCACGATTGATACGGGTTGGTTTGAAATTTGTGGGCAACAGTGGAGGAGACGGTAATTCCGATTCCGATCAAAGTCCCTTGTAAAAATACGATATCTAATTTGATATTCCAAATTCATTAATTTTTGGATTAACGACATAATAAATCAACATTTAAATTAATTCTTGATTCGACACGAGGGAACCAACAATGATGATTTAGTTCGAATATAGGGTTGTCAGTTTAGGAATTTAGGACTGTCGACGACGGAATAACACCAGTAGTAGACCTTAGGGCTGGTGACTTCACAATCGGCCTTATCGTGGCCTTAATCGGCCGGCCACAACAAGGAAGTACGAGGACAACACCTAAACATAACACTCTTGAGTGTTTTTCATGGCCGGCAACGCTGTTTAGTAGCATCCCAGGCCAGCTGGCCTTCCCCGGCGAAGACTCGACCCTTTCCATGGCCATAAACACCGGCCACAAGGCCACAATAGTGGTAAAAACGAGTCAAGGCACGCGAGTCTCTTATCCAATGACAAAAACGAGAGTAAGGTAGTGTAGACACATTATTTCGTCCCACTTTATGTGATATTATTATATTCATAACACATTTATATTGCATAATATGTGATTTATATCATATAGTATATACACATTACATTTCCAAGGGGCACCAGCAAGGAGAACTGGGTTATCCTTCTTTAGAACCTAAACCGGGAGAATACAAGGAGTTAGAGCCCACCCCAAAACTTCATTTCAAAACCTAGGCTGTCTTGAGTTATTTACAGCTTTACTTTTTGTTCAAAACATGCGAATTAGAAAGATATGCGGTTAGGACTTATTCGAAATTAAAATGCGGGATAGAGATCATGTCCGAGTAGGAATAATAAGCATGTGAGGTAGATATCATGTGGGGTAGGACTTTTTATTTTCATTATTGTTTTGATTATTATTCTTACCTCACTAACTTTTTCCTTTCATTTTTGTTCTCTTTCATTTTATTTTTATCATTTACATCATTCAAAAGAGGTGTTGATCCATAAAAAACTTATTCGTTAAATGTAAATAATTTGCATTAATGGACAAAGGGCTTGTAATACAAGAGATGAAAAAAGCAGGGAGACAGTCTGTAAGGAAACTATGTGTTACATTCAATCAAGAAGATGTGGTACCCACAATCGAATAGTATAACACTCTGTTGTATTGTGAATGACTCAGAATGGACCGGGATTTACACCAAGCACATCAAAAGTAAACTTTTCAAAAATGGGTTGGCAAAGGTTGCAGGGGCAGATGAGAAAAAGGTTACTGATCTGGAGAGTCTCTTCAAAGACAACAAGAACATGATGTCAAAATGATAGCTGAATTAGAGGTCATTGTTGACAAATTCAAGACACAAGCAAATGAAATTTAGATAGTCCCTTTGATGGAGAATTTCAATAGCATTTTCATTGGGAACAGGCTCAATAAAGGATTAAAGCTAGAGATGCAGTCATTCGAGACTTCTTGGAGCAAGTATAAAAAATAGCTCGACACTTGCACGATTTAGCCAGAAAAACCAGAGTGGTTCAACAAGGTGTTCAACCGGTGACCGACGAAGGAAGAAGACTAGTCAACCTGTTTCGGGTCTAGAAGACTTAGTTAGAATGTACCCTTAGGATGTTTTTTCTCTTAAGAAATAATACTTTTGTCCCAATATATAATAACAGACGTATTTTTGGATCAATTCCTCGAACATGTCATGCATCATTGCATTTTGCATAACATTCATTTAAGCATTTTTACATGCATTAATCATACCTTGTAGGGAACTTTGAGGAAGTTCTTCTAACGGTAACGTCATTTACACGGTACTGAGAATGGAAGAAAAATTTAATAAATTGAAGAAAGAGCTGGAAGAGAGTTTGCAAAAGATGCAGGCAGAGTGGGAAGCTAAAATAGAGCAGGCATAAAAGGCTACTGTGGAGTGTATCCTGCAAAACTGAAAGACCTAGTTGACCAAATGGTAGAAACATTGGCTGGGCTCAACCAGGAAAGAGTCAAAGAGAATATTTTCTCGACCTGTGAAACCTTTGAATGTGTGATAGCTCATGCTAGTCCCCAAATACTCATTTCACCCCATAAACTTCCAAACCTCCCAACAAGCTCGAGGGCATATCGAACACATGGTAGTCACACTTGTGTTTGCACTTCCACAACATTTTAAATAAAATTCTTCCTTATGAGGAAATGTGCAATGATGAAATTTTAGTATTGAATTCCTTTAATATCACCTTAATTAAAAGCTTTTTAATAATTGAGGTTGTAAATCCTTGACAAATGACAAGGTTAAACCTCTGCAAAACAAGGACCCCTTGATCCTAATCTAAAAGATACACCTAAATATATACCATTCTCTTGCAGGGACCTAGCTAGTTTTCTCTTCTCGTAAAGAGTCCATCAAGGATTTGGCATTCAGTTATGTGTTAGGAGTAGACAAAATAGGGAAACTAGCACATGAAATTGCAAAACTAATTGGTTTCAACTTCTATTAATGACGTTCAAAGATGATCATGATATTCTCAGATGGAATGGTCACGTAGGTGAATCTAGTTTAGGTCAGTTGCTTGGGAATTGAATTCTAAGGATGAGATTTTCTAACCTCCAATAAACACCGGGACTATAAAAAGTTCTCCTCGACAAGCTTAAGAAATAAAATTTGTATACCCAGGCAAATATATATATGTATATGTATATAATAAAGCTGAGCTATTCCGCCAAAGCAATTGGTTATAGAAGAAACTTGAAAGCCCTGGCTTTATGAATAGATTATATTTAAACCATGACATTGATCAGGTACTTGGCAATTTGGTGTTTGCTCCACTGCGGTTGTCAAGTCAAAGACTTTGTGATGACATGAATCCTTCAACTAGCCGAACAAAGGCAATTAAAAGATATATGTACAATAGAGCTGAATCCAGCTAGCTAAACAATGTCAAGTTAAGTCAAATTTACTAAATAAGAAGTTTCAGTGAATAAGGGCTAAGGGAGTTGAGAAACACCTGTTATAGTCGAGCTCACACGAGCACTCAGAAATCTCATTTTTAGACCGATATTTCTGCACTACCTTAACTAGGTGAGTCTACGAAGCTTAAACAAATGGAAGATTTCAGAGAACTGAAATAAAAGTGTTCTAAAGAGTCTAGCAATTGACTATGCTAGTTGTAACATTTTGTTCGCATCCGATTAAAATGCCAAACCAAGAAAGAAGGGCATGTCATGATGACCGAATTGATGAAACAAACCTTAGAATTTAGGTAGCCAACCTCTAAACCAACATTTTCAATCTTGATATTTGTTATAGATTAACAACTATCAAAGATTAAAAGAACAATTAATTATTTTGATATTTAATGAACTCATGTTTTATGATTTGTTTCAATTGTGAAACTTAGAAGGAGGTAACATTTTCAAAATTCCTTTTGATATATTTCAAAATTTTGAAAATTCAAAGGAAAAAAAGCATTTTCAAATAAGATAAGTTCTCTGGAAATATCTTGGAATTCAACATATATTTTTCTGAAGCTCAAGATCGAAGCTGGGGCAAAGGAAACCAATTTTTTGGGCAAATTTTGATGGGGCAAAGAAAAGAAATTGTCTTAGGTCAAGGCTTATACACCATACTTGAGAAATTTGAAGGGCATCGCCCAAATCAAGACTAAAAAACAACATTATGTACATCGTATTTAAGAATGTTGAAGAATCCAAGATCAAGAATCAAAAAGTCAAGATTCAAGAATCAAAAGTCATCAAGACTAACAACCAGATTTTGAGATTTCTCTCCAAATCCTAAAATAACATATTTCGCATATACATTTTAGGCACACAAAGAGAAATGAATCCATAACATCGGTTATGAGCATAATTTTGCAGATTCATGCTAAAGTCAGTTTCAATTTCACAATGAAGGATATTGGACTCGAAACGACGCAACTTACACAAGATTGGATTTCAACTTCACAACGAATGATATCCAATTCAAAGCTCAACTTCACAGAGAATGAGCCCTCCACGATTTCAACTTCACAAAGAAGGATATTGTGTTCAATAGATTGACTTAATTTCACAGCAAATGAGTCGTCTGCAACAACAAAGGTTTATTTCCCAACCAAATACAACATAACTCAAGGCGAGAAGAGTTATATGTCAACAAGAACTTTCGAGATCGATTTCATTCAGCTCGAGAGCATATTTACCACAAGGTAGCAACAATGAACTACTTTCCGGTCAAATTTTCACACCAAGGTCTTTAAATCGTGAAGAAGACCAAGGTTGACCCAGATTGGCAACGAAGAGCCACTTTCCTTCACGGTGAAGGATATCGCACCCAAAAGATTAACCCAACTTCACGACGAATGAGTCATCTGTAACACAACAATATCAAAGTCTTCAGGTCAAATTTCAACTTCACGATGAAGTATATTGGGCTAGAAAACAATCCATGAGCTACTTTCCAATACTTTGAGCTTGGTGTCAACTTCACAACGAAGGATATCCTGCTCGTTTCAACTCAATCTCACAGCGGGGGGAGCCATTTGTAATTTATACCAAATTGGCTATGACAAATCAATCATTGGATTTCAACTCTACGACAGAGGATATTCGATAAGACGGGAATCGATTCTTATAACTGAGGACGTTAAACGATAAATTATTGATGGACGAAATTGGTGTCTTTTAATCTTTGCCCTATTTTTGTTACACGATAATGGGCAAAGAGGGGCAGCTGTAGATGTAACACCCCCAACCCATACCCGACCCGGATACGAGTCCGAGATGTCACATTGACCAGTCAAAGCGTATACTTTTATAAAAACCATAGAAAATTTAAAAGTTCTATTCTATAAAGTAATTCTTTTACATAAAACTGTTTAAAACCTTAACAGACTCTATCAGAGTGTTCATATATATAATAACTTAGTTACATGCCAACATACTAAATTATATGACAAGACATACTTTACAAAATATTTCTGATCTGAACTTTGCGTGGAGATATGCAACTTTACGGATCCGAAGCTTGATCTTCTGACTTATCCACACCTACGTGTAAGACACTTACACACTAAGTCATAGACTTAGTGAGACATGTAAATATATAAAGTAAACTAAAAAATGCATGAAGATCTTATGTAATACACATTATACTTATACACCTATTGAACTCATCACTAACATGTATTTCCTTGTCATTAATTCCATTCCATTATATGAGCATATATTGAACATAAACATTTAATATAACTTCAACACACAACAATACATGAATAATTACTATGATCATATCATACATAACCATATAACATCTCATATCACCATTATACATATGCACTTGTTACCATTACTATCATGTGATCCTAACTTATTACTTATGTATATCACATATCACATATACTATTTCACGAGAAACACACATATCATTATATCAAATTATGTTTCTTTTCAAAGCCCATGCACACTATTGAGAACTTAAGGTATGTGAGTACATAGAGGCTGTGCACAATGCTGTCACCACAACTCGTATAAATCCCACTAGGGGCGCGTAGAATTTGTCCCGAATGACCACGTAGATGTCCCGAAGGACCACTATGTCCCGAAGGACCGCGTAAACCCTCAACTCTTGGCATGTCAACTATACCTATAACTCTCATAACACATGACATGGGCATTATCTTTTACCACATTACACATTCTCATATTCATATCACATAGTTCTTTCACATAGCTCTTTATCACATTTCATATGATCACATAGTCACGTAGTTTACTTTCACGTAGTATTTTTCCATGAAATTCACATTATTCATTCTTTTCACACATGGTCACATCACATATACCTTTTTCTCATATGCATATAACATATTAGTTCTTATCTTTTAATTTATATTACATATGCATGTAATCTTATGTCTTATTATTTTCATATATATTTTATCATATATCTCATGATCACATGACCTATTATCATAATACAGGCATTTACATAGTTCACACATAAAAATGCATTCAACAATTAAACATATGTATTTACTCATATACCATACATCTAACACCATATCACTACATGTTTATGCTTTAGTGCTTATATCATATAATATCGGAATTGGACTCATCACAAGTCTTAATTCTTTAACATAATGTACACTTACTATCATGTACTCACCTGGTCTCAATGAACACTCTTAAGCTCTTGTTTTCTTTGCGTATCTTACTCTGTCAGCCTATCCAAACTTTGCTTTCGATCAATATCTACAGAATCATATATGTATACTATCAGTATCCCATTGATATATTATAATTTATAATTTCTTAGACTGAAAGAAAGATTTATTCCTTTTCCCATTGAAGTGCATCGGTACATTCTATAGTGTATCGATGCATCCCTTAACATGTGAATTGATGCACTACCCATGCATCGATACACAAATCACCTTCGATGTTTTCATTATAAGGGGGGTGCATCGATGCACTCTTTATGCATCGATGCACTAATTGCATTCGATGTTTCCTTTTTTTAATGAGTGCATCGATGCACTTCCTGTGCATCGATAAACACTGAACAATTTTGGGATACCGTTGATGCATCGATACACGTTGAATGTGCATCGATGCACATAGCCCAGAAATGTCATTTTAGCACGAAAATATCTCCAATTCTACTTATTAATCCCTCCTTATACCTTAAAACTTATTTATACCTATGTAAACCTTCTTATAACACTTTATCATCTCTCATAATTCACAACAATTCTTGAATTAAAGAATTTCATCAACTTTTCCATGTGTTCTAAATTCAATTCTATCACCTTTAACTTCTCAATTAACCCATTGACAAGTCAAATCCATCCTTAGAACTTCAAAAACCCTTCTATAACAAAAGTTCATTTCTAAACTCTTAATAGAAATTCCTTTCTAACTCTTTCCTCTTGGTGTTTTAAGCTTATATAAGCTTTCTTTAAGCTTATATAACACTCAAAGAAAAAAAAACACAACTCAAATATTCAAGAATTAACCTTCAAAATTAAAACTAACCTTTGAGGCTTGAGCATGAACACACTGGAAGAAGAAAGAAAGAAGAAAAACAAGAGTTTCAAATAACTCTCGAAACCCACGTGTTTCATTCTTATAAAAGGGAGAAAATATATTTTAAGCTAAAATTACCATAATGCCCTTATAATCCTTTCAAATTTACCCCTTTCATCCAATACTGAAATAATCCTATTTAAATCCTTGAATTTTTAATTTTCCTAAATTGATCCCTAAATTTTAAAAATTCTCATTTTTATCACTAACCCTGATTTCAGGATATTACAAATCTCCCCTCCTTTAAAGAAAATTTGTCCTCGAATTTTCACTTTACCTTGAAATGAAACAATCCTTTATAATTCTCAACAATTCTTATCTTACCCTTACTATTAACCTTATTCTCTTATACAGTTCTCCTTCAATACTCAATATATATATATATATATATATATTTCTTACTCATTCTATAAACAACCTTCATACAACTTATTTACTTGGAAACCATATACTATTAATTTTGAACAATTCATTATTTTTTGCTTCTGGTCGAATCTATTAAAACCAAACTATTTTACTACGATATCGAAATTTACCTCCCAATATCTCTGGGTCATCAAAATCTTCATCAGTCCTTAAATTATAAACTTGGGCAGGTGGTTGCATATCATGTTGAGTGAATGACTCAGATTGATTCCTTCTATGACCTCTACCTCTATTTCACTGAGGTACTGTAGTAGATCTTTCTCTTTGCATCGACTCCTCAGTCATAAGTGGACAATCTCGAATAAAATGTCCAACATCCCCACATCTAAAACAAGCTCTGGAGATTACTCTACATACCCCTATATGATTCTTTCCACAATATGAACATTGCCTGACTTGATTGAGATTTGATCTTATATCAATAAAAACATCTGATTCCAACATATCATGAGTTGGAGAATCATATTCCTTATTTTTCTTGGATGGAGAGGAGCTCGACGAAGCACCCATTCTTTTGGACTTCTGAACTTTCTATTCTTTAATCTTTCATTCTGAGCTCTCTCTAGAGCTTTAGCTCGATTAACCACATCTTAAAACGATGACAAATTCAAGGCTATCAGTAACTCTCTTAGCCTAGGGCGCAAACTCTCCACAAACCAGTCATATACATCCTTCTCAGTCGGAATAAGCTCAGCAGCAAAATGACTTTACTTATTCAACTCACATTCGTATTCATACACTGTATAATTCCCTTGCTTCAAATTCAGAAATTCATGCTTCGTCTGTCTAATATATTGGTCAGCAATATAATTACGATAGAATTATTCCAAGAAGAATAACCAAGTCACTTAATCACTTCTTAATCTCATGGTGACATTAGTCCACCATATTCTAGCTTGTCCCCTTAAAAAAGAAACTATTCCATCTAATTTCTCCACATCAGAACAGTGGAGCCCATCCAACATAATCTCTCCAACTCTACTTATTAATCCCTCTTTATACCTTAAAACTTATCTATACCTATGTAAACCTTCTTATAACACTATAACACTTTACAATCTCTCATAATTCACCACAATTCCTAAATTAAAGAATTTCATCAACTTTTCCATGCGTTCTAAATTCAATTCTATCACCTTTAACTTCTCAATTAACCCATTAACAAGTCAAATCCATCCTTAGAACTTCAAAAACCTTTCTATAACAAAATTCATTTCTAAACTCTTAATAGAAATTCCTTTCTAATTCTTTCCTCTTGGTGTTTTAAGCTTATATAAGCTTTCTTTAAACTTATATAATCTTTCTTTATGCTTATATAAGCTTTCTTTAAGCTTATATAACACTCAAAGAATAAAACACAACTCAAATATTCAAGAAATAACCAACAAAATTAAAACTCACCTTTGAGGCTTAAGCATGAACACACGGGAAGAAGAAAGCAAGAAGAAAAAGAAGAGTTCCAGATAACTCTCCAAACCCACGTGTTTCATTCTTATAAAAGGGGGAATATCTTTTAAGCTAAAATTACCATAATGCCGTTATAATCCTTTCATATTTACCCCTTTCATCCAATACTGAAATAATCGTATTTAAATCCTTGAATTATTAATTTTCCTAAATTGATCCCCAAATTTCAAAAATTCTAATTTTTATCACTAACCCTAATTTCAATATGTTACAAATCTCCCCTACTTTAAAGAAAATTCGTCCTCGAATTTTCACTTTACCTTGAAATGAAACAATCCTTTATAATACTCAACAATTCTTATCTTACCCTTACTATTAACCTTATTCTCTTATACAGTTATCCTTCAATACTCAATATATATATATATATATATCTTTCTTACTCATTCTATAAACAACCTTCATACAACTTATTTACTTGGAAACCATATACTATTAATTCTTAATAATTCATTATTTCTTGTTTCTGCTCAAATCTATTAAAACCAAACTATTATACCACAATATCGAAATTTACCCGCCAAAATCTCTGGGTCATCAAAATCTTCATCAGTCATTAAATTATAAACTTGGGCAGGTCGTTGCATATCATGTTGAGTGAATGACTCAGATTGATTCCTTTTATAACCTCTACCTCTATTTCGTTGAGGTACTGTAGTACACCTTTCTCTTTGCATCGTCTCCTCAGTCATAAGTCGAAAATCTCGAATAAAATGTCCAACATCCCCACATCTAAAAAAGATATGGAGATTACTCTACATACCCCTGTACGATTCTTTCCACAATATGAATATTGCCTGACTTGATTGAGATTTGATCTTCTATCAATAAAAAAATCTGATTCCAACATATCATGAGTTGGAGAATCACATTCCCTATTTTTCTTAGATGGAGAGGAGCTCGACGAAGCACCCATTCTTTTCGACTTCTGAACTTTCTGTTCTTTAAATCTTTCATTCTGAGCTCTCTCTAGAGCTTTAGCTCGATTAACCACTTCTTGAAACGATGGCAAATTCAAGGCTATCAACAACACTCTTAGCCTAGGGCGCAAACCCTCCACAAACCAGTCACATACATCCTTCTCAGTCGGAATAAGCTCAGCAGCAAAACGACTTAACTGATTAAACTCACATTCGTATTCATACACTGTATGATTCCCTTGCTTCAAATTCAGAAATTCTTGTTTCGTTTGTCTAATATATTGGTCTCCAATATACTTACAACTGAATTCTTCCAAGAAGAATAACCAAGTCACTTAATCACTTCTTAATCTCATGGTGACATTAGTCCACCATATTCTAGCTTGTCCCCTTAACAAAGAAACTATTCCATCTAATTTCTCCACATCAGAACAGTGGAGCCCATCCAACATACTCTTAACATCGTTCAACCAAAGATCCGCAGCAATCGGATCTTCCTCAGCTTCACCCTTAAACTCAGGTGCTCCTAAACTTTTCAATTCTTTATCTATATTCATTCGAGGAACTGAGGGCGCATAGGGTTGAAAATGTGACAAAACAATATTTAACATCCCGAGAAATAGCCCTCGATCTCTCACTGGTACTTCTGGAGGTGTTCGCTCTTCACCATGCCATGCCTAGCCAGGGCTGGTGAATTGCTACTACCCTCAGGTCTATTACTTTTCCTTTTTGTACGAGGACTCTCACGATCAGACATCTAATACATAACAATATAACTTTATTAGAAGACAGCATACTCATGACTCTATCATATCAGAAACTTTCACTTTTTATTGGCATGTATACCTTTTCAAAATACTTTTAACTTCGGTTTAAGCCTAGAATCGGCTAAACCTTACCTCTGATACCATTAAATGTAACACCCCCAACCCGTACCCGACCCGGATATGAGTATGAGATGTCACATTGACCAGTCAAAGCGTATACTTTTATAAAAACCATAGAAAATTTAAAAGTTCTATTCTATAAAGTAATTCTTTTACATAAACCTATTTAAAACCTTCACGGACTCTATCAGAGCGTTCATATATATAATAACTTAGTTACATGCCAATATACTAAATTATATGACACGACATACTTTACAAAATATTTCTGATTTGAACTTTGCGCAGAGATATGCTGCTTTACGGATCTGAAGCTTGATCTTCTGACTTATCCACACCTACATGTAAGACACTTACACGCTAAGTCATAGACTTAGTGAGACATGTAAATATATAAAGTAAACTAAAATTTCATGAAGATCTTATGTAATACACATTGTACTTATACACCTATTGAACTCATCACTAACATGTTTATCCTTACTTATTTCCTTGTCATTAATTCCATTCCATTATATGAGCATATATTGAACATAAACATATAATATAACTTCAACACACAACAATACATGAATAATTACTATGATCATATCATACATAACCATATAACATCTCATATCACCATTACACATATGCACTTGTTACCATTACTATCATGTGATCCTAACTTATTACTTATACATATCACATATCACATATACTATTTCACGAGAAACACACATATCATTATATCAAATTATGTTTCTTTTCAAAGCCCATGCACACTATTAAGAACTTAAGGTATGTCAGTACATAGAGGTTGTGCACAATGTTGTCACAACAGCTCGTATAAAGCCCACTAGGGGCACGTAAAATTTGTTCCGAAGGACCACGTTGATGTCCCGAAGGACTACATATAACACATATGTCCCGAAGGACCACTATGTCCCGAAGGACCACTATGTCCCGAAGGACCGCGTAGACTCTCGGCTCTTGGCATGCCAACTATACATATAGCTCTAATAGCACATGACATGGGCATTATCTTTTACCTCATTACACATTCACATATTCATATCACATAGTTCTTTCACATAGCTCTTTATCACATTTCATATGATCACATAGTCACGTAGTTTACTTTCACGTAGTATTTTTTCCATGAAATTCACATTATTCATCCTTTTCACACCTGGTCACATCACATATACCTTTTTCTCATATGCATATAAAATATTATTTCTTATCTTTTAACTTATATTACAAATGCATGTAATCTATGTCTTATTATTTTCATATATATTTTATCATATATCTCATGATCACATGACCTATTATCATAAATATAGACATTTACATAGTTCACACATAAAAATGCATTCAACAATTAAACATATGCATTTACTCATATAACATGCATCTAACACCATATCACTACATGTTTATGCTTTAGTACTTATATTATATAATATCGGAATTGGACTCATCGTAATTCTTAATTCCTTAACATAATGTACACTTACTATCATGTACTCACCTGGTCTCAATGAACACTCTTAAGCTCTTGTTTTCTTTGCATATCTTACTCTGTTGGCCTATCCGAACTTTGCTTTCGATCGATGTCTACACAATCATATATGTATACTATCAGTATCCCATTGATATATTATAATCTATAATTTCTTAGACTGAAAGAAAGATTTATTCCTTTTCCCATTGAAGTGCATCGGTACATTCTATAGTGTATCGATGCATCCCTTAACATGTGAATTGATGCACTACCCATGCATCGATACACAAATCACCTTCGATGTTTTCATTATAAGGGGGGTGCATCGATGCACTCCTTATGCATCGATGCACTAATTGCATTCGATGTTTCCTTTTTTTAATGGGTGCATTGATGCACTTCCTGTGCATCGATAAACACTGAACAATTTCGGGATACCCTTGATGCATCGATACACGTTGAATGTGCATCAATGCACATAGCCCAGAAATGTCATTTTAGCACGAAATATCTCCAATTCTATTTATTAATCTCTCCTTATACCTTAAAACATATTTATACCTATGTAAACCTTCTTATAACACTTTATCATCTCTCATAATTCACCACAATTCTTGAATTAAAGAATTTCATCAAATTTTCCATGTGTTCTAAATTCAATTATATCACCTTTAACTTCTCAATTAACCCGTTGACAAGTCAAATCCATCCTTAGAACTTCAAAAACCCTTCTATAACAAAAGTTCATTTCTAAACTCTTAATATAAATTCCTTTCTAATTCTTTCCTCTTGGTGTTTTAAGCTTATATAAGCTTTCTTTAAGCTTATATAACACTCAAAGAAAAAAAACACAACTCAAATATTCAAGAATTAACCATCAAAATTAAAGCTCACCTTTGAGGCTTGAGCATGAACACACGGGAAGAAGAAAGAAAGAAGAAAAACAAGAGTTTCAAATAACTCTCCAAACCCACGTGTTTCATTCTTATAAAAGGGAGAAAATATCTTTTAAGCTAAAATTACCATATTGCCCTTATAATCCTTTCAAATTTACCCCTTTCATCCAATACTGAAATAATCCTATTTAAATCCTTGAATTTTTAATTTTCCTAAATTGATCCCAAAATTTTAAAAATCTCATTTTTGTCACTAATCCTGATTTGAGGATATTACAAATCTCCCCTCCTTTAAAGAAAATTCGTCCTCGAATTTTCACTTTACATTGAAATAAAACAATCCTTTATAATTCTCAACAATTCTTATCTTACCCTTACTATTAACCTTATTCTCTTATACAATTCTCCTTCAATACTCAATATATATATATATATATATATATCTTACTCATTCTATAAACAACCTTCATACAACTTATTTACTTGGAAACCATATTCTATTAATTCTTAACAATTCATTATTTCTTGATTCTGCTCAAATCTATTAAAACCGAACTATTTACCACGATATCAAAATTTACCTCCCAAAATCTCTGGGTCATCAAAATCTTCATCAGTCCTTAAATTATAAACTTGGGCAGGTGGTTGCATATCATGTTGAGTGAATGACTCAGATTGATTCCTTCTAGGACCTCTACCACTATTTCGTTGAGGTACTGTAGTAGATCTTTCTCTTTGCATCGTCTCCTCAGTCATAAGTGGACAATCTCGAATAAAATGTCCAACATCCTCACATCTAAAACAAGCTCCGGAGATTACTCTACATACCCCTATATGATTCTTTCCACAATATGAACATTGCCTGACTTGATTGAGATTTGATCTTCTATCAATAAAAACATCTGATTCCAATATATCATGAGTTGGAGAATCCCATTCCTTATTTTTCTTGGATGGAGAGGATCTCGATGAAGCTCCCATTCTTTTGGACTTCTGAACTTTCTGTTCTTTAAATCTTTCATTCCGAGCTCTCTCTAGAGCTTTAGCTCGATTAACCACTTCTTGAAATGATGAAAAATTCAAGGCTATCAGTAACTCTCTTAGCCTAGGGCACAAACCCTCCACAAACCAATCACATACATCCTACTCAGTCGGAATAAGCTCAGTAGCAAAATGACTTAACTTATTAAACTCACATTCGTATTCATACACTGTATAATTCCCTTGCTTCAAATTCAGAAATTCTTGCTTCGTCTGTCTAATATATTGGTCAGAAATATACTTACGATTGAATTATTCCAAGAAGAATAACCAAGTCACTTAATCACTTCTTAATCTCATGGTGACATTAGTCCACCATATTCTAGCTTGTCCCCTTAACAAATAAACTATTCCATCTAATTTCTCCATATCAGAAAAGTGGAGCCCATCCAACATAATCTCTCTAACTCTACTTATTAATCCCTCATTATACCTTAAAACTTATCTATACCTATGTAAACCTTCTTATAGCACTATAACACTTTATCATCTCTCATAATTCACCACAATTCCTGAATTAAAGAATTTCATCAACTTTTCCATGCGTTCTAAATTCAATTCTATCACCTTTAACTTCTCAATTAACCCATTGACAAGTCAAATCCATCCTTAGAACTTCAAAAACCTTTCTATAACAAAAGTTCATTTCTAAACTCTTAATAGAAATTCCTTTCTAATTTTTCCTCTTGGTGTTTTAAGATTATATAAGCTTTCTTTAAGCTTATATAAGCTTTCTTTAAGCTTATATAACCTCAAAGAATAAAACACAAATCAAATATTCAAGAATTAACTAACAAAATTAAAACTCACCTTTGAGGCTTGAGCATGAACACATGGGAAGAAGAAAGCAAGAAGAAAAAGAAGAGTTCAAGATAACTCTCCAAACCCACGTGTTTCATTCTTATAAAAGGGGGAATATCTTTTAAGATAAAATTACCATAATGCCCTTATAATCCTTTCATATTTACCCCTTTCATCCAATACTGAAATAATCCTATTTAAATCCTTGAATTATTAATTTTCTTAAATTGATTCCCAAATTTTAAAAATTCTAATTTTTATCACTAACCCTGATTTCAAGATGTTACAAATCTCCCATACTTTAAAGAAAATTCGTCCTCGAATTTTCACTTTACGTTGAAATGAAACAATCCTTTATAATACTCAACAATTCTTATCTTACCCTTACTATTAACCTTATTCTCTTATACAGTTCTCCTTCAATACTCAATATATATATATATATATATATATATATATATTTCTTACTCATTCTATAAACAACCTTCATACAACTTATTTACTTGGAAACCATATACCATTAATTCTTAATAATTCATTAGTTCTTTCTTCTGCTCAAATCTATTAAAACCAAACTATTATACCACGATATCGAAATTTACTTGCCAAAATCTCTGGGTCATCAAAATCTTCATCAGTCCTTAAATTATAAACTTGGGCAGGTGATTGCATATCATGTTGAGTGAATGACTCAGATTGATTCCTTCTATAACCTCTACCTCTATTTCGTTGAGGTACTGTAGTAGATCTTTCTCTTTGCATCGTCTCCTCAGTCATAAGTCGACAATCTCGAATAAAATGTCCAACATCCCCACATCTAAAACAAGCTCCGGAGATTACTCTACATACCCCTGTATGATTCTTTCCACAATATGAACATTGCCTTACTTGATTGAGATTTGATCTTTTATCAATAAAAACATCTGATTCCAACATATCATGAGTTGGAGAATCCCATTCCCTATTTTTCTTAGATGGAGAGGAGCTCGACGAAGCACCCATTCTTTTGGACCTCTGAACTTTCTGTTCTTTAAATCTTTTATTTTGAGTTCTCTCTAGAGCTTTAGCTCGATTAACCACTTCTTGAAACTATGAAAAATTCAAGGCTATCAGCAACACTCTTAGCCTAGGGCGCAAACCCTCCACAAACCAGTCACATACGTCATTCTCAGTCGGAATAAGCTCAGCAGCAAAATGACTTAACTTATTAAACTCACATTCGTATTCATACACTGTATAATTCCCTTGCTTCAAATTCAGAAATTCTTGTTTCGTTTGTCTAATATATTGGTCTCCAATATACTTACAACTGAATTCTTCCAAGAAGAATAACCAAGTCACTTAATCACTTCTTAATCTCATGGTGACATTAGTCCACCATATTCTAGCTTGTCCCCTTAACAAAGAAACTATTACATCTAATTTCTCCATATCAGAACAGTGGAGCCCATCCAACATAATCTTAACATCGTTCAACCAAAGATCCGCAGCAATCGGATCTTCCTCAGCTTCACCCTTAAACTCAGGTGCTCCTAAACCTTTCAATTCTTTAGCTATATTCATTCGAGGAACTGAGGGCGCAGAGGGTTGAAAACGTGACAAAACAATATTTAACATCCCGAAAAATAACCCTCGATCTCTCACTGGTACTTCTGGAGGTGTTCGCTCTTCACCATGCCATGCCTAGCCAGGGCTGGTGAATTGCTACTACCCTCAGGTCTATTACTTCTCCTTTCACTACGAGGACTCTCACGATCAGACATCTAATACATAACAATATAACTCTATTAGAAGACAACATACTCAGGACTCTATCAGATCAGAAACTTTCACTTTTTATTGGCATGTACACCTTTTCAAAATACTTTTAACTTCGGTTTAAGCCTAGAATCGACTAAACCTTACCTCTGATACCATTAAATGTAACACCCCCAACCCGTACCCGACCCGGATACGAGTTTGAGATGTCACATTGACCAGTCAATGCGTATACTTTTATAAAAACCATAAAAAATTTAAAAGTTCTATTCTATAAAGTAATTTTTTTACATAAACCTGTTTAAAACCTTCACGGACTCTATCAGAGCGTTCATATATATAATAACTTAGTTACATGCCAATATACTAAATTATATGACAAGACATACTTTACAAAATATTTCTGATTTGAACTTTGCGCAAAGATATGTTGCTTTACGGATCCGAAGCTTGATCTTCTGACTTATCCACACCTACGTGTAAGACACTTACACACTAAGTCATAGACTTAGTGAGACATGTAAATATATAAAGTAAACTAAAATTGCATGAAGATCTTATGTAATACACATTGTACTTATACACCTATTGAACTCATCACTAACATGTTTATCCTTACTTATTTCCTTGTCATTAATTCCATTCCATTATATGAGCATATATTGAACATAAACATATAATATAACTTCAACACACAACAATACATGAATAATTACTATGATCATATCATACATAACCATATAACATCTCATATCACCATTACACATATGCACTTGTTACCATTACTATCATGTGATCCTAACTTATTACTTATACATATCACATATCATATATACTATTTCACGAGAAACACACATATCATTATATCAAATTATGTTTCTTTTCAAAGCCCATGCACACTATTGAGAACTTAAGGTATGTGAGTACATAGAGGTTGTGCACAATGCTGTCACCACAGCTTGTATAAATCCCACTAGGGGCGCGTAAAATTTATTCCGAAGGACCACGTAGATGTCCCGAAGGACCACATATAACACATATGTCCCGATAGACCACTATGTCCCGAAGGACCGCGTAGACCCTCGACTCTTGGCATGCCAACTATACCTATAGCTCTCATAACACATGACATGGGCATTATCTTTTACCTCATTACACATTCATATATTCATATCACATAGTTCTTTCACATAGCTCTTTATCACATTTCATATGATCACATAGTCACGTAGTTTACTTTCACGTAGTATTTTTCCATGAAATTCACATTATTAATTCTTTTCACACCTGGTCACATCACATATACCTTTTTCTCATATGCATATAACATATTATTTCTTATTTTTTTAACTTATATTACATATGCATGTAATCTTATGTCTTATTATTTTCATATATATTTTATCATTTATCTCATGATCACATGACCTATTATCATATTACAGGCATTTACATAGTTCACACATAAAAATGCATTCAACAATTAAACATATGCATTTACTCATATACATACATCTAACACCATATCACTACATGTTTATGCTTTAGTACTTATATCATATAATATCGGAATTGGACTCATCGCAATTCTTAATTCCTTAACATAATGTACACTTACTATCATGTACTCACCTGGTCTCAATGAACACTCTTAAGCTCTTGTTTTCTTTGCGTATCTTACTCTGTCGGCCTATCCGAACTTTGCTTTCGATCGATGTCTACACAATCATATATGTATACTATCAGTATCTCATTGATATATTATAATCTATAATTTCTTTGACTGAAAGAAAGATTTATTCCATTTCCCATTGAAGTGCCTCGGTACATTCTATAGTGTATCGATGCATCCCTTAACATGTGCATTGATGCACTACCCATGCATCGATACACAAATTACATTCGATGTTTTCATTATAAGGGGGTGCATCGATGCACTCCTTATGCATCGATTCACTAATTGCATTCGATGTTTCCTTTTTTTAATGGGTGCATCGATGCACTTCCTGTGCATCGATACACACTGAACAATTTTGGGAAATAACCTTGATGCATCGATGCACATAGCCCAGAAATGTCATTTTAGCACAAAAATCTCTCCAATTCTACTTATTAATCCCTCCTTATACCTTAAAACTTATCTATACCTATGTAAACCTTCTTATAACACTATAACACTTTACCATCTCTCATAATTCATAATAATTCTTGAATTAAAGAATTTCATCAACTTTTCCATGTGTTCTAAATTCAATTCTATCACCTTTAACTTCTCAATTAACCCATTGACAAGTCAAATCCATCCTTAGAACTTCAAAAACCTTTCTTTAACAAAAGTTCATTTCTAAACTCTTAATAGAAATTCCTTTCTAATTCTTTCCTCTTGGTGTTTTAAGCTTATATAAGTTTTCTTTAAGCTTATATAACACTCAAAGAATAAAACACAACTCAAATATTCAAGAATTAACCATCAAAATTAAAACTCACCTTTGAGGCTTGAGCATGAACACACGGGAAGAAGAAAGAAAGAAGAAAAAGAAGAGTTCCAGATAACTCTCCAAACCTACGTGTTTCATTCTTATAAAAGGGGGAAAATATCTTTTAAGCTAAAATTACCATAATGCCCTTATAATCCTTTCATATTTACCCCTTTCATCCAATAGTGAAATAATCCTTTTTAAATCCTTGAATTTTTAATTTTTCTAAATTGTTCCCCAAATTTTAAAAATTCTCATTTTTGTCACTAACCCTGATTTCAGGATGTTACAGTAGACATACCATTTCGTCCCACTTTATGTGATATTATTATGTTCATAACATATTTATATTGCATAATATGTGATTTATATCATATTGTATATACACATTATATGTTACATATTTATGATATATATCTACATTGTATAGTTATATATATTATATTTATGTTTCTATTATATATTATGGAGCATATATTTATATTTATTATATGTTTTTTATATCAGGTCCAATATTACAAGTAATGTTAGGCCTAAAGCCAAAGCCATTAGAAATGGTGATCCAATACCAACAGACCCAGCAACCCAGAACCCTTGTAGACCCGGATCTTGGAGCAACCCGAACCGACCCAAGATGTAACCCAAAGTAGTTAGGGTTTTCAAACCCTAACTTTTTCCTTTGTTTCATCAACTTTGCATCTCCCTCAGCAAGCTGTCGGGTAGAGGGAGGACTCTTGGAAAGAGTCCTCATTTTAGCGACTACATGCCATATCTCTGAGTTTTTCGATGCACAACAGAGTCCAACCAAAACAAAAAACCACCAATGATGTATTTTAATTCAAATAGGAGACAAAAAATCGAACTAAAAATAGCAATCCTAGAGACTATAAATACATGTAACTAGTACTAAGAAGGCAACCAAAACACAACAAGAAGTAAAGCATCACCAATCAACAACCATAAAAATAAAAACCGAGAAATCGAAGTCGAAGGCCTGGTATCGTGAAAGCTCGTCGGAAAACAAAGAGTCACTATCGAACCAAGGTAATAAAACCGAACGGTTTTCTTTAGATATACGTCGTTTGAGGTTTGAGTTAGGAAATCGAGGGTCGGGGTTAACTTTAGGGCGTTGAGGAGAATATTTGGGGGAGTTTTATTTTTTCGGCCGTCGGAGGCGGCGGTCGGCCCGGTGGGGAGGTCATCGGAAGGTGGCCAGATTTCGGCCTATTAGGGGAGTTGAGAGAATTCGGTGAGGCTGAGGGAGAAGATATTTGAGGGAAAGGTGTAAAATGAAATGGAAATGAGGGTTTTGGGTATTTATATACCGAGGACCATGGTGTAATTAGAGGATTTTTAAATTCTTTCTCCAGTCCCTGTCATTTTGATGTGTAATTCGTTTTGGTCATATGTTTCAATTTTGTCTCTGAATTTTTAATTTATTCAATTTAATCTCTGTTTACATTTCTTATATTTTGCAAACTGGTCCCCTAACTTTTTATTTTTCTCTTGCATCTCATTTTTAGTACCAATTTAATCCATCAATTTCAATTTATTTCAATTTGATCTTTTAAATTTTTAGTTATTCATTTTTTCCTTTTTAATTTTAGTATGTTTTTTTATTATTTGTTTTATTTTATTTTTTTATTATTTGTTTTATTTTATTACTTTTAAAATTTAACATTTTTTTATTTTTATTATTTTTTATCTAATATTTTTAACTTTTTAGAGATACTTTCAATCGATCAAAGGTAACCAGTGGAGATCCATTGAGGGATGAGGGTGGCCCGGTGCCCACTTCAAAATTCGAATTTTCTTTGATTAATCGTTTATTTTATTGATGATGTCAACCCTAAATTTTTATTATGTTCACCCTAAAATCTAAATTTTCTTCAACAAGTCACTTATTTTATTGATGTTGTCTATCTTAAAATTTTATTTATTCTTACCCATTCAAAAAAAAATATTATAAACATATATATGTTCACCTTAAAAAATATTTATGGATCATGTCACTATTTATAAGACCTTATGTCACCACCAATACTTAAACATGACTCAAACGGAGGAAATCATACTCATACTCGTATACAAATGAGTACTTATATAAATAATTAGAATGAGTGATTAAATAGGCTGATTAATCAATTTAGTTTTGGTGTGTTTAAATGGGTTGGACCGGACATAATGAGTACTTACATTAATAATTAGAATTAAATTTTAACTTTCATATAAAATAAATTTATCTAATTATATTTAAAATTCAAAATTTTTTAATTTAAATCAATAATAAAATAAGGCTTTATTTTAAAAATCACAATAAATAATTTTTAAAATAAAAGCTATGAATTAAACGTGTTTATTTGAACATTAATTATCAAATTTAAAAAAGATGATTAAAACTTATTTGGTAAAAAAATTCAAACTTGGACTTTTAGGTGCAATTAAATGAGGTTTTAGAGTAAGTGGACTGCGTTTACAGAAATAAAAGTAGAAAGAGTAATTTGTAAATATATGATTATGTTTTGTAGTGTTTAAAAGGAAAGTGAAAAAGGGGGAAGGTGAAAGTAGGAAGAATCGAACGGTGGACAAGGCTTGAGCATCATTTATCATTCATGGAGGGGCTTAGCGTTAAAACAAAGGCGGGAGCATTATTTTTTGGGACACCGACAGCTTCGGCTTAGCCTTAAGTTGAAGCCAGCTTTTGCAAAACCTCGGCTTCTGTCGGGACGGGAGCCTGCTCATTCACATGCATCCTGTTTTCTCCCCACCCCTTCTATTATTTGTTTTCATAAACGAATGCTTCCAACTGAAATACCCACCCCACCACCACATGCACTTACATTTACTTCTGTAAAATTATATATAAATAATTTTTATATCTATATATATTTAATAGTTTTTAAAATATTTTTTATGACTTTTCAAGCGTTAAATATGTTCTTTTTTATTTTTTTATTAACGGTTTGTCAAGTAAAGTATAATAATAATAATAATAAATATCTAAGAATAATACAATAGTATAAAATTATAAATATTACTTTTAAACTACTAAAACATATGTTTTCTAAAGATGAGAAATATCTTATAAAATTAAAAATAAAATTAATAACATTAACTCCTAACTCATTATTATCAAACATAACCTCACCATAAAACTTTAGGACATTATATCATACGAAGATAACAAAAAAATAATCGCAATGGTTTTAAAATTTTATGTAAAAAATTATAAAAAAATACACACCGATAAAGTTTTATTAATATTCAAAATAAAAATATAAAATAATTTCAATTATTCACGTAAACGACTTGCTCAAATTAACTTTTAACTTCAGTCTCTAATGCTTATTGATAGAGATAATTGCTCGAAAAATGAAACTCATGTAACAAAAAATATTCTTGAATTATGTGTCTTAATAATCTTAATCAACATCTAAATCAAATATAAATCTAATCGGTGAAACTTTAATAAAATCATAAATGTAATATTAATAAAACTATATTAATTATTAAAATATTATTTAATTATTCATAACATCAATTAGTATTAAATTATTATAAAATAAAAATATTAATAATTTACTTTTTTAATAATTAATTGTTCAATTAAAATTATAACGAAAGATTCAAAAAATCTAATTATAGAGAAAATATGATTAAAAAATAAAAACTATGCAACATAAAAAAACAATATTTCCACTATTTAAAATAAAATATTAATAAATGATTATTACTTTTCAAAAAGTTCTTACAAATCAAACAAGAACATTTTTCTGAAAAATGTAAGGGTTGGTTTGGTTCTAAATTTTTTTGTTTCAATTTTATTTTAAGAAAACATGTTTGGTTAATATAAATGAAAAAATTAATAAAATAATAAAAATATACTTGATATTTAATTTTTTAAAATATAAATAAACAATAATTATTAAATAATTAAATTAAAAAATTCATTACATAAATTTAATATGTGAATTATACAACTATAAAATAATAAAGTTAATAAGAAATCACATAATACAAAAACCATTTTAGTTTATAATAAAAAATATAATGCTAATACATATAATTAAATTTTAAAAATATACAAAAATATTGTTATAAGCAAGAGTACACAAAATATCATTGAAATAAAAATACATTTAATGATAATTGAGTCCCCAAACTCTAGGAAAAATAATTAATATAGTCTGTGAATTGTTTCACGCCAAATATGATCCTTACATTCAAAGAAAAAAAAATAACCTAATCTTTTGAAGAACATAATCAAATGTTAATTATTACGACGTTTATATGATAGTTCACAAACTTACATGATAATCTATAATGTTAATGTGACACCTTATAATATTGTTATGATAGTACACGATGGATGATGATATAATAAATAAAATTAATTGATTTTTTTACTAAATTCGATGGTGTATTTATTTTTATAAAAATTGAGAATTTATTTAACTTTTTTTTAAAAAATAAAAAAAATATTTAAAATTAAAATATAAATATAAATAATTAAAAAATAATATATTAAATATAAACTTAAAATTATTAAAATAAAATAATTTAAGGATTGCATTGATTATAAAAAAAATCAGGGACCATATTAATTTTTTACAAAAGTTTAATGATTTCAAATATTATTAAGTCAAAAGTTATTGTTAAAATGATTTGAATTTTTTTTTTGCTATTAAAAGTTTAGGTTAGGAGTATTTTCTAGTCTAGGGTCAGAATATACTTAAGATTCAATTGGGATTTACATAAGAATTTATAGATTGTTTATCAAGAATGATTGTAATAGGATTCAAACTTGACCTTACAATCTCAAATTCATGAGTCTCAACCACATTTACCAATACTTGCAAATGATTTGGATTTTTTTAGAAATTATTTTTTCAGTTTTACAACTAAGCACATATTTTCAATTTTTTTAAAATAATAAAAATAATAAAAAAACTATATTTTCTTAATTACCTCAATAATATTTTTGTGTGTGAACCTAACCCACTCATGCTACTTTGTGGAGTCTTAACAAGTGTCAAGTAACAGTTAAGTGTTGGGTCAAGTGTTGAAGTGTGATCTAAGAAGCCGAGCCAAGCAAATCGAAGTCATGACCAAGTGACAGAACAGGTCGCCTTCTTCCCCGTGTGGTCCCCCCCCCATCCAGTCTGTCTCTTTAACTCCACCTTCTCTCTCAAATCTCAATCACTAACCTAAAAGCTCTCTCCTTTGGCTTGGCGTCTTCTTCTTCTTCATATCCATTGTTAGCGTTGACACTCCACATTTCTTTTCTGCTGCGCCTGTCTCCAAAATATTAATCCGTCTCCAAAATATTAATCCGTCACCAAACTCCTCTTGCATCTCAATACCCATTACAATCTTCAAATATCCCATCTTGTGGTTTTTGTGTTTCTGAGTTTACTTTAGCACCATGGGTTCTTCCATCTGTGGTGTCTCTCCCTCCCAGATTTTCCTTTTCCTTCTCTTCTCCTACGTTTCAGTCGCCACAGCTGCATTGCGTCAAAACCCATCTGGGAAGTCTTTTGGTTTATCGGCTTCTGGTCAGATTAACTCCAACTCAGTCCTCGTTGCACTTCTCGACTCGCATTACACTGAGTTGGCTGAGCTCGTTGAGAAAGCTTTACTTCTCCAGACACTTGAAGAAGCCGTTGGCAAGCACAATATTACCATTTTTGCTCCTCGTAATGAAGCCTTGGAGCGTCAACTCGACCCCGAGTTCAAGCGCTTCTTGCTCCAACCTGGAAACCTCAAGTCCCTGCAAAACCTTCTCATGTTTCACATTATCCCCAAACGGGTCGGATCCCAACAATGGCCCGATCCCAAAACCGGACCTGTCAAACACAGCACCCTTTGCAACGACCATGTACACTTATCATCCAAATCCACCGGCGGAAAAACTGTTGACTCAGCCGAGTTGATCCGACCCGACGACGTGATCCGACCCGACGGAGTCATCCACGGGATCCACCAGCTTCTCGTTCCCCGTTCCGTCATAGAAGATTTCAACAAGAGACGTAATCTCCAGTCAATCACCGCTGTATTACCCGAGGGTGCGCCGGAAGTAGATCCTCGCACCCACAGGCTGAAGAAACCAGCCCCGGTGCCAGTTGGAGCATCGCCAGTACTTCCAATCTACGACGCGATGGCTCCAGGTCCTTCTCTGGCACCGGCACCAGCTCCTGGACCCGGCGGAGCTCGTCATCATATTGACGGCGAGAGCCAGGTCAAGGATTTCATCCAAACTTTATTGCATTACGGCGGGTACAACGAAATGGCTGATATTCTAGTAAACTTGACGTCTTTAGCGACGGAGATGGGGAGATTAGTTTCAGAAGGATATGTTATAACAGTATTGGCTCCCAACGACGAAGCCATGTCAAAGCTTACTACGGACCAGTTAAGCGAGCCTGGGGCGCCAGAGCAAATCATATATTATCATATCATCCCCGAGTATCAGACGGAGGAGAGTATGTACAATGCAGTTAGGAGGTTCGGGAAAGTGAAATATGACACGCTGCGGCTGCCGCATAAGGTAGTGGCTCAGGAGGCTGATGGTTCGGTGAAATTCGGGCATGGCGAGGGATCTGCTTATTTGTTCGACCCTGATATTTATACGGATGGGAGGATTTCGGTTCAGGGGATCGATGGGGTTTTGTTCCCGGAAGAAGAAACCGAAATTGTTAAGAAACCAGCAGCTGTTAAGGTTGCCGCCAAGCCCAGGAGAGGTATTGTTCTTTCTTGCTGTTTTAATTAATTCTGCAACTGTTCTCTGGTTATTCGGTTAGGTTATCCAGTTAATTAATTGTTGTTGAAATATAAATTCATAAACTAAATGCAACTTTAAGAATTTAGTTGGCTTGTTTTTAGATAGATATAATATTGCATCCCTATCTGTCCTTCAGCCGCTCCGTCGTGCATACCCTTATGTATTTAGCTTAGAATCAGTTGATAAGGTTCATAAGAGAATGAAAAAGAATTAAAGGTTGAGGTTGAGGAGTGATTATTGAGTTCGAAGTTGGATGTTGATGCTTTAGGTGGTGGGACATATAGGAGCATGGAATTCGAGTTTATAAATTGTGGCTTCAATTTGGTGATGGGGGTTTAACTTCTAAGCAAATGTGAGTGTATGGAAAGGGAAGATGGAAGCTGTGCTATGCTATCTTTGCTTAGCATTACAGAAATGAACCAATAACACCCTGCCATATTAAGGAATCATTAGATGATTTGATTATTGTGCAAATCAGGGGAGGGTGAGACGAGGTTGATATGGGACAACGATATCGTTGTTTGTCTGGAAAACGCACTCAATCCGACAATAGAGAGAGAGGAAGGCTAAATGTGTTAACAAGTCATTTGGTACAAGCATGGTAGTGTTTAGATAGAACTGTAGAAGAACTATGTTTAACTAGTAGGTCGTTCATTGCTTAACGAAACCATGTAATGAAAAACCCAAGGCTGCCCCAACAAAACCTTTACATATGATTAATTCTCTCTATAAATAAAGCTTTCCGAATTAGCTTGCAAGATTTGTTGTGTAATTGTTCTATACTTGATTATTGGCTGACCTTAATTTTATATGGGGGTTTGGTGGTTGGTATGAGTTTACTACTGAATTGTTTAATTTATGCCACTTAATTGTTTGATTCAACGAAGACACAAATTGTTCATGTTATGTAGACACTTGATTGTTTGTTTGACTTACATTTTATGTTCCGATTTGATTATGCAGGGAAGTTATTGGAAATCGGATGCTGGATGCTTGGCACTCTACGGTTTCGATCGTGTCAATAAATATGTATGAAATTGTAGTGTTGAGTTGGAACAAAAAAGATGGTAGGAAAGGAAAGCAAGCGAAACAGAGGTGAACAACACTTCCTCCGGCTAAAAGACGCGTTGTCATTTGCAGTTGTAAGGATAGGTTTTTTGGAAGGGCCTGGTGAATGCTTGTTGGATGAACCCAAAAAAAAAATCCCTAGAAAATAGAAAGTTTGGTGTTATTTTGTTATAAATACTGTAATTACATACCATTTTTTAATTGTTTTTGTGTATGAATCACGGTCACTTTTCTTTCGTAATAAAAGTTCTCTGGTTCATTGTTGGCCTGTTTGTGCATTTACTGCTTGTCATTTTTTTTTATAATTGCTAGTATTAACTTATTAATTGATTAATCTGGTTAATTCGAATGGGATATCGCATAGGTTCCAAAGACGATTCTCTCAATTACACTAGAATTCAAACTTCTAACCTTTCTTGGGAATCTAGAATTTCTTCTCTTTATATCACCTTGTTCATTTGGTCGTTGATTATCTATCATTCTTTAATCATTTTGCTGTGCCTTGTATCAGTTGTATGGTTACTAATAATAGTGAAAACATTAAAATTGTATTAATCTCTCTTACCTTTATCACTTTTTGAGACTTTTTGGCAATTTGCAATGTGCAATAGGGTTGTTAGATTTGTAGCTTATTTTCCCAAGCATGGTGGAGACGATTTAATGTGGAAAATTTGGGTATAAATCAAGGCACTGCCTGGAGCTTGGATCCTCCAGGTTGGCTGCCACATCAAAATGAGTTGACTTTCCCTACTAATTAAATGAAACATGTGAAAAACATAGTAGGATATCTCAATCTCACATGATGGACCCACCACAATAATATGGTAATACCAAATTTGTCAAAAAATGATTTGATTTCTTGAATACTAAGTAAAGTAAGTTTACTTAGTATTCAAGTATGTCATAACTCCTTTTTATTCAGTCCATATTTATACAATCATCACATTCGTACATTTTGTAGATTTGCTTTTCAAGGCAGTACCTTGAGCAAAAAGGGGTTGCACCTAATAATTCATCATAAGTGGGGTACTTACCCTTAAACAAAGCTAGGGAAAAAAGATGAATTATTAATTTTTATTATAGATGAAGGTTAAAAAGAAATGAGCCTTAGTTGAGCTTCTTAGGGAATTGCAGAAATGGGGAATTCGTTAATATACATTATAATAATGAAGTTGTATCATGAGAAATAGTAGGGTAATAAATGGCCACAAAGTTAGGATCATAACAACGTCAACTTATTCAATAAGTCTAACCTCTTCCATTATTAATGCAGTGAAGATCTGATTTTATATATAACCTCAAATCTGTCTACAATTTTTTAACATTATCTTGCTCAAATATTTGCTGTTGCAAGACTAAAAATGACAATGTTGCTCATTAGCTTATTTAGACAAATTTAATTATATTATAAAAGATATGTTTATATTATATTATATTATATTATACTATAATATAAATTATAGTTTAGTTTAATAATGATTAAAACAATTTTACGATTAAATTTTTTTTAATTGAAAATTATTAATAAAAATAAATATAATTATAAGTAATTAATAAATAATAAATTTATCTTTTTTTTTTAAAATTCAGAAAAGTAATAAACCTTGGGTTTATCAAATCTCATGAGAGGATTTTCTATCAAAATTCAAGGGGTTTGAATATTTTCCCCTAAATTTTATAATTTAAAAAATACAGTGTGTCAATATTATTACAATTTAAAAGTAAAATATTAAAGAAATCAATAATGAAAATTTTGTATTAAAAATATAAAATAAAAGGCGAAATACCAATATTTAATTGCTAACAAATGATGCAGAATCAAAATGGTGATACATGCTAATTATATGGACCCTAATAATTTAAAGAAGGAATAAAAGTCCATCCACTAAAATAAGATAGAAGATGGGACACAATTGAAAGAAAATTACAGTCAACAAATTAGGATATTGTCTGCAACTTACAAATATTTCACTTAATTATTGGATTAATGGCGCATGCTTAATTTGCTTTATTTATTAGGGTAATTAAATTAATGGAAATGGAATATGCTCTAACCTTAGATAACCAAGTTAATTTGACAAGAGAATTGGATTTTTTTGGTTATTTTTTTATTCTTATATATAAAAACAAAATGACAGACAAAGTTTAGTTTGTGTGTGTGTGTTTTTATAGTTTCTTAATTCCAAACTGATTCCATGTCATTTGGCATGTGAAGAGAAATGGTATTCTAAGTTTACACTGTTGATTGGTTTTAGAAGTTCCTAATTTAGTCATAAGATTCTAAATTCCAACCATGAAAAATAATCAATTTGATGTTGTTTCTTTAAATCCTCAAATTCACATGGGATGATTATTATTATATGACACATAATGATTATAAAATATAAATAATAATTAAGAAAAAGTTTGAAAATAAAAGCAAGGGTAAAGCTACTTAGGGTCCGTTTGTTTCACTGAAAACAGTTTTCGGAAAATGAAATATGGAAAATGAATTATATTTCTGGAAAACATTTTCCAGAAAACATTTTCCAGTATTTGGATTATAACACCCATCTCCCGTATACCTTTACGTATACGAGCTACATATGTCATCACTTTTAAACAATTTCTCATTTGAAAGTCCGTACAATTTTGTTCATTTTATAAAATCATAAGAATTTATTTATAATTAAAACATGCATTAACTTACATATACACGTAAAAAGAGATGTTCCACATTTTTACCGTTTTATAGTATTTCAATTCAAAAGGTTTTACAGAGCGTTTTTACTAAACTTATTACATGCCAACTAAAATATATCAAAAGTAGACAGGTATGTCATATTGTTACTAATTAGGCGACTCTGACTTGATGTCTGGTGATCTCCTTACTCAGCTGGTATTCAACCTACACGTGAAATGAACACACGTTAAGTATTACTTAGTGAGGCATACATAATCATAAGCAGCTTATAAACATAGTATAAGGTAACAATTCTAATATCGAGCAACTCTTTACAATTTATTGTAAACCTTATAACTATGGACCATTGGTGCTATTACAATCATTTTCCCATTCTTTATTCATGTTCATTTATTAGAATACGCAATTACTGCCTATACGGAAATTGATCAACTCATGATGAATTCTGTGGGTTGCACTCGTAGTGCATGTATAATGATTCATCAACTCGTGATGAATTTCTTGGATATGCACATAAAGTGCCTGTACGGTGATTCATCAACTCATGATGAATTCTATGGATATGCACACAAAGTGCCTGTACGGTGATTCATCAACTCATGATGAATTTTGTGGATATGCACACGAAGTGCCTGTACGGTGATTCATCAACTCATGATGAATTCTGTGGATATGCACACGAAGTGTTTGTACGGTGATTCATCAACTCATGATGAATTCCGTGGATATGCACATGAAGTGCATGTACGATGATTCATCAACTCATGATGAATTCCGTGGATATGCACACGAAGTGCATGTACGGTGATTCATCAACTCATGATGAATTCCGTGGATATGCACACGAAGTGCCTGTAGTACACATAGTAGTGATATATTGATGCAATATATATATATATATATATTTAACAACATATCTTTATAACTCGTATTGTACGAAATAAATGCACTCACCTGGCTATCCTTGCTATGTATCCAAAAGGTAAGGCTGATTCCTCTGGTACTTTTCCTTTTCCCTTAGTTTTGCTTGTTTCGGGAGCTTGGTTCCAATCTACTCAAGCATCCATAAAATCATATACCTTACCCAATGTTAGAATATTTCCTAACCATTATACTTAAACAATACTCAAAAGAACATATCATTAACTTTCTATACCAATCTCAGTTTATTTTAACATTTCTGGCTCTATAGTATCGATACTACTACCCTAGTACCGATACTTCTATACTATGATACTGATACCCCCTTCGGGTATCGATACCAAAAATAGGTTCGATGTTTCCTAGTATCGATAACCTTACCATGGTATCGATACTACCCTATTAGGATATCGATACCCCTTACCGGTATCGATATCAAAATTAGATTCGATGTTTCTTAGTATCGATACCCCTTATCATGGTATCAATATTACCTTATCGGTATCGTTACTAATTAAATCAGTATCGGTACTACTCATCTAATTTATCAAATTTTAGCCTATAATATCGGTACTGTTCTTAGCAGTACCGATACCTTGCCCAGAATTTCCAGTTTTCAACTCGATTTGCATCCCAATGTGGTTAATTATCGTTATAATTACCCCATACAATACTGTTAAACTCTTCCTTAACTATCCATACGAACATTCCTTCATTTAGCCTCTTAGAACATCTAAAATCATTCAAGAACGTTCAATTCTAAGAATCAAACCACTTTTTCTAATATGTTCTTTATCCCATCTAATACTTCTAATCTCTCATTTACCTCTTTTGCAAGTCAAATCTACCAGTAAACCTCAATAAACACCAATATACTAACATATCATTTCAAAACCCATTTTCTAAAATCTCTACTATTTTCTCCATTTCATGATTTCAATCTCAAATAATCCTTCTTTAAGCTTTCATATCACTTAAGGTTGTAAAAATAACCCACAATCAAAAGGAAAAACCAAATAATTGAAACTTACCTTTGGAGCTATGGAGAAGACTTCAACCACGTGAAAGAAGAAGAAAAGGAAATTGTAATACCACAAATTTTGACCAGTGACTAAAATGTAAGTTTTAAAAGTTTAGTGGATAAAATATCAACTTTGTAGGGACTGAAATTATAATTTTTAAAAGTTATATATTTTAGCTTATAAATGAACAGTTTGGATTAAAATAGATATTTTAGTGAGAATCAGATTTTTGGTATGAGATTTGTGTTAAAAGCTATAAAGCGGTAAATTTCGGTATTAAAATCGAATAATCGGATCGAATCAAAATTTCACGAAATTGTGAAGGATGTTAAAAAATGGTTGAAATATTATTTTCATATTTCAAATCAGAGAAAATTTTCTTAGAATAGTGCAATTTTTCAGATTTGACCGAACAGTGGAATTTTAGTGATTAAAATGCAATTTTTTAAAAATTGCATGGCCAAATTCGAAAGTCAAAGCCAATTTGATTCATCTTTGACCAAGAAATATTTTATTGGAAGATAATACAATGACATTTGGTAATTTTCAATATTTATTAAGGGTATTTTTGAGATATTTCATTAAATGAATATTAAATTTAATTAAATTGATTTTTGCCAAGTGTATTAAGTATTATATACTAGAAGAGTCACGAGAATTCAGGCATTTTCAGCATTCAACCTCTTTAAGTAAGAAACTCCAACTTCTCCAAGGTAAGGATTTTTATCTTGATTTTTGAAGCAATATACTTGATTTTTGGATTTAACTATTAGATAGAGAATTAATCTACATGAAATTTTCTATCATTTGGTACCAATATTTCATGGTGAAGATAAATGTGTGATGAGATTTTATATAAAGAGTTAAGTGATTTTAAATAATTGGTTGTAAGAATTGATGAATAACCTAAATATGCAAGTTAATGAAAACAATTTAGATTTTGAATCTGGCAGTGAGTTTGAAAATTCACCATAAATTATATAAAAATGATTTGGATGTTATTTTTATATATTTGTGTTCTTACATCAATCTAGTTTTTTTTTTAAAACAAACAGAGATCAATTTAAGGTATATACAAAAAGATATGAATTTTTAACCGAGGAAAGGTCAGAAAAACGGGGCAGCAGATTAATCTGCACAAAACAGATTCTGTCAGTCAACTTTGAAAATTCACCATAAATTGTACAGATTGAACTAGAATGAGTTATTTATATGGATAGATTCTTATTCGAGTCTAGTTTTCAATTGACGAAACGGAATTAATTTCCAGTGTGTATATCAATATAAAATATTGATTCTTTAAAGGTAGTGAGAGTTGTTTGAATATGGAAATTTTATAATTTAAGTGGGAATGGATTAGAAGCTGAAGAGTAATGTTTAAATGTTTGAGTATATTTTTGGATGATTGGAATTGAATTTAAATGGAAAGATATCATTTTGAATAAATTGGAAATGTTGAGAAGAATTCTAAAAGAATTCATTTTAATGGTTAGATGGTGGAATTCGAAAGGTTCCAAAACTTTGGGGACTTGTTTGTAAGTTCTTAAATGAAGAAGTAGTATTTGATTAAATTATTGAATGTTGGAAAATTTATTAGTATGCTGAATTTTGAATTAAATATTGAGTTGAGGTTGAATTACAAATTTATAAAGTTAAGTGTTGAAAATCGAAAGTTTAGGAAAGTTTGGGTTGAAATTTATAATATTTTGAATATTGAAGATTTGATTTGGGTATTTTATTCAAGTGCTGGAATTTTAGTAATTAATTTACAATTATCATAATGGAGAAGGACCATTATGAATTAAATGGAAAGGTTGAGGTGAATTCTAAAAAGAATTCACAATTTATGGCTTATTTGTGTAATTTAGCAAAGATGAAAATAAATATCCATGGATTTGGAAGAGTATTTCAAAAGTTGGAAATTATAATAGAAATATGATTTAGTTTGATATCGATTTTATTTTGTAGATTTTCAAATATTAAAATTAGTTTATATTAGTACGATACTAATATGTAGTTCGAATAATTTTTGTGTTATAATTTGGTATTGTCAGACTACGATAAATCTAGCATTACGAATGATTCGAAAGGAAAAGACAAAGCTCGTGACTAGGATTATTATATAAAGTTCTGTAGTGAGGCAAAAGTGAGTGTAGTTTATTTATTTAATTATTCTGATTGAGGAAGACTTGCGATAAGTTAACCTCATATTATCTTTTAAAAGTATGGTTTTATTTAAATCATTTAATATTTCCATAATGACATATAAAGGATTTATAATTATTTTGAGTATGAAATTACCCAATACGTTTTTATTTGATATTTTCTGAAAAATGTATCCGAATGAATTCTTTTTATAATGATTTTAAATAATGATATTTATTGATAATGATGGAATATTTTCTCGATGATTTTAGAAATGTTATTTGAATTATTTTGGGTATGAACTGCCCATGTCATGTTTTATGAATGAGAATTTAATATATTTCTGACTCTGATATGATTTTTATCAAATGATTATGAATTGAATTGAAAGCCCATTGTATGTTATATGGAGAGTCAAAGGTACAATTGGCATGCCATGAGGTGGAGTGATTATCTGTTCTGATTCTGATATACAGTGGTGTACCGGAGTGTACACTATTATATATATTCTGATCTGAATGCACTTTGTGTGCATATTGTTATTTCCGATGTGATAGCACTGTGTGTGCTTATCTGTTCCGACTCTAATGATCTGAGATCTGTATTGCGCATACTCGTCTGACTCACGTACCTTATATTCTCTTAAAATATACTTTGGGCTATAAAAATGAAATACAAAAGTCTTGAAAAGTGTCTGATTACAAAAGAATATGGACTGATTATTCTGTCTGATCTGATTTATTATGATTTTGTGAAAAATCATCAGATGATTCTTTTCAGGTTTCTGATAAAGTTCAGCATGAGATACCCGGTTTGAAATTCTGAAAGTTTGTTTATTTTATTTTAAATATATATATATATATATATATATATATATATATATATATATATATATTGATACTTTATTTATTTGTTTTCACCTTTAGTATTACTGTCTCACTAAGTTATACTTATCGCGTGATGATTTTCATGTGTAGGGTCTGATTTAGATACAGACGTTTTACGAGGAGCTTTCCAAACATCATGTGCAGATCATCTATAATACCAGTATCAGTAAGACATCATTGAAGTTTCTTTTGACTAGTAGTGGCATATAAATTATGTCAGTAGTTTCTATTTATCGTATTTATTTTAAATAATCTGTATTCATAAACTAGAACTATTTTAGTTTATTTTACTTAGTTTAGTTTTATCAGTATCTATGCATGAAAAGAATATATTATGTTATTATGTTTTTAAAAGATTTCACAAAAAAGACATGGTTTAGTAAAATTACTTATTAACAAATGAATTTATTTTCATGTAAAAAAATTAAAGGTTGAGATATACTTTAAAAGATATTTTTTAAAGTTAGAATAAGAGTGTTTTCAAATGAAAATAATTTTTAGGCAAATTTCAGTTCAGTAAATGTATTTAAATTGATGTGACATCTTTGACTTGTATCTCGAGATATATACAGGTTAAGGGTGTTACAAAAATGGCTCTTTTGTGTTTACTTTCCCCTTTTCCCTTAAATTTAATACTTTACTAACTAATAATTTTAAATTCATTATCTTGTAAATGACCAAAATGCCCTCTTAATAATCAATTGCCACAATTTAGTCTAAACCATTAATCCCAATCATTCTTATCTTTATCATTTAATCGAATAAATCCTCCTAATTTTTAAATTCTTTCAATAAAGTCCTTAATTCAAATTTTGGGGTATTACAATTCTCACCCTTAAGAAAATTCTTCCTCGAATTTAAAGAAGTACCTGGATCAAAGAGATGTTGAAACTGCTTTTTCATATCCTCCTCTCTCTCCCAGGTAGCCTTTTCCACCTTATGATTCTGCCAAAGTAATTTAACCAACGGGATCCTTTTGTTACGCAATTCCTTGACTTCCTTAGCCAAAATCCGTACTAGTTCTTCCTCATATGTCAAATTTGGTCGAATCTCTATTTCTTCAGGAGTGATAACATGTGAGGGATCTGATATTTACCTCCTAAGCATTGATACATGGAAAACGTTATGGATCTTGTCCATATCCAGAGGCAAAGCTAACTGATACGTTACGGGTCCAACCCTTTTTAATATCTCATACGGTATAATGAACCTCAGACTCAACTTTCCTTTTCACCCAAAACGTAACACTTTTTTCCAAGGCGATACTCAAAAAAATACTTTGTCTCCCTCCTGATATTCTATTTATTTTCTTTTCAAATCTACATAGGACTTCTGTCGATCTTAGGCTATCTTTAGATTGCTCTGAATAATCTTTACTTTATCCTCCATATATTTCATCAAATCTGGACCAATCAATTCCCGGTTTTTCAATTCAAACCAATTTAATGGTGTTATGCATTTTCTTCCATATAGAGCTCCATACGAGGCCATCTTAATACTGGATTAATAACTATTATTATACGTAAATTCTTCTAAAGGCAAATACCATTCCCACGATCCCTTAAATTCAATCACAATGCCCTAAGCATATCCTCCAGTAACTGAATAGCTCACTCTGACTGCCCATCTATCTGCAGATGAAAAGTTATACTAAAGTTCAATCGAGTACCCAATGTCTCATGCAAAGACTTCCAAAATCTTGAAGTAAACCTTGGGTCTCGATCGGACACTATCGATATCAGTACTCCGTGCAGCCTAACTATCTCTTTTATATACAGCTCTGCATACTTATCCATTGAGTAGTCTACTCTATCTATAATAAAATGAGTCGTCTTGGCCAATCTGTCTACTATTACCCAAATTGAGTCCTTTTTACCCGGTGACAACGGTATCCCTGAAACAAAATCCATTGTGACTCACTCTCATTTTCACTCAGGAATGGATATTGGTTGCAATAACCCGAATGACACTTGATGTTCAGCTTTCACTTGCTGACATGTCAAACATTTGGCAACAAACTCTGTGACAGCTTTTTTCATGCCAGGCCACCATAATGACTTTTTAAATCCTGATACATCTTATTTCCACCTGGGTGCATCGTCAAAGGGCTATAATGTGCTTCACCAAGAATATCTTTGCTCAACTCATCATCATCATGAATGCAAAGTCTTTCTCGGTAGTATAAACATCCATTATCCCTAATTTCACAACTATTGAGTTAATCGATCGACGAATCGACCAAGAGGGGGTGAATTGGCAATAAAATTTCGGTGGAAGCTTTTACAGAAAATGAAAAATAATTGCCCAGCGATTTAGAGTGGTTCGACTTTCTCAACCAAAGTCTACGTCTACTACCTTAGCTATCCACACTAAGGATTTTCCACAAATTCACTAATTTACCTTTCTTTTGAGGACAAAGAGTAACCTTACAAATTCCTCAAGAATTATACCCCAAATACTTGAGAACACTCTATCCCAAAGAGAACGATACAAATTTCGCAAACTTACAGAAAAACCTCACGAGGTAAATTGTTTTCACAATTCTAGAAAAACACTCAAGAATGAATACAATTGAGTACAAATGGTGTTCTTGAAAGCAAAATGAATATTGAATGAAAAATAGGCTTGAATAGATCAAACATGATGTTTTAAAGCTTTCTCTTTGATTCTCTCTCAATTGTTGTTTCTTGTTATTGATCAATGGCTCCTAAGCTTGTTTAAATACACCTTGGATCACTTCTGAACGTTGGGGATCATTGGTGAAGTCAATAGATCCGTTATAGTGTAATTATCAATTAATAAAACAATTGGGAACTTGTGTGCATCGATGCATACACAAGGTGCATCGGTATACTATGTATAAAATTCAAATATTTCGACCGTTATAAGACTTAGTTCATCGGTACACTAGGGGTGCATCGATGCATTAATTACATTCGATGTTTTAAACAAGCCAAGAGTGCATCGATGCATGGTCTGTGCATCGATGCATGGTCTGTACATCGATGCATAAAATACATTCGATGTTTCAACAAAATCCTGAGTGCATCGATGCATGGCTGTGCATCGATGCATAAAATGCATTTCAAATGGGGTGTGTATCGATGCATCAATGAGTGCATCGGTACATTACTTTGAAAAATTAATATTTGGCTCATTTTTGGTTTGAAATACTTTGTGAAAATTGTTTCAAAAATATTTTAAGATTAAAACACAATTTTACACTTTAGTAAGGATTGAAATTGAACTTTGAAAGACTTGGAGTAATATTTTGATATTCAAATAATTAAATCGAATATATTTAGAAAATGATTTGTAAAATCTTAAAATTCATTTATACTTAATTTGTTATATCGAAACATCAAAATGTTTTCAACAATCTCCCCTTTTTTGATATAACAAACATTTGAGTAATTTTAAGATTTTTCAAGAAAATAATTTTTGAAAATCAATTGAAAATTAAAAAATTACTCCCCCTTACTCTAACACACATCTTCTCCCCCCTTTTTGTTAAATCAAAAAGACTCTAAAACGTTTTAAACAAGTCTTGAATAAATTAGTCAATTGAATTTAAATAAATATAGTTTAAGCTGCTAAGATCACAATCAAGAGAAAAGTTAGCCATTAGTTTCATAATTCAATATTCATAAACAATGTGAAATGATAAATTTGTCATATTGCAACTAATATGTATGCAAAAACGAAATAAACATTAAGATTAAAAATTTAAACAAACCAAATATATATATTAAGTTCAAACATCCAACATCCATAATATCCAAACATTCAAACATCCAATCCAAAAACATCAAAAGTTTTAACAATCCAAAATATTAATCCGAAGTTCAATTTAAGCAAACTAAAGCAGAGCAAGACAAGGTCTAATCCATAGGAGGATCGAGAGGAGGAGGGTATCGTGCTCGTATGTCGAGTGTGAACGAATCTAAATGATCATTCATCTCCCATTGTCTAGCCTCTATAGCAGTGAGATGGGACTCTATGGATGCAAACCTCAAATCAAACATCTCTAAGAATGATCGAAAATATGGAGGCGTTTGATCCTCTTGATGTGCCGGCGCATCCTCGGGTGGTTCATCGTCAATATAATCGATATCTTGCATTAGTTGCTGAAGCTCCAGATCATTATCCGCACCGGTGCCGGTGAAGGAGGAGCTCGTGAAGAGCTAGCTCCCGGAGTTTGATCAGTAGGTCGATAAACCCATTGACCCGTTTCCTTATCCTTCTTCCATCCCAATTTCTTTAAGGAAGTGAGATTTATTTGGTTCTGAAGAGGGATGGGAATATCAATCGAGACCTTAAGCCTTAGTTTGATAAATAGATTAGAAAGAAGACAACCATAAACTAAAGTTTCAACATTTTTAGATGGAATGACGTTTACGGTATCGACAAGCTCACAAAAAATAATTTGTGGCAAATTAATTTTCTTATTATGTTGGATACAATGTATCCGCCATAAATCTATGCCCTAAGGGAGGAGTACCTACCTCCGGATGGTCTAAACCACCAAGAGATCATTAAATGAAGGAATTGCTCGTGGTAAGTTCGTAAGGTTCTAACACTACCCTTAGATTGATAGGGAGTTGCCACAATATCTCTTTCATTATCTATCCCATCATTATCTAAACCAAAGACATTAGCTATTGTGTCCGAGTCGATATAAATTGTTTGACCTAAAAGGTAGGATCTAATTTCTATAGTTTCGGATTGAAAGGCATTTTGGACACATACCGCATTGGAGTAGAAAATGTGGACTAATTGTTGATAAACAATTGGTCCAATTTGGCACAATTTATCAAACTTCCAAGATCGAAGGATAGGAAGATATTCGAAGTTAATATCCTCCATTGCTTGAATAGAAGGGATACATTCTTCTCGGATTTTGTACGATTGGAAGTAACTAACGAACCTATCATATAATTCATCTCGACGACGACCAGGTTGGTTGAAGCAAGAATTAAGAATGGTGAATTCGGGTTCATATGGGTTTGGATTTTGTGGTGGAGGAATAATGAGAGGTCGGTTTTGACTCGAGCGACTCGAAGACGACCTAGGACGTTTAGGATTTGACATGGTTTAAGAAATCGGAATAGGTAACCTACAAATTTGAACACATGTATGGAATATAATCAATCCCAAAACTCAAAAGAGTCCACAATATTCAAGGTTCTCTAAACTGAATCCTAATGGGCATAGTTTTGAAAACTATTTAGAAAACAATGTTTGAAAAATTATTTTTTAAAACAATGTTCCAACAATAATTTGTAAAACAATCAAAAGCTTCAATCAAAATAACAATTTTTTATTTTTTTTTATTTTGAAATTCAAAGAAAATTTTGAGAAATTGTGTATTTCTGACGAAATTGATTGTAGAATCTAGTTTAGAATCATCATTTAATCAATGCTCGATGTAATGTTCATCCTAGAACTAATCAAAACTAGTCCTAAGTTCAAAAATTGATAAAATAGTAGTTTTAGAAAAATACCTTGAAGATTTTCGGATTTGAGTGAGATTGTTGTTGATTGCACGAATTTAATGAATGTAGCAGGATTTGGAGTTGAAATGCAAGATAATTTTGACTTAAAAATGTTGATTATGAGTGATTTAGAGAGTAGGGGTTGAGAGAGGCTTGAACGGCGACAAAGAGAGTTTTTAAGGGTTTTTGGCAAAATATGAAATTTCAGGAAATTTAAACCTAAAACCAGATGGGTGTATCGATGCACATTCAAGGAATGCATTGGTGCATATTTATGATGTATCGATGCACATTTAAGGGATACATTGATGCACTATCTAGTATATCGATGCATAAAGCACAAAAATATCAAAAATCCATTTTAAGAATTCAAAATGCTAAATTAATTAGCTCTAGTGGTATTGGCAACTCATATATTGAAAATTAACTATGTTCAATTAATCAAATCAAATCCTTAAACTTCATTTGAACATATAATTTATTCTCTCTAAGAATAATAAACTCCCCCTAACTAATTAAAAGTGCTAAAATTATTTTAAACACTAAGTGAAGTTATGTCAGTTAAACCTAATTATCTCCTAAGTGTCCAAATTCTTTCTTTATCTAAAGGTTTTGTAAAAATATCCGCTAATTGATGCAAAGTATCAACATATTCTAGAACTATATCTTCTTTAGCAACATGATCTCTAATGAAATGATGTCTAATTTCAATATGCTTAGTTCTAGAGTGTTGGATGGGATTTTTAGTGAGACAAATATCACTAGTATTGTCACACTTGATAGGTATTGTACCTACTTCAATTCCATAATCTAAAAGTTATTGTTTCATCCATAAAACTTGTGCATAACAACTACATAAAACTTGTGCATAACAATTACCAGCTGAAATGTATTCCGCTTTAGTGGTAGATAATGCAACACAATTTTGTTTCTTTGAAAACCATGAAATTAGAATATTTCCTAGGAATTGGCAAGTACCAGAGGTGCTTTTCCTATCTATTTTTCATCCTCCATAATCAGCATCAAAGAAGGCATGCAAGCTAAAGCTAGAGTCTCTAGGATACCAAAGTTCTAAAATAGGAGTGTCTTTAAGGTATCTAAGGATTCTCTTAACAACTAGTAAATGGGATTCCTTAGAGCATGATTGAAATCTAGCACATAAGCAAACACTAAACATAATGTCTGGTCTACTTGTAGTTAGATAAAGTAAAGAGACAATCATTGACCGATACAATTTAACATCCACACATTTGCCTTCTTCATCTTTGTCAAGCTTTATAGAAGAACTCATTAAAGTGGCATTAGGTTTCCCATTTTCCAGTCCAAATTTCTTGAGCATATCCTTGACGTACTTAGCTTGATTAATGAAGATTCCATCTTTTGTTTGCTTGATTTGGAGTCCCAAGAAATATGAGAGCTCCCCCATCATGCTCATTTCGAATTCACTCTGCATTAGCTGCATTAGCTTAGAAAATTCTTGGCAAAGAACATCATTAGTAGAACCAAATATTATATTATCAATATAAATTTGAACTACTAATAAATCTTTACCTTTTTTTAAGAATAATGTAGTGTCAACCTTCCCTTTTGAGAAACCTTTTTTAGATTAGAAAATTTGACAATCTTTCATACCAAGCTCTTGGAGCTTGTTTTAAACCATAAAGTTCTTTTGTCAATTTGAAAACATGATCTGGAAATTTTAAATCTTCAAAACCAGGAGGTTGTTCCACATACACTTCTTCTTTTATAAAACCATTTAAAAATGCACTTTTAACATCCATTTGATATAATTTAAATTCATTGAAACATGAAAATGCTAATAACATTCTAATTGCTTCCATCCTAGCTACGGGAGCATATGTCTCATCAAAATCTATGCCCTCTTCTTGAGTATAGCCTTGAGCAACAAGTCTAACCTTGTTTCTCACTATATTACCACTTTCATCAAGCTTATTCCTAAATACCCATCTAATACCTATATTAGATTTATTACTAGGCCTTTAAACTAATGTTCATACTCTACTTCTCTCAAATTGATTTAACTCTTCTTGCATAGTCATAACCCAATGTTCATCATTTAATGATTCTTTAATATTCTTAGGCTCTATGCATGAAATAAATGCAACATAATTACATATATTTCTAAGAGAAGGTCGAGTTGTTACCCCTTTTGATGAATTACCTATTATTTTACCATCATTGACATAGTTATATTCCCTTGGGTAAGAGACTTCCCTTTCTTCAAGGGTTGGATTCTCGAGAGGATCTTTCGTTTCCTCATCTTTCGTTTCTTCCTTTGATGATGTTTCTACAACGTTATGTCTAATGTCTTTTGTGTTTATAATACCTACATCATCATTCACACAAGAATCCTTCCTCGGAAGGGGATTATCATCAAAAACAACATGTATAGACTCTTCTACAACTAAAGTTCTTTTATTAAATACTCGATAAGCTTTAGAATTTAAGGAATAACCCAAAAAAATTCCTTCATCACTTTTAGCATCAAATTTGCCAAGATTTTCTTTATCGTTGTTTAAAACAAAACATTTACATCTGAAAGGATGAAAATAGCTAATGTTAGACTTTTTATTTTTGAAAAGTTCATATTGATTTTTCTTCAAAATATACCTAATCATTACTCGATTAATAATATAACAAGCGGTATTTATGGCTTTCGACCAAAATATTTTGGCAAATTATTTTCACAAAGCATGGTTCTAGCCATTTTTTTTTTCTAAAATTCGATTTTCCTTTCAACAACTCCATTCTGTTGAGGAGTTCTAAGCGCTGAAAAATTATGGCTAATACCATTAGAATTACAATACTCAGTAAATCCAAGATTTTCAAATTCAGTTCCATGATCACTCCTAACACTAGTTATGGAGTAACCTTTTTCATTTTAGATTAATTTTGAAAATGTGATGAGTTTTTCTATTGATTCATCTTTAGTACTTAAGAATAGAACCCAAGTATATCTAAAATAGTCATCTACCAAGACAAATGCATATTGTTTTCCACCCAAGCTAGTGGTCCTAGATGGCCCAAAAAGATCTAAATGGATCAACTATAAAACTCTACTAGTTGATACATCATTAATGGATTTAAAAGAAACTCGCTTTTGTTTTCCTTTAGCATAAGCATCACATATTTTATCATTATCAAATTTTAGTTTAGGCAACCCTCGAACTAAATCTCCTTGAATTAGTCGTTGTAAAACACTCATACTAGCATGTCCTAGTCTCCTATGCCATAACCAACTATCATGCTTATCCTTAGCAACTAGGCATAAATTAGGCATATCTATAGAATCAAAATGCACCATGTAAATGTTTCCTATTCTATGACCAACAAGCATAATCCGATTAGATGCAATGTTAACAACTTTATAACCACTAGTCTCAAACATGACATTGAATCCCTTATCACATAATTGACTAATACTCAATAGATTATGCTTTAATCCATTCACATATAATACATTTTTAATTTGTATGGAAGAGGTATTACCTATAGTACCTATACCTTCAATGTGATCTTTTGAATTATCACCAAAAGTCACATCTCCTCCATATTTGGCGTTAAGCTCTATGAACCGACTCTTGTCTCCGGTCATGTGTCTTGAGCATCCACTATCAAGGTATCATGAGTTTGAATTTGTTTCTCGTTCCTTGTAGCAATGCTCTTTTTCCTACAAACATAGATTAAATTTTGATTTTTAGTACCCAAATTCTTTTGGGTCCATATTCATTAGTTTACAAGATCCTAGTCCCCTTAGGTATCCATTTGTGTAGAATATCCTTATCTTTATTAGTAATGAGTCCTTTAGGAACCCACATACTTCTAATGATTTTACCATTTGAGGTTATTTGGGGACCTCTATGATTGTAGCTCTTAAAACTTTTTCTAACAAAGTTGATTTTTGAACTTTCTTTATTTTCAAAACGTTTTGGATCAACTTTATTAAAAGAAGCTTTAAGATCATCAATTTTCTTTTGATGATCATCATTTACTCTTGAAAGTAAGTTATGCAAATCGGTGTTTTTCTTTTCAAATTCATCTAATTTGATTTGCAATTCTTTGATATTACTTTCAAGATCATTGTTGATTTTGGACATAAGACTATTTTCATTTTTAAATTTTGAAATATCATTTTTGTATTTTGAAAATAAAGTCTTATAATCCGAATCCAACCTATTATAATCCTCTAATAACTCATCATAAGATAAATTATCTTAATCAAATAAGTTAGAGGTTACCTGAGAATCCTCCCCAAATGCCATCAAGCACAACTTTGCTACTTCTTATTCCTCTTCATCAGAACCTTCTTCATCGCTCCATATAGCCACATGAGCCTTGTGCTTCTTTTTGGATTGACCATTTTTCTTCAATTGCGGGCAATCGTATTTGACATGACCCGGCTTTTCTGAACCGTTTGGCAAATAATGTCATTTCCTCGTCATCTTCATCCGAATCACTTTCATCCATTGTGGATTTGAGAGTAACTCCAACGTTCTTCTTCTTCTCCGTCTCTTTCTTTATTTCATCCATCTTTTCGAGGCCTACCTCATCTTGAAGCATCATTTCATGTGTGCTGAGAGAACCAATTAACTCATCGAGGGTGAAGGATTTTAAGTTCTTAGCCTTGATGATCGTCGTCTTCTTTGATTGCCAAGATTTTGGAAGAGAGTAAACTAACTTTCTCACAAGCTTCTCATTTAGAATGATCTCTCCAAATGATTTGAGACCATTGACAATCGTGGAGAAACTATCCGTCATAGCTTTGATATCTTCATCCGGTTTCATCCTGAAATTTTCATAGCTATGAGTTAGAAGACTAATTTTATATTCTTTTACCTTGTTTGTGCCTTCATGAGTGACTTGTAGTTTATCCCATATCTCATTGGCAGTTTACAAGATGATATTATCCCGTATTTATCTGGTCCAAGAGCACAAAATATAATATGGATAACTCTGGAGTTGAGCTGGAACATTCTTGTCTCTCATTCACTCCACAATCTTGGATGAGTGAAAGGTTTTATATATCCGTCTTCTATGATATTCCATGCTCCCATGTCACTTTCTTGAATGAAGTACATCATTCTATTCTTCTAATAAGCATAATTAGCTCCATTGAAGAAATGAGGCTTGTTGACGGGTAATGAATCAAGACCAAACTCAGGGTTTAAAGTGGAGGCCATTGATGACTTGATTATCGATAAAACTCTTCCCAAATTGACTCAAGAGGTGATTAAACTTTCAAATGAGTGAGGCTCTGATACCAATTGTTAAGCTAATCGATCGACGAATCGGCCAAGAGGAGGTGAATTGGTAATAAAAATTTCGGTGGAAACTTTTACAGAAAATGAAAAATAATTGCATAGCGATTTAGAGTAGTTCGACTTTCTCAACCAAAGTCTACGTCCACTACCTTAGCTATCCACACTAAGGATTTTCCACAAATTCACTAATTTGTCTTTCTTTTGAGAACAAAGAGTAACCTTACAAATCCCTCAAGAATTATACCCCAAATTCTTGAGAACACTCTCTCCCAAAGAGAACGATGCAAATTTCACAAACTTACAAAAAAACCTCACAAGGTAAATTGTTTGCACAATTCTAGAACAAAGAAAGAACACTCAAGAATGAATAAAATTGAGTACAAATGGTTTTCTTGAAAGAAAAATGAATATTGAATGAAAAATAGGCTTGAATAGCTCAAACTTGATGTTTTAAAGCTTTCTCTTTGATTCTCTCTCAATTGTTGTTTCTTGTTATTGGTCAATGACTCCTAAGCTTGTTTAAATACACCTTGGATCACTTCTGAACATTGGGGATCATTGGTGAAGTCAATAGATCCGTTATAGTGTAATTATCAATTAATAAAACAGTTGGGAGCGTGTGTGCATTGATGTATACACAAGGTGCATCGGTACACTATGTATAAAATTCAAATATTTTAACCATTATAAGACTTAGTGCATCGGTACACTAGGGGTGCATCGATGCATTAATTACATTCGATGTTTTAAATAAGCCAAGATTGCATCGATGCATGGTCTGTGCATCGATGCATAAAATGCATTCGATGTTTCAATAAAATCCTGAGTGCATCGATGCATGGCCATGCATCGATGCATAAAATGCATTCGAAATGGGGTGTGCATCGATGCATCAATGAGTGCATCGGTACATTACTTTGAAAAATTAATATTTTGCTCATTTTTTGTTCGAAATACTTTGTGAAAATTATTTCAAAAATATTTTAAGATTAAAACACAATTTTACACTTTAGTAAGGATTTAAATTGAACTTTGAAAGACTTGGAGTAATATTTTAATATTCGAATAATTAAATCGAATATATTTAGAAAATGATTTGTAAAATCTTAAAATTCATTTATACTTAATTTGTTATATCGAAACATCAAAATGTTTTTAACAACAACCTTTGACTTCTCCTTTTTCGACTTGCGCCAATCTTATTAAGCATTTCTTATCTCAACCTTGTAGCTTTTTAACCCGATCCAAAAACATATGCCTTAAATTTAATTAGGCAATCAAAACACCATATTCTTTTAAATATATACATGAATCTAAAGCTCTTAAAGTTGCAAAAGTCTTTCGACTGAGCGCATCTGCTACCACATTAGCCTTTCCCGGATGATAGTCAATAACCAAATCACAATCTTTTAGAAGCTCTATCCATCTTCTCTGTCTTAAATTCAGCTATTTCTGAGTCAACAAATACTTTAGACTTTTATAGTCCGTGTAAACATGGCAACACTAATCGTACAGATAATGGCGCCAGATTTTCAAAGTAAACACTACGACTGCTAATTCCAAATCATGAGTTGGGTAATTTCTCTCATGATTTTTTACTTGTCTTGAAGCATAGGCTACAACTTTACCCTCTTGCATTAGTACACATCTCAATCCGTTATGGGATGCATCACTGTAAACAACATATTCTTTACCCGACTCAGGTTGCACGAGCACTGGAGCTCAGTTACTATTCTTTTGAGCATTTTAAAACTTTCCTGGCATCTTTCCATCCAAACAAAAGGCATATCTTTCTGCAACAATTGAGTTAGCGGCAGAGCTAACATTAAAAAATTCTTCACAAAATGCCTATAGTAACCAGCGAGCCCCAAGAAACATCGAACTTCAGAAACATTATTTGGGGGTTGCCAATCCACTATAGCTTGAATCTTTTTGGGATCCACTCTTATGCCTTCTGCAGATACTATATGACCAAGGAAAGCAATCTCAGCTAACCAAAATTCGCATTTGGATAGTTTCGCGTACAACTTCTTTTCACGAAGTATCTGAAGCACCACCCGAAGATGAGCATCATGATCCTCCCTTGACTTGGAATATACCAAATTATCATCTATAAACACTACCACGAACTGATTCAAATATGGTTGTAATACTCTATTCATTAAGTCCATAATGCTGCAGGAGCATTTGTTAATCCAAACGACATTACCACAAATTCATAGTGTCTGTATCGAGTCTGCAAAGCTGTCTTGGAAACATACTCCTTTTCAATCCTTAATTGATGGTACCCCGACCTCAGATCTATCTTAGAGAACACTGTTACACCTTTTAACTGATCAAACATGTCATCAATCCTCGAAAGAAGATACTTGTTCTTTATCGTTACCTTGTTTAATTGATGATAGTTAATACATAACCGCATAGACCCGTCTTTCTTTTTCACAAATAACACAGGTGCTCCTCAAGGAGAAACACTGGGCCGGATGAATCCTTTATCAAGCAACTCTTGCAACTATGTTTTTAGTTCCCTTAACTTCATTTGTGCCATTCTATACAGAGCCATAGAAACATGTTTGGTACCCGGGTAAACCTCAATTCTAAATTCTACTTCACGATCCAGAGGTAAACCCGGCAACTCTTCAGGAAAAACCTCTGAAAACTCCCTAACTGTGGGGATATCCTGCAATCTCGCTTCCGCCTTTCGAGTGTCTATCACATTAGCTAGAAAAGCTACACATCATTTTGACATCATTCTCTTGGCGGTAAAAGCTAATATCACATTGGACAGGGATTTTGCCTTCTTACCTACCACCACAATTTCGGAGCCTTCCGTATCCTTTAGGAATAATCGTTTCCGAAAAAAATCTACCCATCCATGATGTGGAGACAACCAAAATATGCCCAAAATGATTTCAAACTCATCAAAGGGTAACTCCATCAAGTTTGCCAAGAATACTACCCCTTGAATTTTAATTGGACATTTTCTACACACCCTAGTCATCCTTGCACTTTGACCCAAAGGATTTATCACTATCATTTCACTAGCAGTTGGTTCTAAAGGAATTCATCTATTTCTAATCAGCTTGGTACTAATATATGAATGTGAATAACTAGGGTCCACTAAAACAAAAACAGGCTTATCAAAAAGGTGAAATGTACTTGTTATGATTTCTGGATCATCCCTATCTTCATTGGTCTTTATATTATAAACTCGAGCTACTCCCCGAGTCTCTTGTCTCTAACTAGACCCATATTGACCCCCCTGATCTTTCTCTTCCTCTGCTTCTACTTGATGTCGCTACCGATCTTTCGGTTTGTACTGATCTATCCCCGGACTTAAGCGGACAATTCCGAGCATAATAACCCACTTCACCACAAACAAAACAACCGCCAGAAAGCACTCTACATGTTCCCCGATGAAATCTACCATAGATTTGACATTGATTACTCTTTTCTCCAAAAGCTCTACCCGAGCTTGCAACAGAAGAATGAGGTGTAGCTGCTCTATTAGTATATCGGGAACATAAGCCTTTGCCTCTCTTAGCATGAAACGTATATGAATACATCCCAATCATTTTTCCTGACTGTACACTCTGCTCTGTTGCCAATGTCTCATCTTGAGCTCTTTCAATCGCCTTAGCTCTATTTAGAACTTCTTGTAAACTAGTCAAACTCAAGGCCAACATCATCTCTTTCAACTTTGGCCTTAGTCATTCAATAAACCAATCCTATCGAGTTTTGTCATTAGGGACCACCTCAGTAATGTAACGGCTAAGTTTGTTGTATTCAGCTTCATATTCATTCACCACTCGGTCTTCTTGTTTTAGGTTGAGAAACTTCAACATCATTGATCTCATGAACTGCTCCCCGATATACTTGTTTTTAAATTCCTCTTGAAAGAACTGCCAGTTCACTTGCTCGGGTGACGCATACATTATCGTGTTTGTCCACCAAACTCGAGTCGATCCTCTGAATAACGATACAAATCCTCCCATCTTCTCATGATCGGAGCACTGAAGGCTTTCCAATATCATCATCACATCGTTCAACCATAAGTGTGCGTCCATAGGACCTTCACATTCTTCTCCTCTGAACTCAAGAGCTCCCAAACTTCTCAACTCCTTCGAAATTAGCATTCACGGTACTGGAGGAGCAGGGGGAGGCGGAGAAGGTTAAAACCTTGTCAAAATAGCGTCAAGAGCTTTCATAAAAGCTTCAAACTCCAGAACAGGAATACTCTGAGGTGTCAGTGCGCTGGCATTCTCAGATGGAATTAGATGTTCGTTATTCTCTTCATAGCTTTCACTACCCGATTCGTCTCTACTCTCTCAACCATCCACTTTTCTCGAATTCGTAGAATCTGACATCTATCATAACATTCATAAAAATAATACTTAAGTTAGTAAGGAGAGACATCTTATCATATTCATTCTATACCCTATCAGTAACCTTGACATATTAGTGGCATGTAAACTCTTCTTACCTTAAAATTTACACTTGATTCGGTCGAGAATCGACTAAACCTATAGCTCTGATACCAATAAATGTAACATCCATCTCTCGTATACCTTTACGTATACGAGCTATAGATTTCTCATCACTTTTAAACAGTTTCTCATTTGAAAATCCGTACAATTTTGTTCATTTTATAAAATCATTAGAATTTATTTATAATTAAAACATGCATTAACTTACATATACACATAAAAAGAGATGCTCCACATTTTTACCGTTTTACAATATTTCAATTCAAAAGGTTTTACAGAGCGTTTTTACTAAACCTATTACATGCCAACTAAAATATATCAAAAGTAGACAGGTATGTCATACTGTTACTGATTAGGCGACTCTGACTTGATGTCCGATGATCTCCTTACTCAGCTGGTATTCAAGCTACGCGTGAAATGAACACACGTTAAGTATTACTTAGTGAGACATACATAATCATAAGCAGCTTATAAACATAATATAAGGTAATAATTCTAATATCGAGAAAATCTTTACAATTTATTGTAAACCTTATAACTATGCACCATTGGTGCTATTACAGTCATTTTCTATAATATCCCAAAAATTTAGATAATGACCAAAATGAAAATTTTGGAAGTTTGATGGTCAAGGTAGAAAATTGGGAAAAATTTAGGGAATTAAGTGATAATTTTCTAAAAAGAATTTTATTCCATAAATAGATAGTTTACTCTAGAGAGTAGGGTTTTTATAGAAATCATATTTTTGGATTTGGAATTTTAGTAAAGAAAATTTTGAAAGGGTTAAAGCCAATAAGGAATCAGTAATTCAGATCGAATTGGAATTTTACAAAAATTTCAAGGATATTATAAAAATAGTTGGAAATATTATTTTAATATTTTAGATCAGAGAAATTTGGTTTGGAAATGTACAATTTTTCAGATTTAACCGAAATAGTGGAATTTAGTGACTAAAACGCAAGTTTTGAAAAATTCATGGGAAATTTCATAAATTAAAGTCAAATCAATTCATCTTTGACTTTTAAAGATGATAAGGAAGAGGTCTTTTGATTTTATGGTGAATAAGAAAATTCATTAAGGGTGTTTTGGTCTTATCTCAATTAAATGAATATTTTATTCATTTATAGTGGAATTAAATGTAAACTAATATGAAATGCACCCAACATTTCATCCAACTTGCTCATCTTCTTCTCCAAGCTGCCGTGGGTTTCTCCAAAGGTGAGAGAAAGCTTCAATTCAAATTTTAAGCAAATTCATTTGGATTTCGAGTATGACGTAAAATAGAATATTATTATACGCGAAAAACGCTATCATTTGGTACCAATATTGCATGATAATCTTGTTGGTGTTCAAAGATTTCAAATTCTATAGGTTGTTTTCATTTAAGGGATCATGAAATTGATGATGGATCTTGATGTTTGTGAGGTAGTAGATTCATATTCAAGCATGTATGATGAGTAGAACATGTTTAATCTTTCTAAAACTTGTTCTTTAAGTTTCGACCATGGATTATTTGAATGAGAAAAATTATGGAAAAATTATATAAGGGTTGGAAATGATAAAGGAAGTATTTTACAAGCCTTAGAAAATTTGGGGACCATTTTATAATTTTTGAAAAGTTAGGGATCAATTTAAAAATTTTGGAAAAATTCAATTCAAAAAATTTGGAAAAATTCAATTAAAACATTTTGGAAAATTTGATGGGTTGCGGTGTAAGTGTTATATAATTGATGTACTATGCTGGAAATTGTTGTTTGGAAATTAAAATGAGTGTTAGAATGTGAAATTTGATTATTTTGGGAAGTTTGGGGATTATAATGCAAATTTCGAATTGTTTGGGAGTGTTTATTGTAATTATGCCTTTGTATGGGTACTTGGTTGATAATAATTTCAATGATGGAATTATTGGTATTAAGAATCTAAGTGATAAAATGGTGAAGGACCATTTTGTGTAAATTGGAAAAGTTGGTTCCAAGAGTTAAGGAATATATTATGGAATTATTTTGGGATATGTTTATGTTAGTAAAATACTAACATATGTATTATTATGAATTTGTGATTTATACAAATTGTGATTGATTTGTGATTGAAGCAAGACAAGTGTAAAAAGGGTTTATTATGGAACATAGTGAGGCATATATATTTTTGAAAGATATAAAATGTCAAGGTGAGTGCAATACATGCATGAAATTATATATGGATGTTTTATACATTATCAGGAAGACTTGCGATAAGTCGACCTTGTTTATATCAACATGATTTTATATCATTTTTATAACTTCGATATGACATTGATATGACATAGTGTGAAATTATAATGCATTGATCATGAATAATGTGATATTTTACCATGAATATTATTTTGGGTATGAACTGTCCCATTGTTAAATTATGATAATATACTTTTCCATGGATGGATCAAATAAAATTGATTATATGCCCAAGTATGTTATTGAGGATTAATGGTATTAATGACATGCCATAGAGTCTAGCAGATGCATATTAGGTAGCACTAGAGTGTCTAGAGAAGGCACATAGTGCATGCCTCAAAGTGTCTAGTGAAGACATGGTACAAAACACTACGGTGTACAAGGTGGGTAAAGCCCGACCTCAGCAATACGGTGCATTATTAGGTGAGCAAAGCTCGACCTCAGCACTTCGGTGCAATATTTAACTTCTATACCGGGTTCCTCATACATTTATACTTTGGGTTATGGTTTATTGGTTAATCAATGATAAGCTGGCAAATAAGTTTACGAGCTTAAGGTATAAATGGCAAGTATATTGGTAAAATAAGCTTACGAGCTTATGGAATAAATGGTAAGTATATTGGTAAAATAAGCTTACGAGCTTATGGAATAAATGGCAAGTATATTGGTAAAATAAGCTTACGAGCTTATGGAATAAATGGTAAGTATATTGGTAAAATAAGCTTATGAGCTTATGGAACAAATGGTAAGTATATTGATACAAAATTTTATATTATTTTGATCATGGTAAAATATTAGATATGCAAATAACATGATTTTATGGCATTTTGATTTTGACATTGAAATTCATGCATGAATGGTATTGCACTGTTTATTGTTTTAATTGCCTCACTAAGTATATACTTAGCGTGTGATGAATTTCACGCGTAGGTAAAAAGCCAGTAGTGGTATAAAGAGTTCAAAGTGACATCAAGTATCGAGGAGTATATTTCAATATCAGTAAGACATCCTATGATGGAATTTTGACTTAGATAGTGGCATGTAATTAATAATGTTCAATTTGTTTTGTTGAACTAATTTGGAAACAAAATGGTAACTTTATAGTGATGAAAGGTTAATTTTTATGAGTTTTATATAATTTGTTGAAATTACTGTAGTAGTTACTGTAGCAGTGCATCGGTACACTGTAGCAGTGTATCGATACACATTTCAAGTTTGATGTTTTTGTGCATCGGTACACTGTTCACGGGTACTATAGCAGTGCATCGGTGCATTGTTCACTGTTCACGGTACTATTCATTAAAAAATATTTTGTTTTAAATTTGTTATAATGAAACATAATTTATATGATAAGATATTTTTATAATATCATTTACCATTTTAAGAAAATGAATTTTAAATCACTTTTGAATTGTAAATGGTTTTAGAAATTCGGGTGACATTTATAATTTGTATAGGTATAATTATACGGGTTATAGGTGTTACATTTTCCCATTCTTTATTCATGTTCATTTATTAGAATACGCAATTAGTGCCTATACGGAAATTCATCAACTCATGATGAATTCTGTGGGTTGCACCCATAGTGCCTACACGGTGATTCATTAACTCATGATGAATTCCGTGGATATGCACACAAAGTGTCTGTACGGTGATTCATCAACTCATGATGAATTCTGTGAAGTGCCTATCGGTGATTCATCAACTCATGATGAATTTCGTGGATATACACATGAAGTGCTTGTACGATGATTCATCAACTCATGATGAATTCCGTGGATATGCACACGAAGTGTCTATACGGTAATTCATCAACTCATAATGAATTGCGTGGATATGTACACGAAGTGCCTGTACAGTGATTCATCAACTCATGATGAATTTCGTTGATATGCACACGAAGTGCCTGTACGGTGATTCATCAATTCATGATGAATTTCGTGGATATGCACACGAAGTGCCTGTAGTACACATAGTACTGATATATTGATGCAATATATATATTTAACAACATATCTTTATAACACGTATTGTACGAAATAAATGCAATCACCTGACTATCCTTGCTATGTACCCAAAAGGTAAGGCTGATTACTCTGGTACTTTGTCTTTGCTTTTAGTTTTGCTTGTTTCGGGAGCTTGGTTCCAATCTACTCAAGCATCCATAAAAACATATACCATACCCAATGTTAGAATATTTCCTAACCATTATACTTAAACAATACTCAAAAGAACATATCATTAACTTTCTATACCAATCTCAGCCTATTTTAACATTTCTGGCTCTATAGTATCGATATTACTACCCTAGTACCGATACCCCCTTCAGGTATCGATACCAAAAATAGGTTCGATGTTGCCTGGTATCGATACCCTTACCATGGTATCGATACTATCCTACTAGGGTATCGACACCCTCTACCGGTATCGATACCAAAATTAGATTCGATGTTTCTTGGGATCGATACCCCTTATCATGGTATCGATACTACCTCATCAGTATCGATATTGATTGAATCAGTATCGGTACTACTCATCTAATTTATCAAATTTTAGCCTATAGCGTCGATACTGTTCTTAGCAGTACCGATACCCTTGCACAGAATTTCCAGTTTTCAACTCGATTTTCATCCCAATGTGGTCAATTCTCGTTATAATTACCCCATACAATACTGTTAAACTCTTCCTTAACTATCCATACTAACATTCCTTCATTTAGCCTCTTAGAACATCTAAAATCATTCAAGAACATTCAATTCTAAGAATCAAACCACTTTTTCTAATATGTTCTTTATCCCATCTAATACTTCTAATCTGTCATTTACCACTTTGGCAAGTCAAATATACTAGAAAACCTCAATAAACACCGCTATACTAACATATCATTTCAAAACTCATTTTCTAAAATCTCTAATATTTTCTTCATTTCATGATTTCAATCTCAAATAATCTTTCTTTAAGCTTTCATATCACATAAGGTTGTAAAAACAACCCACATTCAAAAGGAAAAACCAAATAATTGAAACTTACCTTTGGAGCTATGGAGAAGACTTCACCCACGTGAAAGAAGAAGAAAAGGAAATGGCTCTTTTGTGTTTACTTTCCCCTTTTCCCTTAAATTTAATACTTTACTAACTAATAATTTTAAATTCATTATCATGTAAAAGACCAAAATGCCCTCTTAATAATCCATTGCCACAATTTAGTCTAAACCATTAATCCCAATCATTCTCATCTTTATCATTTAATCGAATAAATCCTCCTAATTTTTAAATTCTTTCAATAAAGTCCTTAATTCAAAATTCGGGGTATTACATGGATGGTACATTGTAAAATGTTTTACACTGTTTGGTTAATTTTTGTGAAAACAGTTTTCAGAATCTGTTTTTAATAAAGAAGCATGCATATTCGATATGTTTTTTCTTTACCTTAGTTTTAAAGGTTCATTTTATTTTTTTTATAAAAATCTATATTTTTATTAGTACGTCAAACTAAATTTTTAGATAATATTAATAATTTATGTTGATTGTGTTAAAAATACGTTATTTTAGGTTTAAAATATTCATTATGCTTATTCATTCATATTTTTAGAAATGAATTTCAACGTATAATTAATATTATGTAGGTTTATTTGATATAATATTAATAATTGATTAAAAATCTATTATAAAAGTTTATAAATATTATGTAGGTTTAATTAATAGTACACCACATTAAAACAATAATAGTACATAACATCGTAATAAATTAGTGTCAAAATATATAATTAAAGGGTTTATCACTAATTACCATTATCAAAAAAAATTGAGACATGTCTAATAAAATGTCCAATTATCACTTCTATTTCAGTACAATATATTTCATAATTTATTGGACAGGAGTGAATTAAATGCATCATATATTAATAATTAACAAAAGAAATTGATTTGTAAAGTTACAGGCAACATGAAACTTTCTAGAAATCGATGATGGGCTCTCCGACATTAAGGTTGCGTTCGACCGTCCAAGGCAGGTCGAAGAGTTTTGCTGTGATGAACTTGAAAATCTTGCTCACGTTGATGTTGTATGTAGCACTCGAAAAAAACAGGGTCGCGTTTATGGCCTTCGCGCCATTGCCATATAATTTAGAACCACAACTGAAACGAGCAATGAGATGATCCTCTTACAGACAATAATGAATTTTGTTGTGCCTTGCAATAGGGACAACAATCCGGGGTACTACTAAACAGAGTCCAAATACAACAAGAATTGAGAGACAAACACAAATACGAGTATAGCATAACGTACGATACTCCAAATGTTCGATAACAGGGTACGATGAAAAGGGTGTTTTTGTCACTTTTGTTCATTTTCCGAAAATAATTAAAGGATAATACGTGCATATGCAACGATGTCAACCAAGCTAGGACTCGATAGGCCATTTGTTCTTCATTCCTAATTCTAAAACATTGATTTGGTATTGCTAATCGTATGCAAATTCTCAAAAAGGGTGTTTTTAATTCTCAAAGCAAGCGGATTTTGCTTTCTTAGACATGCAGGATATGATTCATAGCTTCGACCGGAACTGTAAACTTTACCCGACTGGCGATTGTCCACTGCAAATCTAGGGGAAGTTCAATGAAATCATCGAATTTGGTTCCTATTAAAATCGGTATTGCTGTATGCACAATCAAAGTTTTCATACTAATGAGAAATTTTCTAAACACACACACAAATATACACATTTGCTGATGAGAAGCTCCATGTTGTGGTCGGTATGACCATTGTGCACAAATCGATATTGTCCTCTTTGTATGCCAGGTCGTTGTTAAGATCTTGTCACTCTAAGGTGTGTCGTCCCAAATTCAAACGCAAGATCTCCTATCCTTATAGGAGTCCTTTTTGCAACTGGGGTACCAAAAGATCTAGCGAAAATTGGTCCGTAAGAACAACCTTAGGGTAACAAAACCTTCCAAAAGGCACAGTACTGATCGATACAATACATACACATAAATATTTATTAAAACATTTACATTTCGACAAGGTTCAATCATAGAGTTAAGAAAGTGAATACCTGATTCCATTTCCTCGCTTCTTGATACCAGTTTACGATGTTGCATCCAAAGAAGACAGACCCCTTTTGATTTAGAAACATCAACCCAGATTTTGATGTACCAAGGGCATACTTGCAACAATTGTTCTTCAGTTTTGATTCAAATGGAGATGTGGAGTGGAAAATTAAGAGTTTCATACTTGTTTAAAGTGCATCTGCTCGTGAGATCAAACATGAAAAGAATTGCTACAGAGTCTTTACAAGCCAGAGGAATATGATCTCGAGATTTATCAACACCTGCGTTTTTCGATTTGAAAAACAAATAGATAAACAGATTGATGGTTAAATATAAGCAAAATCAAAACGAAAATTAAGGAGAGAAAAAATGGGGTTACCATCAACTTCCCAGATGTAGTAATAGATCCTTGCTCCACTTACAAAAAATGTTTTATCCATCAAATTCAACCGTTTCTCTTGATTGCCTTTTTCGAACTCGATTTCATCTCCAATGTATTTCATCTTCAAAAAACATGATAAATAGTATTTAAATATAATATTGGGGGTAAATAGAGAGAGGGAAGGGATTTTAATTTGATTAAGCTAATGGGGCTAACCAGAAAGCTAGTTTTCCCGGTTTGAGCATCACCCAGGAGACTGATCTAAGGTGTGGAGGGGGTGGCGACGGTTATAACTCGATACCGATGCTTCATAGGCTTCGGCAGGGAACACATGAGGAATCGGTCCCAAAAGCCACGAATGCAGCGTCGGAGAATCAAAACGCGACGCTGGAGCCTGCGACGGAGGTTGAGTTTAACCAATCTGGGGCAGAATTGGGTCATAATCCGACAATCTTTCTCTCCACTAGATCGCTCCCGTCCGAAGGAAAATGACTTACCCTTTTCGAAACGGCAAGTCATTTTACCGTGTTTTTCGCTGAGTTTTCCGTAAAATAAATCCCGTTGACCCTCTTGTTTTATGGGAACCAAACACAGAAAAACGGGGAAAACATTCTCCAACCAAACGGACCTTAAACTTTTAGCAGTGAATCAAAACCTTAATTGTTACAGATTATTACTATTACTTAAAGCTGACTAAGAAATTAATCAAGTTGTCTTTGTTGAGCTTTTATGACAAATGCTGTAAGGGAAAATTATTTACAATCTCATACCGTTCTCTGTCATCACTTTATGATTCCTCTTTGTAACTTAAACTTCACCTAAAGCAGCAACCGCTATTACTCGCACAATGCTTCATTTTCATAAAATATCAATGTCTAAGAAGGTATGTACTTGTAAAATAATATCGTAAATTCCACAAATCCTTTTTGCATGCTTCTTTGGATATTACCAAACATTATTTTTCTTGTCGTAATTATTTAGCTTCGGTAGACTTTGTTTTTACTTTTGGAATTAGAAGAAAGTGAAAGGAATTGGCCCTTTATTCTTTCTCTTTCGAAAAGTGAAAAAATTGTTGGTTTTTTAGTCCCCTACTCATTGATACCATTACCAACTTTGTTGAAACTTTTACCCTAAAATTATGGTAAAATGAAACCTTTTTGCTTTACATGCATTCAACAAAGAAAAGAAGTAAACACAGGAAAGCAAATGTAAAAAGTAATAATCATTATTCAAGTTGAAGGAAATTTGTACATAATTTATCATACCTTCTTATGGGACTTGAAAGCTTGAAACAACCACTACTTGAATCTAGGTAAAAAAAAAGGATACAATTATAGTAAGTAGACATTTCAGCAGCACACAGGGCATTTGACCAATCCATTCTCATTACAATCAGGGCATTTCATGCACAATTCATCGCCTTCTTTTTCTGTAAAAACCTGGCGGCTTCCATTGCAGTTTGAGCAGATCAGGAACCTGATGTTGTCACAATCAGTACACATGCTGTTTGAAGGTATCCCTTCCAGGAGCTTCTTTAGCTTTCCTTGTTCGTGAAGTCGAATAACTTCGTCGGCTCCTCCTATCTCTCTTCCCTTGATGAACAGCTTTGGAGGAACCACTCTGCCACCATATATCCTCCACAGTTCTTCCCTGAACCTCATGTCCATTGAAACATCTCTCTCCTGGACCAATATCTTGAAACTGTCTAAAAGAAACCTTATACTGCTGCAGTCTTCGAATGTTTTTCTGATTCCCCTCAGACTTGTTGTGTAGAAAACCACTGAATCTTCTCCTCCCGGTGGACATTTCTCTTCAAAATCTGATAACACTGGATGTTCTTCATTGTCCTCTTTCACTTCTTGCGTGGTATGCTCATCACTGATAATGGTATTTGAAGAGATTGGAAGTAAGCCTTGACCGCCAACACTGAATTCCAACTCTGTTTCTTCATCCTGTTGATCTTTAATACTGATTTTGTTGCTTTTTCAGTCTTGCTCTTTGTGAACTGATAGCTTAAGCTGAAGGACTGAACCCTGTTCCGAAGTGGTGAAAGTATGAGTTTGGGTTTCTTTAGAAATCTTGCCTTCAGGCCTTTCATCTCCTATGGAAATGATGAGATACAAGAAACCCCTATAAATGCATTGGAACCACTTGAAGAAATTGAGAAGGGAGAGCATGGAAGAGAATGGAGTTTTGAATGAAAATGACAGAGAGTAGATGGTGGTGAGGAAAATTGGATGATGAAGATTCTCTTATGACAGGGAAAGTGGGAACTGTAAACTGAAAAAGCTTTTTGTTGGTTGCTTTTAAAAGCTTTCAATGATCACTGAAGTAGTGGGGTACCCTTCCACTCAACCTGACCACATAACCATCATTTTTGGTTGCCTCTTCATGGCATAAGGGGAAGAGCATGCATCATAAAACCAGGCCCCTACCCTACCTGCAAATAATTCACTGGGATAATCCAAGTTATACATGCATATCATGAATAAAGATGGTAGCAACATACAACATATATGTTAGATACAAATGCATTGTAATATTCAACTATCAGCCACAGATGATGCCTACCAGACGCTAAAATCAAATTCAATGCAAGTCAACTCATGCTTGTTTGCAGTGAACATCTTCATCTTCAGAGAGTATGAAACCTGCACAAGGTTAAAGATTTTCAGAGGTATTGTTCATAAGGGTACAACAAAATGAAGGTGGCATTTCCTTTTATCATTAAAGAAAGATACAAGCCATGTTCAACCAAAAGCTAAAAACACATTGATTTTGGTTGCATAACTACAAATACCATCATCCATCATCGGACGAGACACAAAGCCATCATATAACTAGCCAACAATAAATGGCATCCGGACTACAAGACACCCTGCAAACCAATGTTGCCTACACGAACACATACAGTCCCCAGCATCAAATCATAAAACCTAACATCAAGTAACGAATAGATTCACTGGAAGATATTGATTAGTTTACCTGTTGTTGCAGACTGCAGATATACCGAAGGTCGCAGGGCTCCCTCTAGAGATTGGATAGGCTGAAATCTATTATACACTCGAAGAAAAAAACAGAACTATCTATCCAGATAGACTTTCAGATAAACTCTTCTGACAATGTATAGAAAGACATTCACATGACCAATCAAAATGAATCTAAGATCGGACTATTAGATCTGTTTAACTCATTAGTATATAAATAGTTATAATTACCTTGTACCTAGCTCCACCAATTAGGACCACTATAAATATCCTCAGCCAAAACAAATTTATAAGAGAGCTTATCCTTCCACAACTTAAAAGACACTCTTATTTTTCATCTTCATCATGGTCCTCATGTCCAGCTCTCTCTCTTTCACGAAGAAACATCGACCAACAGCCGTTCTCTCATTAGTCGTGACTCTTTGCTCAAATCAAAAGGATGAACTGTTAACGACTAACGAGACCAATACATTTTCATGAACAATTGAAACGATGAATGTGGAAAATCTCATGAAGGAGAGAATCAGTCAAGATTTGTCTCAAAAATCATATCGAAAGAGGGTATTATTATATATAATTCATTTTTATAAGATAAAATAATAACCAAATTAAAAATAATAATATAAAAAGATATTATTATAATTATCGCTAGATATATAAGATATAATTATAATATTATATCAAGTGAGATTTTTTTCACCATAAATTCGAATTCAACCCCCGACCTCATCCTTTAAAAAACATGGCCCAACTCGCACCAAATTCAAAATTAAAAAAAAAAAATTAACTCATCCAAATTGTGTCAAGTCGAAACTCATTGAATACAAATGAAATGATCATCCCTACTTATAATAATATTATATGAAAAAATGAACACCTAAATCTATCTCCATTTAATTGTTAATTCAATATTAATTAGGAGTAAAATTTCTATTTTTATCCTTTGAGTAGAAATTATTAGAAAAGAGAAGATGGGGTGCAGTTTTAAGTATGACATGTAAAATAAAAACTAATGGTTAAAGGGACCATCTTCAGCATCCTTTTAATTTTAAATTCTTTCTGGCTTTAGCATTTTACCGTCATAATTGACTTTGGGGCAATTCTTGCGTTTCTTCCATAATAAGGCCTGATTTGGTGGGTTTTTCCTTTTTTCTTATTTTTAAAATTTAAGATGCAGTGTTGTCATCGATCTTTAATCTCATGTTTTATGATATTAAACATGACAGGATTTTTTTCAATAAAACAACTTTAAATTAAGTACTTTGAATATATATATTCTAAATTCATATCCATTTGAGTCAGAATACTCACTTGCAACGTCAGGTGGACTTTTCATTATTAGGGCACTTTGATTTTCATTTTCTGTTTTGGTTGGAGACTAAATTGATTGTCTTTTGCCAGTTTGATTCGTGATAGATACTGATTGTAAAATTTTGGGTAAACCATGCGTTTAATACTTCAACTATTAGTTTTAGCCCGTTTAGTATCTAAAATTTCAAAATTTTAAAATCATACTTAAAGTTTAATTTTTGTTTCATTTTAGTACCACCGTTCAAAATTTAACTTTATGTTTTGAAAAAATTGAAAGTTTAGGAACTAAAACGAACAAAAACTAATAGTTTAGGCACTAAACATGTGAAGTTTTTAACAGTGGGTACCAAAATGAAACATAAACTAAACGTTACGTATGATTTTAAAAAAATTAAAAATTTAGGTACTAAAACGAACCAAAAATGATAGTTTAGATATTAAATGGTAGTTTACCTTAATTTTTTTTAACATCAAACTTAATAAGATAAATTACACCATTCCTCGCTAAACTTTATTCTTTCTCCTATTTCACTCATTTTACTTTCAGTTCCTCCGATTTGCTCACTGAACTTTTGAACTGCTCATGTTTTGATCACTCTAAAATATTTTATTATCATTTTAATATGATGTGATACTTTTTTATTATTTAAAATACAAAATAAAAATAGAAGGTGGATGTCCACTAATCGTCGGCGTTGGACGCTATCGTCAACAGCCATAGATGGTGGCCGTTCGATCCCAAATTTCGTGGGTCACTTTGTCTCGACCTTCTAAGTCCGAATCTAACCTCCATTTTTGTCAGAATATGCTTCGAAGTCCATGAATTGTAGATCGAAAGTGAATAAACCGAAATGTTTCCGTCGAGATTCATGGGTTTTGAGATATTTTCCAATGAAACAACAATCGGATTTGGACTAGGAGTTGGGGCAAAGTGACTCATGAAATTTGGGACCGAATGATTGTCGATAATGAAGGTCGATCGGTGGTTGACGGTGGGTGGTGATTATTTAAATCTTTTATTATTTGTTTTAAATATTTTTAATTTTTAATAAAAAATACACATCATACAAAAATAATAATAATATAACTCAGAGTGATCAAAACATGAACAATTTAAAAGTTCAATGAATATTAAAAAAATTAAAATTATAGTGAGTGAATTAAATGAAAGAGTAAAGTTCAATGAGGAATATTCCATTCTATCCAACTTAATAATTCATCTGTGTTTTTAATTTAATATCATTTATGTATCACTTTGTTCTTCCTCTAGAGTAATAAGATTGATATGATTCCTACAACTATATTGCATTTGTATCAATAAGAAAATTGTCTGAATTACAATCCAAAATCCAGAAAAAAAAAAGATTTCTTTTTTAACTATGGAAAGATCTCTTGCCTTGTAACAATTTTACGTTTGAGTGAATAACGATGAGGAATTGAGGAAATGCAGAACTAACACTCCTATTGACATCAACCGCCTTGTCTGCTCGACAACGGAACCACCTCCGCAAGTGGCGTGGACAAGGGTGTTGGGATTGGAGATGTCCGGCAAACCGGGCATGTCGGGTTCAACCGCAGCCAAGGGTCAACACACTTGACATGGAATAGATGGTTGCAGTCAGGCAACAACCTCAGCATGTCACTGCTTTTGTAATCCGCCAAGCATATGGAACAACATGAGGCTGTAGAATCATTCTTTTGGAGCTTGGCCTCCGAGTAAAGCAGCTTCGGGTAGCTCTTTATAGTATCCTCGTCGAGGCCTACGTGGACGACGAAGCTATCAGGATCGATATTAGGCTCTTGTCTAGTCCTTCTCGGCCGCGCCTCCTGCGACGGTTGAGTCCTGGTGCAGAAATAGGATGCCAAAGTGATGGTGGTGACGAGGAGGAGGATTCCAACTGACACTCCTATGACATACCCGAAGCTACCGATGCTTTTGGATCCTAGGTCCGTCTTCATACGAAGCCGATGTGGTGTTCATGATCCGATAATGGAAGAATGAGAGGAGAAGACAAACAAGGGATTTTAGAGATGAAAGAATTGGGGTTGGTCTGCCATGGAAGTGGCTAAAGAAATTGTTTAGTTTATGTGGATTTTCAAAAGTCAACGGTAACCGTGAGAGAGAGAGAGAGAGAGACGACAACTGGTGGAGTTTTAATTAAGGGTAGATGCACTTGCTATTTAAGTAAAGGGATATGCATAGTCATACATGTGAATTTGTTATATTTTATGATTAGTGATTTAAATAACGGACGGTTAATGTAATAGTGCCCGTTATAATCCGAAATTGTTATTGTATAATCGTAATATCTGTAATCACCATAATAATATTTGTTTATATACAATCGCAATAAATGTAACGCAACCGAAAGTGTGATTGTGATCGTAATTTAAACCTCTAATTAGGATTACGAGGAATTATTGGTTTGTGAGATAGTTTTTAGAAGTCAACGGTTCTGATGTAATGGTAAGGTATAATGTGTGGTCAGATTTGAGTTAACGTCTTCGTCTCTTCACATTCCCTGCATTTGCATGAGAATAAAGAAGCTATGTTAATGTTGTGTGGATGGGTTGATCTTCATCTTTCTCTACTTGCATTTAATGATACTTTAACCCAATATTCTCATCACAAGTAAGGATCTTTCCAGATCCAGTCATGTCTGAACCATTTATTCTAACAAGTCTTCGTCACCAGACAATTCAGAAGAATTAGAGGTTTCAACCAATTGCATGGCGGTGGTGTTTGTTACAAATAAAATATTATGGGAATTGGAAATACTTTAAACTACAAAAAGAAACCCTTAATTCAGATTTAGAGTTCATCGTATCAAACTTGTGTAAAAAATGAAAATAAACAGAGTTTTAATTTTTATGTATAGTTTATAAACGGTGTAAAGAACATAGGTAGATATGAATGGATTGGTTGAGTGTTTGAAGCAATTTCAAATTCTAAACATCAAAGCAACAATTAAAAAATACATTAAAAATAATAAATAGAATTTGATTTTTGGGTAAAGTAAAATATTAATTAATAATTTAGTATTTTTTGTTGTTTATTAAAAAATTGATAGATTATTAATTTATCATTTTTTATTATCTATTACCATTAAATTAGTAAGTTTTTTGAATGAAATAAATTTTTTAAGATAACTATTAAAAAATTATATAAAAATATTAATGAGTTACTCGCAAACTTATCGAGTCGAGTTAAACTTTACTCGATTCAACTTATTATGATCTCGAGTCAAGCTCGAATTCAAGTCAACCCAAATCGAGTTTTTACTAAACTTTAACCGAACCGAATTCAAATTGCTCCCGAGTTGTTGAACTTATAAGCAGCCCTAATTGTATGATACAGAATTTAGTCTAGTAGTTCCCACTTTCGTTCTTTTAAACAAATCATACAATGACGCATTAATTTTCTTTACTAATTTAAAATAATTATAAAATAATATATATTTAATTTTTTTTAAACATTAACAACACACGTTTAGACGGGCATGCTTAACAATATCTATTTCATATTACAAAATAGAAACAAGACCCATAAAGAAAGAGAAGCCTCGAGATTACAAAATAAAAGGGCAAAAAAGCAAGAGAGGATAATATTTTTGTCATGAAAAAATAAACAAAGTTGCCTTTTGGATTGACGAAAAGATATTAAAATTCATAAAAAAAACTAAAATTTATTTATAAACAAGCATAGAAATAATAACATGGCATCTGTCAATACCTATATCCATATACCTTTAAGAACATGTAAACAACATAGTAGCAAAACCAAGAAAACATGAAAAAACTAAACCAAAACTATTGCTAGTTACAAGAAAGAATCAACAATCAAAATGGTGTATCCGACTCCAAGAACAAGAAATGATGGCATCCCTTTCCCAACTCCAATCTGCAGCCCTGTGTGTCCCCAAATGTTATGTAATGCAGACTGGGGAGCTCAAACCAATTCAATTCAACTCTCAGATAGATTCATTAAAATTAATCCAAAAAATAGAAAGGAAAATGAAAAAACTATAGTCTCTCAAATAACAATACTGCATAGGTAACACTCTGATTGATGGCTGATCAAAGCAACTTTTCAAGGTGGAGGTGGAGTAGGAATGTTGTTACCCTTGCCGCCGCCACCGTTGTTTTCCCATGGTCTCACGGTGAATAACACGACAAACAAGATGATGAGCAGCAAAATTATGATAGCATAACAAGTCCATTTCCGGGTATTTTTCTGGTAATTCCTACCTGTTTGCAGCCGCTCAGTTCCACCTCTCACAAATGAATTAGCTCGGTTCACTTGGCTCTCAATGTCATCCAATTGCTCACCTTGAGCCTGAACCAGCACAGCCATGTCCATGAAAACTTGGTGCAACTCCTTGAGATGCCTCTCCAAATCCTTCACAGCATCGTGTCTTTCTTGAATCTCATTGATCGTGTCCAAAACTCTTCCTCTTCCTTGTTCTTGAATAGCTTTTTGCAAGAATGTCTCACTCTCCCCTGCAATATGTTAACACAAAACAAGTTCCCAAATTTTCTTCATAATTACGATTTGCAAGTTTCAATTGTTAATTAAACATATAAAAGAAATTCAATCTACATATATGTTTGCAGAATTTCAAGATTGCAGCCAGATTTTCCATACAAATATTTCACTAGTAATCACTTAGCTTAGCGTGTAATCATCCCCAAATCAAACATATCAATTAACCAAACGAAAAGGATTTGAAAATTTTGTCAGAATCTTGTAAAGAATATGAACTTGATGGAATGGAAAATAAATTTCCCTTTAATAAAGCTCAGATTGAATAGCATGGCTTCATATGTATCAAAAAGGGTGAACAGACCTGTTGAAATCAAAAGATCAAGGGTCTTTTCATCTGGGTTTTCTCCGGTAACCGTAAAATATCTTCTCTGAACAGTATCTTTGTACTCAGACGAGATCCTCTCCCTCAATTCATTGAAACTCTCCATGGAATCCTTCAACTTTTTTCTCAACCCGTTCACAACCGAAGTCCTCGTCCGGTCGGAGGAGGATCCCGGTCCACACCCAGGCAAGCTCCTGTTAGCGGCGTTGGACCGGTCAAGAGCTTCCAGGCGAACCTTAATGAGCTTGGCCTTTTTCAACGCCATGGATACGTCACCATCCATCTTGGCTCTCAAATCCCTCACGGCTTTCGCGCTGTGCATCGTCTTGCTCTGCTCGTGAGACGAGGAGAGGTCTTCGTTGAGCCTCTCGAGCTCCTTCAGCTCGTCTTTGACGGACTCGACATCGTCGAAGAACTTGTCGAGGTTAACGCCGCGCGGGGTGGAAGCCGATTCCGACATCTGGACTGCGTGGTGGTGATCGGGGGAAGATTCTTCGCTTCGGAAGCGAGAGAAAGAAGATGAGAATAGATTGTTCATGGTTGGTTTCCTTTATTACAAATGTCTTCAAGGCTTTAAAAGTGTTGGTTGGATCCCAAGGAATGATTTTAATATGGGGGGGGGAGGTGATTGGTGCATGTAATCAAGCCATAGAATAGACTCCATTTTGTCCAAGAGAACTTGAGGAAGGTGGGAAATTTGAGACAAAACGGGATTGGACAAATGAAATCATGAACTAGAAATCAAATTTCATGTTGTCCTTTCCTAGTTCTACTCTTTGAAAAGAAGAGAAGGAAGCATCTTGGAGGGTGGAAGCAAGCAAAGAAAGGTCAAAGACGGTCAGAATGTAAACCGAGTAAATTTGATTGATTTAATTCCCTAGTTATCTGATCTTGTTTTGGGGTAGGCTTCCTGAAATTGGATCCATTATTGAAACGCTCAACTTTCGTCAAACCACCAATACAAGAATTGAATGTGAATGGCCCCTTGTTTTGAATTGGATACATCCAAGCAGAGGACTTTCCATAATAACACCATTCAAGCTAAGTTAGGTTACAGATTTTAGCTATATCATACGTATCAATTTTAAAATATGTAAATTATGATTTATTTACTTTTCATTTTAATTTGAATCCATCACAAAGGAGCCAATGAAAATGTTGGAACCAACCAACATTTCCATTTTGATTTGATCCGCCACCCTACTCGGTACGCTCTTGCACTCGCATTGTTGGCTTCTTGCTCTCCCATTTCGCTCTTAAATCACGTTTATGGTCGCATGGACTGAAAAGGACATGGGAGGCAATCCTCCTGAAAATTGGTTGATTCTTGAATCAACACTTCATGTTGATCCCTCAATCACCTCTGAGCCTAAGGTACTGATTTGCAGTGTTGGTAAAGGAGGTGGAAACATATCTTGTGGAAGTTCCGGCTATGGAGATTCCTTCCGAACAACTTTGACAAAATCACCTGCACTAGGCCTTTGCCTTCATTAAGATTAGAACACCATAATCCCACTGTCATCAAGCATCTCATTTCATTTTGGTCGAAATTTTCTAACCTTGCATCCGCTGGTCAACCACAAAGCCAGCAAGGTATAACTGCCACACCAACCTAACCAGTGTGCCCTTTCGATTAGGTTTTCTTCCACAACAAATTTCCAACACCACAATCCCAAAGCTATACATGTCTGTCTCTTTGCGAGCTTTTCCTTCTCGCAAGTATTCCGGTGCTAAGTATCCATTCTCGTCTACAGCTTGATTGCTACCTCGCATCCTGTTCCACCGGAGGAAGAACCAACCAGTACATAGTCCACGAAACAACAGGATCGAACAAACAGGAACAAGAGCAATAACATATGTTCTTATGTTGTTCTGTTACTAGGCTTGGTTTCGAGATTTGAAGTGAAATTCCATGACTTAATGGTGTTGTATATTCTGTGTACTGGCCTGTACTTGCTGAAAATCCAATTTGAACCCACTGTGGGAGAGTTTTCTTTAGATCAATCACACAAGAAAGAGGAGTTTCCCATAAAAACAGGGTGTTCATCATATGTCCAAAACACACTCAGGTTTTGTGTAGTGGCATTGTAAGTAATCCAAACGTTAGCCACAGTTTGAAGCGGCATCCCATGGGGCAGAAACAACTGATTTCATTGAGCTGTTATTGATCCCAACATGTTGTGTTGGTGGATCCCAATCTCCATTAACGTAGCTGTCAAACTCAACTGAGACTACCTGACCTGAGTTTGGGACGAGGCATCCGTGGTGCTGCTATTCAATAGCCCAAGATTGCCTCCAGCCAAATTGGGTGGTATTTGGTGTTGGAAGCGTAGATGGGCTCTCGGTAATTTATAACTCGAACTTTTTATTTATACGAAACAAAATACGTTACAATGACACTACCTCAATCAATCTCTATTTTTTTCTCTCGTATGTTTTTCTTTTTCTCTCTACTCACACTTTCCCTCACTTATATTTCTTTAACTCACTCTAATTTTTTTCTTCACTTATCTAAAAGCTTGCTTTGCTCACATATATATACATGTAATAAACCGACTTAAATTGCTAGATATTTCCATGCCAAGTTGCCTTCCATAATTTTTTTATTGTTTTATTTGCAAACAAAACATGGCATGTTTCAAGTGCTTCCAAACTTTATGTTTTGCCGACATATACTAGTGGTATAATGCACTGCCACATTGCTTTGTTTCTACATTATTCTATCATAATTGAGTTTGATATCCAGCACTCCCCCTCAAACTCGATTTTCCATTCCGAGCTTTTCTTTGAGTCGGTTGAATATATCTGCTCTCAATGGTTTTGTGAAAATGTCTGCTATTTGATCTTCAGTTCTGCAGTAAATTAGCTCCACATTTTTTTTCTTCACCTGCTCTCGTATAAAGTGATACTTTGTATCAATATGCTTGCTTCGACTATGGGAGACTGGATTTTTGGCAAGAGAAATTGTAGACTTGTTGTCGACATAGATTGTAATTGGTTCTTCTTGTACCAAATTTAGCTCATGCAAAATATTCTTTAACCACATTGCTTGACAAGTGCACGCTGTTACGGCTATGTATTCTGCTTCACATGTTGAAAGAGCTACCGTTTGTTGCTTCTTTGATGACCATGAAAATACTGCAGAACGGATATGAAAAAGATATCCGGTTGTACTTTTCCAATCGTCTAAGTCTCCCCCATAATCACTATCAGAATAACCAACCAGCTTCGAATTTTCTGATCGCGTGTAGAATAAACCATGATCTGTTGTACCTTTGACATATCTGAGGATTCTTTTTGCTGCAATCCAATGATCTTGTTTCGGATTCTCCATGAATCTGCTTACCAATCCCACAGTGTATGTTATGTCTGGTCGTGTGATAGTCAGATACCTTAGACTTCCAACGATGCTTTTAAACAACGTCGGATTCACTTGCTCTCTTGTTGAATTCACACTTAATTTGACTCATGGTTCTGCTGGAGTGGCTACAGGCTTGCAATCTTCCATTCTGAATTTTCTTAAAATTTCTTCTGCATACTTCTTTTGTGATATAAATATTCCTTCTTGCATTTGCTTCACTTCAACTCCAAGAAAGTATGACATTTCTCCAATATCTGTCATTTCAAAATCTTTAGTCATAGCTTTCTTAAAATCATTGAACATACCTGGATTATTTCCTGTGAAAATCATGTCGTCCACATATAAGCACACGATCATGATATCACCATCTTCATTTTTCTTTGTGTATAAAGCATGCTCATATGGACTCTTCATGAACCCATTTCTCTGGAAATATTCATCATTTCTCGTGTTCCATGCTCTCTGGGCTTGCTTCAGACCATATAGAGTTTTCTTCAATATGTAAACTTTGTCTTCATGTCCCTTTTTAATGTATCTAGGTGGTTTCTCAATATAAACTTCTTCTTCTAGGTAACCATTTAGAAATGCTGACTTCACATCCATCTGGTAAATTTTCCATCCCTTTTGTGCTGAAACTGCTGTGAGAAGTCTGATGGTCTCGATCCTTGCTACTGGAGCAAATACTTCATCATAGTCTATTCCTTGTCTTTGCTTATATAGCCTTTGACAACTAGCCTCGCTTTGTACTTCTCGACCTTTCCTTCTTTATTGGTCTTTGTCTTGTAAACCTATTTTACTCCAATTGGGTTATGGCCTTCTGGTTGTCTTGTTAGCTCCCATGTATCATTTCTTTATATGATGCAATTTCTTCATCCATTGCATTCCTCCATTTGTCATCTTCAACTGCTTCTTCGTATGTTATTGGATCACTGTTCACAAGTAAGCAGAAAAGTGAAACATTATTTAGTTCATAATCGTTGTACCTTTCTGGCATTCTTCTCTCTCTTATGGATCTTTGAACTTCTGTGGGAGGTACTTCAGGATCTTCTATTATGTTGCTAGCATCGCTGCTGCTGTTTGACGACGATGGTACATTTTGTTGAGGACCTTGATCACCAGCTTGTTCATCTTGATTGATAAGATCATCATCTTTAAAAAACAATCCTTCAACTTTCTTTTCCTCTTTGCTCCATCTCCAATAGTCTGCTTCATCAAACTCGACATCTCTTGAAATTATTATCTTCTTTGTAAGAGGATTATATAATCTGTAAGCTTTGCTCCTTTCATCATAGCCAATGAAAATACATTTTTCTCCTCTGTCATCAAGCTTCTTTCTGGTCTGTTCAGGAACGTGGGCATATGCAATGCATCCAAAAATCTTGAGGTGTCCAACTCTTGGTTTCTGTCTATTCCATGCTTCGTTTGGCGTCATATACTTCACGCTTTTTGTTGGACATTTGTTCAATAGGTAAACTCCACATCGAACTACTTCAGCCCAGATATTTCTCGGTAGTTGCTTGCCTTTTATCATGCTTCTTGCCATGTCCATGATTGTGCGGTTCTTTCTTTCTACAACTCCATTTTGTTATGGCGTGTATCTGGCTGTCAGCTGATGGATGATGCCATGCTCTTTGTAGAATTCTTCAAATAACTTTGATGTATATTCGCCTCCTCTATCTGATCTGAGTATCTTCAAATATTGACCGCTTTGTTTTTTCGCCATTGCTTTGAATTCTTTCAATTTTTCCAGTGCTTATGACTTTTCTTTCAAGATGTAAATCCAACATTTCCTACTAAAAGCATCAATAAAAGTTAGGTAGTACCTGTTACCTCCAAGCGATGGTATGTCAAAAGGACCGGCTATATCTGTGTGTACTATCTCCAGCGGTCTTCGGGCACGCCAGGATCTACCAACTTCAAAGCTTTGTTTATGTTGCTTTCCTTTGATGCAAGCCTCACATAATTGATTTGGAGGGTTGATCTCTGGTAGTCCTTTCACCATGCTCGTTTTTTATAACAGCTTCAAACCAAAAAATCCAAGATGTTCATATCTTAGATGCCACCGCCATGAATCATCTTTGATTGCGGTCTTCATGCACTTGACTTCTCCCGACTCGATATCAATTGAAAAGAGACGATTTCGAGTCATATCATCTTGGGCTATCAATTCTCCTTCTTTATTTTTGATGGCAAGCGAGCGATTTTTCATCTTCTCTTCATATCCTTTTTCCAGGAGTTGACCAAGACTGATGATATTGCTTTTCAAAGCAGGTACATAATAAACATCTGAAATGTATTTCTTTTCTCCATTTCTCTGAGTAATCATGACTTTGCCTTTTCCTTTTATTTCTGTGTGCGAGTCATCTCCGAACGTTACTCGCCCATGAACTGTTTCATCTAATTTCACAAACAGTTCCCTTTGACCACACATATGGTTGCTGGCACAATTATCAAGATACCAAATATTTTTCTTGAATTCCTCATTTCCTTTATAAGTGAGGAATACATGAGATTTTTCAATTTTTTCTTCTTGAGCTGCTACTACGTTATTTCTTTCTTCTTGTTTAGGAGCAGATCTACACTCATAACTATAATGACCATACTTATTGCAATTATAACATTGTACATGGAATTTACTTCCTTGTTGATATCTGCCCCTATCTCAGCCTCTGAATCCTCGTCCACGGCCTGATGTTGGATTGCTTTCACTTATTTGAACGGTGCTATATGATCGGCCACCACGTCCACGAGTTCCTCGTCCTCCTCTGTATCTTCCACGATAACCACCACGATTTCCTCGACCTCATGTGTAGCTGCTACTAGCTTCTCCTTCGTTGACATTCATCTTGCTTTGTAGTGCTTGCTCCAAATTTTCTGAATCTTCATTTTGTTTTATTTTCTGCTCATGGGCTTGAAGTGAACCCACAAGCTCATCGATCGATATTAGAGATAAATCTTTTGATTCTTCGATTGCCACCACCACATAATCAAATTTTCTTGTCAATGACCGCAAAATTTTTTCCATCACTCTAACATCGTCGAGTGATTCGCCATTTCTTTTCATTTCATTTACGACTGCTTTCACACGGCTAATATAATCATCGATGTTTTCTGTATTTTTCATTTTTAACATCTCAAACTCAGCTCTGAGAGTTTGTAAGCGTACCTTCTTTGCTTTTTCGGCACCTTGTAGAGATTTTTGCAAAATCTCCCACGCTTGTTTTGCGATCTTCGCATCAGAAATTTTTTCAAAGGTAGATTCGTCTACTCCTTGAAAAATAAAGAACAATGCTCTTTTATCTTTTTTCCGGGATTCCTTTAAAACCTTCTTTTCTTCATTTGCCAGGGCTGCTTTTGCTGCTGCATTTTCAGGTTCGGTGTAACCATCCTCGATGATATCCCAACAATCTTGGGAGCCTAGTAACGCCTTCATTTGAATGCTCCAATTGCCATAATTCATCTTTGTCAATCTCAGAATTTGAGGTTGAATCATGTTGGCCATCTTCTACATCACGTTGATTTCGAACCAAGCTCTGAGGCCACTTGTTGGAAGCGTAGATGGGCTCTCGGTAATTTATAACTCAAACTTTTTTTTTTATACGAAACAAAATACGTTACAATGACACTACCTCAATATTACAATACTGTAATACTAGCTGCGGCTAGTTTACAAACTCAACCTCACTATTTTAAGCTTTGCTAAGCTCTCTCAATTCTCTCTATTTTTTTCTCTCGTTTTTTTTTTCATGCCAAGTTGCCTTCCATAATTTTTTTATTGTTTTATTTGCTAACAAAACATGGCATGTTTCAAGTGCTTCCAAACTTTATGTTTTGCCGACATATACTAGTGGTATAATGCACTGCCACATTGCTTTGTTTCTACATTATTCTATCATAATTGAGTTTGATATCTAACATCTGGTAGCCCACAGTAGCAAGGAAAAATGCAAATCTATTACCGTAAATAGTGGCATTTCTGGCGTTGAGGGTGAAGGAGAATTGGGTGGTGAAGTCTGCAAGTGCTCCGGTGTATGAATCCCATATGTGAATAGGCTCCGAGTACACCGCCTGACCAACACGGCATAAACAATCTACGGTGTTGAGTTCCATATTTCTATGTGAAAGATAGGCGTCTCCTTCGTAAACTATGCTATTCGCTGAAGCAACGAAACTAGTCATGTTAAAAGACAGTGGATGCGCAAATGGAAGAAAAAGTTTGATGATGATGAAACAACATTGGGAATTGAGATGGTGAAGACGATAACACGGGATTGTAGACATGGTTTGGTTCGACTAACTGTTCCGGACTTGTTCAGATATAAATATAGTAATGCAAAATTTTTTTTTGCCTTTTTGTTGATAGTATTGAAATGGAAAGAGCCAACAAACAGGTCGCCATCGTTTACTATGGTAGATGAAGAGTTGAAAACAATGCAGCAACGAGGGGGTGTCTTCTTGGAAGTTCAGCGTAGAACAATGATAAAGTCTGTCCTTATTAATGATAAATGAAAAACCATCAAATACATCCTAAAACTATTGTTAATCACTTCTGCCAAATAACACAAAGATAAAACACAAAGCCCTTCTAACAAAACCATCGATCCATATTTTTTTATGTGTTCATAAATATATATTTTTCAAATCCGCAACGCTAATTACCGATATAGGTAAACAGTACTATCGCAACGCGATTTTCAAATTCGCAACGCTAATTACCGATATAGGTAAACACAACTATCGCAACGCGAATTTCGCAATCGAATTCGCCAATTTCGCAACTTAATTACCGACATAGGTAAATACAGTAGAAAAAATCCGGACAAAAATCCGAATTCACCAATTTGAAAACTGAGTTGCGAATTTGATAAATTCGTGTTGCGAAATGTAAAATCTCGCCTCTTAAAGAAAAAAACATTTCTACAGTTTGTTTGTTTGGTTAAAGTTAAACGAACGAACAAACAAACGAACGAACATGAACATACCCTCGTTCGTGTTTGTTCAATTCATTTACCAAATTCGCAACTCAGTTTTCAAATTGTCGAATTCAGATTTTTTTACAGGATTTTTTCTACTGTTTTACCTATATCGGTAATTGAGTTGCGAAATTGGCGAATTCAATTTGTGAAAATAACGTTACGAATTTGAAAATCGCGTTGCGATAGTAGTGTTTACCTATGTCGGTAATTAGCGTTGCGAATTTGAAAACCGCGTTGCGATTTTGGAACATGTGTTGCGAAATTGGAGTTCGCGTTGCGAATTTGTTGGTTATTTTTGCAAATCCAAAAAAAATTGATTAAAATAGTATATTATAAGGCATTTTCGGCCACTGAAGATATTTTCTCTTATATATATATGATCACTGGAATTATGTCGTTTAGAAGGTCTAGGTCATCCGTTTTGCGCATGGGCTATTCATTGTATGAGCTACTCGAGTTTTCCATTTTTCCATTTTAGTCCTAAAATCGAGGTTTTCATGTTTCTAATTTTGTCTCCATAGTGTACTCGCATTTAGTTTCAGTCCCAAGTATTACTTTCTTTAATTTATGTTGTTTTAGACTTTTGACCTCTAAGTTTTTACATGTTTTATTTTAATCCTGCATGTGTTTGGGGTTTATTCTGATTCCATTTCTTTGTGATAATGACGATTTTATTTGTCTCAATGTCTAGTATGGTATAATATTTTTATTACCACCCCAATTATTATCGTGTTTGTTGTTAAGATGGTAAAGTTTCTGTTCACTGTTATTTATTCTTTATTTTAATAAGTATGCTTTGTTTCTGAAATTTGCATTTTGAGGTGCTATGTTTCTATTTTTTGTATTTGAGTCATGTTTATGCATTATATGTTAGTACGTGTTTATTTTATATATTGCAGTACAAAAATATATGTATATAATTTTTGCACGAAAATGTCACTTCACATGATAGTTTTTCATATATTCTTTAATATTTAGATGATCACATAATACTTTTTAATTAATTCATGTATGTTATCTTCATGAGCATCACTCAACCCAACTCAAATAATTGGACTAAGGGTTTTACTATTTTATTTTAGTATTGTCGTGAAACGATTGTCTTTAACTTATAAGAAAGTCTTTTTCGATTATTTTAAAATGAAAATGTATCCCGTTAAGTGAAACTCTAAAATTTTACTACACCTAAAAATTGGGAATGAGAGAATAAGAAATGTTCACCAATTTAAATTTTTCGTGAAAAGATCGTTAGAACTTATCTAAGGTCTGATCTTGACGCCTTTAAATAATTGAATATTCTTATTCTTTTTCAAAAAAAAAGTATCGATAATTTTTAATTTAATTTGTTTTGGTAGATTTGAATATTATGATGGAATTGTAATATTTCTTTATTTCGATTGGAGTAAGAATTGATTGCCTAAAGGTATGAGGAGTTGTTTTCTTCTCGATAGGAAATAATTAAATATTATTAGATTTCATTTTAAAATTAATAAATTGTTGTTTTATGGGATCATAAGCTAAATTAAATTCAAATTTGTAAATTTCATTGCAAAGACAATTAATTAACCGATTAGGTACCGATTTAGGGCGTTGTGGGGGAGTTAATCCTTCCCCACACGTAACCGACTCCCGAACTCGAATTTTGGTAACGCATACGTCAAATTTGTTGTTTTAATTAAAATTAATATTTTTATTAAAATGATAAAATACGTTTTTGGGTACCCAATCACACTCTAATCAAAGATTGGTGGTGACTCCTCGAACTATACGCTTTTTCTATTTTAAATGGATTCCCAAACTTTTCAAAGAGAAATAAATTTTTTAAAATCACATCACTTTTAATTAGAAAAATACCATAAAGAGAGAATTAAAAAATGCGGTGTTTTTAAAATATTAAAAAAAAAGGAAAAAAATCGTTTCGACAGCTTGGCGACTACACTGGGGATTTTTTTTAAAGAGTCTGGCCAATAGTCAATTAATTAATTGTCCTTGCAAATGAAAATTACAAGTTCATTCTAATTTGGTTTTTGATCCCTTGTTTTGTTTTAAATAAATTTTTGTTTACATTTGGATTTGAAATTTGATTTACCACTAAATAATTGTACTGACTTGTTTGTTAATGTTTTCAGATTAATTGTATGTTTTAAAGGAATTTGAGATTTAAAATTTGTGTGATTGTGTGTTTTTCGCTTTCCTTGCACACTCTACTGTTGCATTATCATAACATAAGCTAAAACCTCGCTCTGTCCAATTTAAGTAAGAGTGAGAAACTACTCCCTCGTGTGGTTTTCATCTCCGCATGGGATAGTGAATCGCTCCTAGAGCTCACGCCTTATGGTCCTCGTGATGGTATTCACCTCTGCACGAACATAAGGGGGTGTGTTCCCTCGAATTGAACTCAATCCAAAAAGACTATGATGAGCCAAGATTGATGGTCTGATAGCTAAGGGGGCACCGACAAGGATAATTCAAGAACATATTACTCTAGAGCCAAACCCAACATATAGTGAAACTAGAAATCCGAGCCTAGTTAGAGCCTAACCCAAACCTTAAAAATCCCTTCAGGAGAGTAGACAAGGAAAAGCATAATTGGGTAGCCAACATGTGAGGGTAGGATTCATTAACAAATTATTATCCCTGATTAATTTCTTTACGTTTACTAACTGATTTTCTTTTGTCTTTTCTTTATTTCATTTTTGCATTGCACTATCCATTCCATGGTGTTGATTCGTGATCGATGTCCATATAGAAGGCTAGTAATATGGAACGAAAGGTTCAAAAAGAGGTTGAAGAAAATACAGATGGTCTGAGATGGTCTGAATAGTCCCAACTGACCAATGGAGATAGTTTGATGCCAGGATACGTGTCAGATTTGGTTAGTTACACCCATATCAATGTACGTCAGAACGTTATGAGCGAGCTAAAAGAAATTTAAGGAAGATGGGAAACAGTTGATAAGCAATTGTTTTATCAGTTATGTGCTGATATTTCTTATCTATTGGATGTTTCGATTAACCAAAACCTGTTTAGAGCCCTTGTGTAATTCTGGAATATTGCTTATAGCTACTTTACATTTGGAAGAGTGGATTTGACACCTACCGTAGATGAGTATCGAGCTTTGATCCGTTGTCCGAGGTCCCAAATGGACATAATATACACCAAACCTCCAAATACTCATTCTTTCAAGAAGAAATTACTTTTGATGACTGGAATGAGTCGCTAAAAAAATAAGAAGAAAGGGGACAATGAGTGTATCACTTGGACTGCTCTGAAATAAGTAATTGATCGTCATCCTGATAAGAGGAAGAAGTTAGACTTGTTTGCTTTAGGGATTTATCGGCTTTTCATTTTTTCGAAGGTGTTGGGGTATGTAGATGTATCAGTTGTTGACTTGTTTGAGAGTTTAGACAAGCACGTAGATTCTGTTCCATCCATTCTAGCCGAGACATTTCATTCTTTGAATTCTTACAGACGAGAAGGAGAATGACGCTTTATAGGATCTGCGCCCCTACTACTAGTATAGATCCTTAGTCACTTCAAGCATGTTGAAAGAGTATTTGTACGATTGTTTCTAGATGGTTTTTCACCTTTGAAAGATTTCCTTTCCAAAGAATGGCCTGGGGGTTTCACTGAAGAGAAATGGATGGTTATCTTTAAGGATATCAAGGATGGTGACATATTGTGGTGAGCTTCATGGAATGTCTCTTCAGATATGCTATAAAGGTGTGGAGAGTGAGACTGGGTTCCTTTTCCAGGTATCTTGGGTTTTGTAGGGTATGCACCTCTGCTAGTTTCTATGCAGTATGGGTCAAGGCAATTCATCCCTACGACGTAGAATTTATTTGGGTTAGAGTTTTCCTTCAAGGGAGAATAATAAAAGAGTAAAGTCAAAGGGGTTATTGATAAATGGAAAGAGACTCGTCGTGTGAATCTCTTCGCCTTTCATATGAAGTTATCTCAGGAATACAAACAATGGAGAAGTAATCAAGTAAATGGTAACATCCTGATGGTTAATCCCGAGAATGTTCAACCTATGAAAGAACATCTGAGAATTGTTTCATCTCTGCTAGAGCTAGATAAATGTGACTTCGAGGTGGAAAGAAAGAAATGAAGAGAGACCCTACAAATGTTAGAGGATGAAGTATATCAAAAAGAGCTGGAGATTGACATTCAAAAGGGTCAAGTTGATCAAATTGAAAAAGTTGAAAAGCAACTTCGACTGGACTTTAATGATCTTCAACTATACTACCAGTGAATGGTGAAAGCTAAGATGGATTCTAGCTCAAGTAAATCACCTGTTGAATGGAGACAAGAAGTGCCAGGCCTAAAAGAGAATCTGGAGAAAGTAAAGAAGAGCTCAAGCAAAGTAGGCACCAAGTTAAGGTTCTATCGAAATAAAAGAGTTTTTTAGAGCAATGATTACAAGAGAATCAAGCCCAAAATGAGAAGATGAAAGGGAAGATCTCGAGTTTAGAGGCTACATTACGACGATACCGAAGCCGAGAGGGTAGCTCGAGTCGTGGAGAGGTTGAAAGTCTGAAGAAGCTAGTTGTTGAACTATGTTTTGATATAACAATTTAAGGCAAAATGGTTTTTGGACTTGAATTGAATTTACAAAATGTTTTTGGACTTAATTGAATTTATTCAAAGTTTTAAAAGGTTTCAAAAATAATTCAAAGTCTATTAAATTCGGATTTAAGCCAAAATGCTAAAGGGTGTCAAAGTGCATCCATGCACCCCTGCAGTGCATCCATGCATCCCTGCAGTGCATCTATGCATCCCTGCAGTGCATCCATGCACCTGCACTAGTGAATTGATGCACCATGCAATGCATCCATGCACTCAAACATCGAATGCAATTAGTGCATCGATGCATCCTGCTGTGCATCCATGCACGATGCACGAAGGCTACAACGACTAGTTTATTTGAATTTAATGAAGGGGTATCGATGCACCATGATAGTGCACCGATGCACCATGTTATGAGCATCCTTTTTGAGTAGAAAAATCATCCCCAAACAGTTCTAAAAAAATCCCCAACGGCTATATACAACATCAAACACATTCCAAGATATAAATACAAGCTAAGGACACTTGAAGAAGAGAGAGAACAACTATCCAAGCAATCAAACACAAGAGAAGAGTTTTTCATTCTTATTTCATCTTTCTCTTGTAAATATTTTGTTCTTGTGAGCGTAATCTTGTAAACACCTACCTTAGAGAGGTTTTCTTGTTTACATCTTTTATCCTTTTGTAAAGGGGAAAGGTTCTAGCTTATCCCGTATAAAAGCTAGGGAAAGGTTCTAGTTTAGCCTGGAAAAACTAGGGAGTTGTAAGGTTATCTCTTTGTCCTCAAAAGAAAGAACAAATTAGTGAATTTATTACAAAATCCTTGGTGAGGAGCTAAGATAGTGGATGTAGACTTTGGTTGAGAAAGTCGAACCACTATAAATCACTGTGCTATTCTCTATCTTTCAATCTCCTTACTCCCTAAACACAAAACTGTTTCGACCCCTCTTTACAAACCGTTCTGGTTGTCCATTCGACCTTCCAAAAATCCCATCAATTGGCATTAGAGCCTAACTCGTTAAGAAGGTTTAACCACCTTGAGATGGTCCTCGAAGAAGCTCTACCAATTTCTTACGCAACCGACATAGAAATGACTTTTTCCTCCAATGCTTATTATCTTGAAGAATATCCTATTATGGATTCACAACCGGTTAATAAGCCACCCTTCTTCAATGGAGAAAATTATGCACATTGGAAGAATAAGATGATGTACTTTATTCAATCCTACAATCTAGGAGCTTGGAACTCAATCATGGACGGTTACTCCTCTCCACCAGGCAAGTACAACGATTGGAGTAGAGAAGAGCAAAAAAATTTCCAGCTTAACTCTAAGGCTATACATATTCTATTATGTGCTTTAGGCCCAAATGAATATGGAAGAATCTCATCTTGTTTCAATGCCAAAGAGATTTGGGATAAGCTCTAAGTCACTCATGAAGGAACCGACGAAGTGAGGGAATCAAAGAAAAGTCTTCTCAACCATAGCTACGAGAACTTCAAGATGAAACCCGATGAAGACATCAAAGATATGACGGATATATTTTCTGTGATTGTGACCGGTCTCAAGGGATATGGAGAAGTAATCTCTAATGAGAAGCTTGTGAGGAAGATGATATACTCTCTTCCAAAAGAGTGGCAATCGAAGAAGACGACCATTATCGAAGCAAGAAACTTAAAGTCTCTCACTCTCGATGAGCTAGTTGGTTCCCTTCTCACTCATGAGATGATGGTGAAGGAAGATGAATAAAAGAAAGAGAAGAAAAACAAGAAGAAGAAGGAGGTAGGCATTACCTTCAAATCCACCAATGAAAGCTATCAAGATTCAAGTGATGAGGTGGATGAAGACGATGATGAACAAGAATAAGAGATGGTCAAGCTCTTGAAGGAACTCAAGAGATTCATGATTTCCAAGGAAGTGAAACATGAATCAACCAAGAAGAAGAGTCCCCGATATGTTTCAATTGTCAAAGAAAGGGGCATGTCAAGTATGAATGTCCTCTTCTAAAGAAAAAGGGGAAGAAGGTATTTGTTGCATCTTGGAGTGATGAAGATGATTCCAATGATGAAGATGAAGTAGTCAACCTATGCCTCATGACCACTCAAGAAGAATTCGAGGTATCTTCTAACTCAAATGAATTTAATTCATTTATTTTTGATGATTTACAAGATGCTTATAATAGGTTGTATTTGGGATTTGAGTCCATGAATTCCAAATATATGAAATTAATTTCAAAACTCAAAATTAAAGATAATTTGATTTTGAAAGAAAAAGTTGATTTTGAAAATCAAAATGAAATTTTGAAAAATAATTTAGAGCTTTCAAAAATCAAAATAAATGATTTAGAAAAAGAAAATTTTTAGTTAGGAGTTAAGCTTGAAGGCTTAACAAAAGAAAAAGAATTAATTTCTAAAAATAACCTATTATGTTTTAAAATGGAAAAATTCTCACATTGTCATTTATATGGTAATTTGGAACATACTTGTCCTTTAAAGAAAGGAAAACATTTTAAAATTAGACAAGTATGGGTTCCTAAGGGAACAAGGGGCATTGAAACTAATGTTCAAGGATCCAAAGCAATTTGGATACCAAAAGCTACTTAAATGTCTCTTGTAGGTGTGTGGGAGCAATGATGATGAAAGTGATGATATTCAAGATGCTCTAGCCACACATGAAAAAGGAATGGGTAACCTCTAAGCTTAATGCTTTTAATTTTGGTTATTTGGTTGCTCATTTATTTTTAAGCATGCATGAGTTTTGGATTTAAATGATTATGTTTTGTTTTAATCTCATGTATGTTAAAAACAATTGGTATGATGAACATTTTAATGATTTAATGATTTTACATAATTCTTAGTTCATCATAATAAAATTTTGGTCAAAATTGGTTTTAATGCAAATGATATCTCTCTAACAATTGATATCAAATTTTCAAATACTTTGATTTTACAAATTTTAAATTTTTGACCTAAATTTGAATGTTTATGCATGTGGTTAAATGAAAATGATATCTCTCTAACAATTGATATCAAAAATTTCAAAATGCATAACATTTTTGGAAAACTTTATGCATATCACTTAATTTTAACAAATGGTATTGATATCAAATTTCAACAATTGGTATTGCATAAAGTATTTTAGTCTTGGATATATTGAATTTCATGTGATACTAACACATTTGTTATTTTTTGTAGAAATTCAATTTCTTTTTAAGTGTCAAGTTCTTAAAGCTAAATTTTGATTGAAATGCATTTATTGAGGGGGAGCTTTGATTTTTCAAATGATTTTTAAATGTCAAATTTACCATTTATTCTCCAAAGTTATTTTGAACTTCAAAGATCGAATTATTTTTGATATAACAAAAATGGGGAGAAGTTTGGTTTGAAAAATTCAATTTCTAAATGAAAAAGGGGGATCTTAACATTTTCATATATTTTGCAACAATTGTTAACAATTGATATCTTTTTCATTAAACAATTTATTAAGGGAGAGTTTTGCCAAATTTTTTTTTTCAAATGTTTTGTAATATCAAAAAGGGGGAGATTGTTGAACTATGTTTTGATATAACAATTTAAGGCAAAATGGTTTTTGGACTTGAATTAAATTTACAAAATGTTTTTGGACTTAATTGAATTTATTCAAAGTTTTAAAAGGTTTCAAAAATAATTCAAAGTCCATTAAATTCGGATTTGAGCCAAAATGCTAAAGGGTGTCAAAGTGCATCCATGCACACCTGCAGTGCATCCATGCATCCCTGTAGTGGAGCCATGCACCTGCACTAGTGCATCGATGCACTGCAATGCACCATGCAGTGCATCTATGCACTCAAACACCGAATGTAATTAGTGCATCGATGCATCCTTCTATGCATCGATGCATCAAGGTTGTGCATCGATGCATCCTGTTGTGCATCCATGCACGAAGGCTGCAACGGCTAGTTTATTTGAATTTAATGAAGGGGTATCGATGCACCATGATAGTGAACCGATGCACCATGTTATGGGCATCCTTTTTGAGTAGAAAAATCATCCCCAAACGATTCTAAAAAAATCCCCAACGGCTATATACAAATCAAACACATTCCAAGCTATAAATACAAGCTAAAGACACTTGAAGAAGAGAGAGAACAACTATCCAAGCAATCAAACACAAGAGAAGAGTTTTTCATTCTTATTTCATCTTTCTCTTGTAAATATTTTGTTCTTATGAGCTTAATCTTGTAAACACCTACCTTAGAGAGATTTTCTTGTTTACATCTTTTATCCTTTTGTAAAGGGGAAAAGTTCTAGCTTATCCCATGTAAAAGCTAGGGAAAGGTTCTAGTTTAGCCCGGAAAAACTAGGGAGTTGTAATGTTATCTCTTTGTCCTCAAAAGAAGAACAAATTAGTGAATTTGTTGGAAAATCCTTGGTGAAGAGCTAAGGTAGTGGATGTAGACTTTGGTTGAGAAAGTCGAACCACTATAAATCGTTGTGCTATTCTCTATCTTTCAATCTCCTTACTCCCTAAACACAAAACCTTTCCGACCCCTCTTTGCAAACCGTTCCGGTTATCCATTTGAGCTTCCAAAAATCCCAACACTAGTGAATGAGCTTGAGGCTATGGTTTAAAAAATTTAGAGGCGGACAAATGAGCTTCCGATAGTTCTTTACGAGGGGGTTATACATTGGCGTCATCGTTGGGAGCATGCTCAGTTGAGATTTAAGAAAAAAGATGATCTCAGCTCTAGTTACCTAGAGCATGCTCAAGGAATAACTCAATATTTGGTCAACATGTCTCATGAAGATGCTGTTGTAAGTGACCGAAACTAAAGAAGCCAAGAGGATCATGGAACTGCTCGCACATATGCAAAAATTATGAAAAGTAGTGAAGATCTATCTGTAATATGTCCAAACCTTTTAATTGAACTTCGTTTCTAAGATAAAAAGTTGTTCTAAGGAGTCGTCCCAGGATCAACACCCTGCATTTTGCATACACATTTTTACTTTTTGCAATGCATTTTAATTTATACACCACCTTGTTATTCATTCATAGTTATATATTTCATATTCATTAATAAAATATCAACATTAACAAAAAGACTGTATGACAGAATACTGGAAACTGTCAAGCATCCATATAATACCAAGAAGAAAGCCATGGATGACAAATTCGCCCAAATTGAGAGAAATCAACTAGAGATACAAGAGAATATGAGAAAGATGCAAGAAGATATGTTGAATGCTCAGAATGAGATGTTTGCGAAGTTTGCTAGTCTTCTTGAATAAAGGAATCCTGAGAAACTGTAACTGAATGATCACTTTACCCACCTGGGTTCACCCCGGCTCAATTCCAGACTGTTCAAGAAATGCCTATTCATACTGGGAAAGTACACATCAATCCAGTCGGTGCCTCTATGAACTTATATCCCGGATCTAGTTCGCATCATGAAGAACATCAAAATCACTAGATTCTAGATCTTGATGAAGAAGCTGAGTTGGAGCAAAACAAACAAATGAAAGAAAAATGGAAATAGCTAGAAGGGGAAATCAGAGCTATGAAAGAAGATATCAGTGTGTATGGACTTGATGCCAACGAATTGAGTTTAGTTCCTGACTTGGTGTATCCCCTGAAATTCAAAATTCCTGACTTTGAGAAGCTTGATGGTACCAGGTATCCCTCTGCTCATATTACATGTTTTGTAGGAAGATGACTGGATACATAGGGGATGACCAGTTATTGATACACTTCTTCCGGGAAAGTTTGACAGTTTCAACAATCTGATGGTATAATCAATTGAGTAGGACTAATATCAAGTCGTGGAAGGATCTAGATAGATCATTTCTTGATCAGTATAAACATGTGAAGGATGTAAGGCCCAACAAAATTATGTTACAGAGCATGGAAAAGAAATCTAACGAAAGCTTTAGACAATATGCTCAAAGATTGAGGGACGTGGCCGTATAAGTTCACCCACTGCTAGAAGAAGAATAGACAAACATATTTTTCATCAACACTTTGAAGGATCCTTTTATCACATACCTCATAGGAAATTCTTCTAAAAGTTTTGTTGATTTGGTTATGGCTGGAGAAATAATTGAAATGACAATCAAAAGTGGAAGTCTCAATGGAGGTGAGTCTAACAAGAGACCACAAATAAAGAAAAAAGAAAATGATGTCAATAATGTGAGGAAATATGACTTTAATAACATCAATGTGTCCCGACCTCAATGAACAGGGTCATCAACATAAATTACCAATAGGCATGTGCAAGGGATTAGAGGAAAGAGAGAGAGGCCTCAATTCGATCCGATCCAATCCCTATGACTTATAAGGAGCTATTCTAGATATTGTATAACCGAAATGTAGTTTCACCTTATCATGTGTCACCTCTGCAACCTTCCTATCCTAAGTGGTACGATGCTAATGCTCAATGTGAGTACCATGCAGGAGTCCCCATACATTCTATTGAGAATTGTACTACATTCAAGAAAGTTGCCCAAAGCTTGAGAACAAAGAATGTCATCAATTTGATGATAGGGAGAAGCCATATGTGGTCTAGAATCTACTGCCAAATCACGTAGGAGCAGGGATTAATGCAGTTACTGAAGAGAAGGGAAAAATTATAATGAAGGTTAGCGAGCTGAAATCACCTATGTATTGGGTGTGGTGTCAAATGATTAAGGTCTGTCTATTAATGCCTAGTCTCTTAGCTGAACAACTTAACAGTGAAGATATATGTCATTACCATAACTACGAAGGACACATTATACAACAATGTTATAATTTCTGAGCTCTGGTACAAAATGTGATGGATGATAAAGAGATGTAGCTTTCAAAGAAGTTGCAGAAGAATAGGAAGTGGAAATTTGTGCCTCTGAGGGATCGTCTAAAGGGGTTTACAAAACTAATTATCCCCTAATCATTACTCCAATGACTCATGTATCAGAGAAAGTAGCTTCGAAAATGGTCATCACACCTCCATCCCCGTTCCCATACAAAGATAACAAGCAGGTACCATGAATGTATGACTGTAAGATGGAAGAGATAATAAAAGAAAATGAATAAGTAGATAATGTTGGACATTTTACTTGAAGTGGAAGATATTACTCTCTTAACCAACCTAAAGAGTCTTTAATGAAGGTTATTGTCGACAAAAGAAAAGAAGGTGGATTTACAATTAAAAGAATATGAACCTGTCATTAACGAGCCAGTAACTGAGAATGAAGCAGTAGAATTCCTAAAATTTCTGAAACACAGTGAATGCAGAATTGTTGAGCAACTACACAAGCTACTCGCTCGTATCTCGATCTTTTCACTTCTTTTGAGTTCCGAGACACATCAAAATACTGTGCTAAAAATTTTGAACTAGACTTTTCTACAGAAGGAGTTGCCCATAGAAAAAAATCAATAGGTTCATCGTAAATATACAAGCTAACAACTTTCTTTCTTTCTCTGAGGATGAGATCCCCTCTGGGATGATCGATAGTCATAAGGCCCTACACATCACAGTTAGGTGCAAAGGGCATGTTCTGTCTAGAGTGTTAGTTGATAATGGCTTTGCTGTAAACGTAATGCCATTGGTGACTTTGAGGAAGCTTCCAGTTGATAGTGCCCTCATGAGAAACTGTCAGAGCGTTGTCTGAGGTTTTGATGGAACTAAAAGTGAGGTGTTAGGAAAAATCTATATTCATTTAACTATTGGTCCAGCTACGTTCAAGGTGGAGTTATTTGTGATGGATATTATGCCCCCTTATAATTATTTGTTGGGGAGGCCTTGGATTCACCAGGAAGGGGCAGATCCCTCCACACTGCACCAATAACTAAAATTTATAATCGAGGGAAGACTAATATTTATAAACGTTAAAGAAGACATCATCGCTTCTATCTCTACCACTGCTCCGTATATTGAAGTGGATGAGCAATCTATGTAATGCTCTTTCAGATCATTAGAATTTGTTAATGCCACATTCGTGGCCAAAGACAAAAAGATACCTAAGCCCAGATTATCAAATTGCACTAAAATGGAACTCAAGTTGACCATCGGAAGAGGAGCAAAGGTTTGAAAAGGGTTAGGAATTCGTTTACAAGGATTGGTTAATCAAGTTTTCCCCATTTCTAAAAGAGATCGTTTCGATTTGGGATATCAACTAACTTTAAGGGAGAAGCAGAGAGACATCAGAAAGAGTTAGGAAATGAGGAAAACATGTTACCTAGTGAAGACCTTAGCTGGGAAGACATGACCTTCCCGCTGTTGTGTAGCACTTTTGTGTCTGGAGGACATATGTTCCAAGGGAGTCAGCAAAACAAGGAGATGATTATTGAGAATGCCTTGGGGGAGCTAGGAATTAATGTTATAATGGATGATGAATCTATAGAAATGAAATTTATGGGCATTTACACTGCATCACCAGGCTTTGTGTTGAACAATTGGACTGCGGAGGAACTACCTGTAGTTTACAAGTGTTTTACATAGTAATACACTATAACTTTTCCTATTGTTTATACCTTGGGAGAATAGGTGATTTTATGTAAAGGGTTAAGCTATCAGTTTTTTCTTACTTTCAATGAAAGATGCATTCCTATTAATTTAAAATGGCAAACATTCTCCCATGCATTTTTTCATTCTTCGTTATATGTATTTATTATTTCTTTCTATTTATTTTGATATGGGACAAGATTCTCCATATGTCTATAAGTATATATATCCTTTTTTTTCGTTATTCTTTCAGGAACTCATATATCAATAATATGAATGTTGATGACACTGACCTAGAAATTGATTTCGAGCTGCCTATATGTCAAGGGGAAATTGAGGATTGTGATGATGATGAGGGATGTGATCTACCTTCTAAGCTACTAAAAATGGTGGAAAAGGAGGATAAACAGATTTTGCCTCATAAAGAGCTTATTGAGATTTTAAATTTGGGGTTATATGAGGATCAAGTAAAGATTGGTACCGTTCTATCTGCTGAAGGACGACATAATTTGATAGAATTGCTTCAAGAATACAATGATGTATTTCGTTGGTCATACGAAGACATGTAAGGTTTAGATACATAATTGATTGTACACAGATTACCGATAAATCCTGAATATAAGTCTGTGCAACAAAAGCTGAGAAGAATGAGACCCGAGATGCTGCTAAAAAAGTGAAGAAACAATTCGATGTTGGGTTTCTTAAAGTGGCCAAATATCATGAGTGGGTGGAAAATATCGTCCCAGTACCAAAGAAGGATGGGAAAGTTCATATGTGTGTTGACTACAGAGATCTCAATAGAGCCAGTCCAAAGGATAATTTTCCTTTGCTACACATAAATACTTTAATGGATAACACTCCTGGAAATTTTTTGTTCTCATTTATAGATGGTTTCTCTGGCTACAATCAAATCAAAATGCACCCTGAAGATATGGAAAAAATGACGTTTATCACTATGTGAGGAACATTTTGCTATAAAGTAATGCCATTTGGATTGAAAAACGTAGGGGCAACATATCAAAGGGACATGGTAACATTATTTCATGACATGATGCATAAAGAAATAGAAGTTTACGCCGATTATATGATTTTCAAAGCCAAGACAGAGAAAGAACACATTGAGAATTTAATTAAGCTCTTACAAAGGCTAAGAAAATGCCAGTTGAAACTTAACCCAAATAAGTGTACTTTTAGGGTGACATCTGGGAAGCTATTGGGATTTGTATTAAGCCAAAAAGGAATTGAAATAGATCCAGATAAAGTAAAAGTCATTCAATATTTTCCACCCCCACGAACACAAGAATTATATATTTCGATTTATTTCATACTTGACTGAAAAATGTGATCCCATACTTTGCCTCATTCGTAAGAATAATTCAGGGGAATAGGGTGATGATTGCCAAGAAGCATTCAAAGAAGTTAAACGATATTTTTCAAATACCCCAATCTTAGCCACTTATCTCATACAAACCCTTAATTATTTATTTGCCAGTTTGTGAAAATTTAATGGGGTGTGTATTAGGACAACACGACTAAACTGAGAAGAAGGAGAGGGGGGCTATCTATTATATTATTAAAAAGTTCACTGAATGTGAAACCAGATACTCACCAATTGAAAATTTGTGTTGTGCTTTAGTATGAGCTATCAGAAGGCTTAGGCAATATATGTTATATCACACCACTTGGCTTATATTCAAGCTTGATCCTTTGAAGTATCTAATGGGTATATCTGCATTATCTGGAAGATTAGTTTGTTGGCAAATCATGTTGTCAGATTTTGATATCGAATATGTAAGCCAGAAAGCGGTTAAAGGGAGTGCCATAGCGGAATTTATTACAAGTAGGGCTTTTTGAAGAATATGAGTCGTTGAACTTTGATTTCCTAGATGAAGATTTAATGGCTATTTCAGTGAAAGAAGCAGTTATATCCACCAGTAAATATTGGAAGCTGAACTTTAATGGTGCTTCAAATGCCTTGTGGCATGGGATTGGGGCAATTTTGGCCTCACCAAGTGGAGAGCATTATCCTTTCACTAGTCGGCTCAACTTTAATTGTAAAAACAATATGGCTGAGTATGAGGCTTGCGTTCTAGGTCTTAGAGCTGTTATCGAACGTAAGGTAAAAGTACTGAAGGTATATGGGGATTTATCTCTGGTAATTTACCAACTCAGGAGAGAATGAGAGACAAAAGATCCCAATCTTGTAGAATACCGTAAATTGGTTATAAAACTTATAAAAGAATTTGAAGAAATAACTTTTAATTACCTCCCCAAAGAAGAGAATCAAATGGCAGATGTCTTGGCCACTCTAGCAGCAACATTAAAGGTAAACAAGCACTCAAATATGATGTCCATCGAAATGCATGCTTATGAGTATCTAGCTCATTGCTTTAACATTGAAGAAGAAGATGATGAAAACCCCAAGTATTATGATATCTTGCAATATATAAGATATCAGAGTTATCCCAAGAAGGAGGCTGAGAATGATAAGAGAACTATTAAAAGAATGTCATCAGGGTATGTGCTCGATGGTGAGACCCTATACAAGAAAAGCCTGGATAAGGTCCTATTAAGGTGTGTGGACACCAAAGAAGCCAAAATAATTATTGAAGAAGTGCATGAAGGAGTATGTGGTACCCATGCCAATGGGCATGTATTGGCTAGACAAATTATACGATTTGGGTATTATTGATCAACTATGGAAACTGACTGCATCAATTATGCCCGAAAATGTCACAAGTGACAGATTTATAGATATAGGATATATACCCCTTCCCATTTGTTGCACGTGATGACAGCTCCGTGGCCATTCTCTGTGTGGGGCATGGATGTTATTGGATAAATTTCGCTGAAGGCTTTAAATCGCTATCTCTTCATTCTGGTAATAATAGATTACTTTACCATAATGGAAGAAACAACTTCATATGTAAACGTCACTCAGTTAACAATATGTAAATTCTTAAAAAAAAAGAAATCATTTGTAGATATGGCTTACCGAGGAGAATTATCTCTGACAATGCATTAAATTTAAACAATAAAATGATGGACTCGGTCTGTGAGCAATTCAAAATAAAACATCATAATTCCACCACTTATCGCTTGAAGATGAATGGGGTAGTAGAGGCTGCTAATAAGAACATTAAGAGGCTTATAGAAAATACAAGCGAGACTTATAAGGATTGGCATGAGATATTTCCATTTTCTCTGTTTTCTTATCGAACTTCAGTGCAGACATCAACTAGGGTAACTCAGTTTTTTTAGTCTATAGGATGGAAAATGCCCTTCCTATTGAGGTGGAAATTCCCTTACTTCGTGTTTTGTCAGAGGTAAAGCTAGAGGAAACATAATGGGCACAAGAAGATATGACCAATTGAATTTGATTGAAGAAAAGATATTGAAAGCTATTTGTCATGGTTAGATGTACCAGAAGCGTATGAGACGAGCAAACGATAAAAATGTTCACCTCTGATAGTTTCACAAAGGGGATCTAGTGCTTAGAAAGATCCTATCTATTCAAAAAGATTTTCGAGGAAAATGGTTGCCAAACTAGGAAGGACCTTATGCTGTAAAGAAAGCCTTTTCTGGAGGAGATATGGTCTTTACTGAGATGGATGGGTCGAAATTACCATACCAAGTGAATTCTGATGCGGTTAAGAGATATTTCATCTGATGATAAATAAAAAAAGAGAAAACAGAACAAAGAAAACAATAAAAAAATAAAGGGGGTTTAAGATGAAAATCTGAAAAGGGCGTCTTGAAACCAAATGAAGTCTCAAGTTGAAAACCCGCAAATGGCGACTTGAGTTTTGTTTAAATTTAGAATTCGTGCATGATGGAGGTTCTGAATTAATTTTGGAAGTCAAAAGAGCTCCTTATATGGGTGGTAACAATGTCAGGTGGTGATCTAGGTTAGGACTAGGGAATAATGAGTCTCGATTTAAACAACCAAGAAAGAAATTGAATGCACATGAGATTCAATATTGGGTTGTAATATCCAACATTTGGAGATTTGGTAGTCTAGAATGAGCTTCACACCCTTACGCATCATCACAACTTTCAAGATCCTTTTAACAGAAGCTACACTTGAGTCACTCTACGACATGCCAGTTCAAAAGCATAACTATTATTGATATATGAGTACGCATACTTCCTTGTTCTTTTACTTTTCCTAGTTAAAAGTTTACCATGTAGTTACTAAAAAATTCTCTACATATATATAAATAACAAGAGGTTTTTTTCTTGTTAATTTCATTTTTACAAGCATCTTACTTTGAAGATTAAAAAACATATAGTTTAACTTGAAGTACATGAGATCATGGTGTATTTTTGTGCAAAAAGTTTTGGAAAAGTGTAGGTGTTCTAAAGCTGACAATGGTTTTAACATGTAAGTTTGCATGATTACGAGAAACTAAAACCTTGGAGTACATATAAAGTCTCAGCCATTAAAGGATGACCCAAAATCATCGTCACTAACTGAGTAGTTGGTCATGGGTACTGGCAGATTTCAAAAACGGAGGAAATCAAGGTCATGTTTAACTGAAGAATATGGGATCAGGATTGTTAACTGGGGTGAACGGGTCATGTTTTCTATGCCCAAGATAAAACCAAGTTACAAGATGGCCAATGAAAGAGGATTCTCCTTCGAAAAAGAAAATACACTAAAATTGCATCATTGCACACATTTTTGGCATAAAATAGGGTCATGACATTCATAAATGCATGATGAACTATGTATTTAGAGGTTTCCCAAAAGAAAGCTAAATATTGAATATATTGAAACTTCAAGATAGGAGTAACCAGTTTAATGTTTTGAAAGGAGGGGTGTTTAAATGACAATTGAGCCAAAGCAGATTCACATATATGGTGGCTACGAGACAAGTTCCAACAAGAGAGATTGATTTTCAACAATTTTCTCAAATACTAGACCTTCAGGTATAATATTTTCAAGTTCTTAGGCATACACTAATGATTGGAAATGTTTTATTTTCAGGTTTGATCTTCAAAATGAATCGATTCTGGTTCAATTTCTTCCTAAAGAATGATGGAATGAATCAAAATCTTCTTGAGTCTGACCTCCCCTATAAAGTAGCGAAGCATATTCTTTCTTCTTTCAGATTTGATCTTCCTGAATAGCAGCGAAGCAAATTACATTCGATTCATCTTCCCTGAAGATGAGAGAAGTGGATCAAAGTTTTTCTTGAGTCTGACCCCATCTAAAGAGTAGCAAAACAAATTCTTTCTTCTTTCAGATTTGATCTTCCTGAAGAGCAGCGAAGAAAATCACATTCGATTCAATCTTCTCTAAAGAGCAGAGAAGTGGATCAAAGTAGATTCTTTCTTCTTTCAGATTTGATCTTCCTGAAGAGTAGCAAAGCAAATCACATTCGAATCAATCTTCCCTGAAGAGTAGAGAAGTGGATCAAAGTTTTTCTCGAGTCTGACCTCCCCTTAAGAGTAGTGGGGCATATTCTTTCTTATTTCAGATTTGATATTCCTGAAGAGCAGTGAAGCAAATCACATTCGATTCAAGCTTCCCTGAAGAGCAGAGAAGTGGATCAAAGTTTTCTCGAGTCTGACCTCCCCTAAAGAGTAGCAGAGTATATTTTCTTTCTTTCAGATTTGATCTTCCTGAAAAGCAACGAATCAAATCAAATGCGATTCAGTCTTCCATGAAGAACAGTGAAGCAAATCAAAATTTTTCAAGATCCGATTACCCGAAAAAGTGGAACAGATCAAGTCTGACGTACCCTGAAGTTATAGTGGAGTATATTAACCTTTCAAGTTTCTCATAACGGGACGAATACGACCATCCTTTGATCTTTTCTTTATTCTCATTGCACTACAATAAGCAAAGTGGGGCAACTTAGATGCTTATTTTTGTCCGGGGATTTTATTCGAGTTTTTGTTTGTGTATATATATATATTATTACTTTTGCTTATATAGGGGTTAGTTATTAATTATTATTATTACTATTAGCATTAACTATATGTTATTAGTTAAATATTTTCAAATTAAGTAGGAATTGTTAGGTTCTACCATTATCACGGTGTATGTCCATATATTATATGTTATATCGAATATGTAAACAAATAAATAATAAAATACTAATTAAAATATTTTATTTTTGTAGACCCAAATTACAAAAATTAATTACAACAAGCCTGAGCCAATTGATGGCCTAAATTGCAAAAATCACATTACATGGAGCCAGATTGAGAAACCAATCAAAATGAGCCAAAAACAATGAAGGAAACCATAGCTTCTTTGTTCAACACCACCGGGATATCTGGATTGTCAGATATATTTCCAATATGATGGTTCAGATCAAATTTAGTCAGGAACTAATTAAAGTTTCAAACTCTACATTTCGCGCAACCAAATTTTGACCTTTTGATTTGGCCCCAAAGAATCGACGACCCATATAAAGTGAACCTTATGGTTTTAAGGGGGTGTTTGGTTCAAAGAAATATAGCAAGAGAAAATCGCGAAATGACCCGGCCCTTTTGTGACCAAATCACCAACTAGCCAAAAAATGATAGAAAAGAAAAAGGAACCTACCTTTCCGGTTCAGAAATTTTTTTCGTCGTCGTTAAGATCCAAAACCAAGTCGAGTCGGAGGTAAAGCCCTCATCCCTTTGTTTTTTCCAATTGTTTGTGGGGTCATGGGGGTTCTTTTCGTGAAGATTTTAGCCTTAGGGTATTGGGTTTGTAAAGGTTTTCGTTGGTTAAGTTGTCTATCGGGTTCGGAGCCCTAGGGGAGAGTAGAGGTCATGGTGGTTGTTGGTTCTGCTGGGGTTGAAGGGAGTGACAAGAGAAAGAGTAGAGAACGACGTAGTAAGGTTTGTTTGACCTTTCATCAGGTTCGTTTGGGAGTGGAAGTCCATATGTCAGAGGTTAGAGAAGAGTAGAGAAAGGGATATAGGGTTTGAGTTAAGAGAAAAATGAGAGGGGATTTGAGTTATCTGAAACTAATGGGGTTAGTGTTTAGTTTTTTCCCAAAGAATTATATATATATATGATCACTGGAATGATGTCGTTTAGAAGGTCTAGGTCATCCGTTTTGCGCATGGGCTATTCATTGTATGAGTCACTCGAGTTTTCCATTTTTATTCAGTTTAGTCCTCAAATCGAGGTTTTCATGTTTCTAATTTTGTCTCCATATTGTACACGCATTTAATTTCAATCCTAAGTAATACTTTCTTTAATTTCTGTTATATTACACTTTTGACCTCTAAGTTTTTACATGTTTCATTTTAGTCCTATGTGTGTTTGGGGTTAATTATGATTTCAGTCCTTTTTCATAATGACGGTTTTATTTCAGTCTCAGTGTCTAGTATGGTATAATGTTTGTATTTCCACACCAATTTTTATCATGTTTGATGTTAAGATGGTAAAGTTTTTGTTCACTGTTATTTAGTCTTTATTTTAATAAGTATGCTTAGTTTCTAAAATTTACATTTTGAGGTGCTATGTTTCTAATTTTTTGTATTTGAGTCATGTTTATGCATTATATGTTAATACATGTTTATTTTAATATATTGTAGTACAAAAAATATATGTATATAATTTTTCATGAAAATGTCACTTCAAATGATAGTTTTTCATATATTCTTTAATATTTAGATGATCACATAATATTTTTTAATTAATTCATGTATGTTATCCTCACGAGCATCATCCTACCCAACTCAAATAATTGGTTAAGGGTAATACTATTTTATTTTAGAATTGTCATTAAACGATTGTCTTAACTTATAAGAAAGTTGTTCCGATGATTTTAAAATGAAAATCTATCCCGTTAAATAAAGCCCTAAAATTTCACTACACCTAAAAATTAGGAATTAGAGAACAATAAATGTTTGTCTATTTAAATTCTTCGAGAAAAGATCGTTAGAACTTATCTAAGGTATGATCTAGACGCCTTTAAATAATCGAATATTCTTATTCTTTTTTTAAAAAAATATCAGTAATTTTTAATTTAAATTATTTTGGTGCATTTGAATATTATGATTGAATTGTAATGTTTCTTTATTTCGATTGGAGTAAGAATTGATTGCCTCAAGGTATGAGTAGTTATGTCCTTCTCGATAGGAAATAATTAAATATTATTAGATTTCATTTTAAAATTCATAAATTGTTGTTTTATGGGATCATAAGCTAAATTAAATTCGAATTTATAAATTTCATTGCAAAGACAATTAATTAATCGATTAGGTACCGATTTAGGGCATTGTGGGGGTGGTAATCCTTCCCCACGCTAACCGACTCCCGAACTCGAATTTCGGTAACGCATACCTCAAATTTGTTGTTTTAACTAAAATTAATATTTTTATTAAAATGACAAAATATGTTTTTGGGTGCCCAATCACACCCTAATCAAAGATTGGTGGCGACTCCTCGAATCATACGTCTTTTCTATTTTAAAGTGAATCCCAAACTTTTCGAAGCAAAATAGATTTTTTAAAATCACATCACTTTTAATTAAAAAATATCATAAAGAGATAATTAAAAAATGTGGAGTTTTTAAAATCTCGAAAAGAAGAAAAAATTGTTGACACTTCGGTCATAATGTCAGTCAACTGATTTGCTGAAAAAACATAGCCCACCTGTATGACACCTTGTTGTATTTTTTCGTGTACAAAATAAAAATCGATCTCCATATGTTTCATCCTTTCATGAAAAATCGGATTCGCTACAATTTATAGTGCAACCTTATTATCGCAATAAAGTTTAGCAGTTTGAAGCTTGTCAACTCCCATTTCTTCCAATAATCCTGTCAACCACATATCTTCAGCTGTTGTTGCAGTCATAATTCAATATTCAACCTCTGCAGATGACCTCGCTGTGGTATTTTACTTCTTTGACTTTCACGAAATCAAAGAGTTCCCTAATTTGATACAGAACCCAGTAATAAACTTTCTAGTCATCAAGCACGTTGTCCAATCTGCATCACAGTAAGCAGTCAACTGACACTATCATGTTGATAACAATGAAATTCCCCGCCCTAAATCTTTCTTAATAATCACACGAAGTGCTGCCTCCATATGAGTCTTCGTAGACTGCTGCGTAAATTGGCTCAAATGATGAACTGCATTGGTAATCTCTAGCCTAGTATGAGTCAAATATATAATTCCTCCAATCAATCTTTGAAAGACTTAGTTTTCCTCTATCAACACCTAACCACTATTGTCCTCTTACTTGCTGCTTTCACCAGTCTATAAATCCAAATCAAGTTTTGTGAGCTAACATTATGTTCCATTGGTGTACAAATAAGTTTGGCTCATTCCAATCCATCATCTTCAATGATTCTAAAGCATATTTCCTCTAATTTATCAACATGCCATCTTTAGATCTAAAAACCCAAAAAATATTTAACTTCCCCTAAATCTTTCATTTTAAAACTGGCATTCAAAGTTTCGTTTAGACTATTTACCATTGTAACATCATTACTAGTTATCAACAAATCATCTACATATACAAGCAAGACAACAATTCTAGTCTCTTGATTCTTTGTAAATAATGAATAATCAAACCTGCTATGCACATCTCCAACATCAACTAAAGCCTCAGTGAACCTTGCATTGCATTGTCTTGAGGCCTGTTTAATTTCATAAATAGACTTTTGAAGTCTGCAAACAATATTCTCCCCTTGATTACAAAGCCCCTCTGGTATCCTCATGTATACTTCTTCAGTTAAGTTAGCTTGAAGGAAGACATTATACACATCCATCTGAAACAGAGGTCAATTTCGTAAAGAGGTAAAAACTAGCACAGTCCTCACTATAACAAGCTTGGTAACAGAAAAAAAAAGTATCTACATAGTCTACTCCTAACTTTTGGATTAACCCTTTGCAACCAACCATGACTTATAATGTTCAACCTCTTCATTCGATTTATACTTAACCTTATACACTCATTTGCAGCCAATGGGTCCTACTTTATGGCTTGAATCCATAAAGGGTTTTCAATAGCTCCAACATAAGTATAAGGTTCTACTATAGAAGTGGAAGAAGAAAGAAAATCTTGTGTATGCAAAGAAAGAAGATACTAATATATTCACAGATGAAGTATTCGCCCAAAGCAAAATACTGGCAAGAAATATACTTATTCAACTAAATAGAAGGCTTTGATACTCTGGAAGACCTCCTAAGATCCTGATCTAACTAAGAAATAACAATTTGGTCAGACTATAAATTTTTAGAATATGAATAAGACACATTAAAAGAATTTGAATGAACTGGTGGGGGAATAAATATGATGAGCAACTTCCTTTGATGAATTTCCAAACAAAACAAGTGAAGAAGGTTGTAATATCCCAAATTTTTTGTTAGTGATCAAAATGTAAGTTTTGAAAGTTTAGTGGCTAAAGTATTAAAAATATAAAATGCTTAGGGACCTAAGTAGTAATTTTACCAAAAATAATTTTATTTCATAAATAAACAGTTTACTTTTGAGAGTGAGGTTTTATTGAAATCATATTATTGATCCAAAATTTATGTTAAAAACTAGAAAGGGTTAAAGTTCGATAAAAATTCGACAAATCGGATCGAATAGAAATTTTGAGAAATTTTGAAGGATTATAAATTAGACTTGAAAATATTATTTCCACATTTTAAAATGATGAAAAATAATATAAACCATTGGATTTTAGGATTTACTTCCATGTTAAATTTGAATCGTTGGATTAAAGTGGAAAGATTGTAATTTTTGGAAAGTTGCATAGATAAAATTGTAAAGGGTGAAATATTTTGTTCATCATTAACTTTTTGGAAGATGATAAGGTTTATGTGGCTTGGTTTGATGGTAAATACAAAGTTTTATTAAGGGTAAATTGGTCTTTTCCTAATTAAATGAATTTAATATTCATTTAAGCTTAAATTAATGATAAATTATCATGAAATTAATCTAATGTTTCATGAAATCTTTGTTTATCTTTCTCTCCAAGTTGTGAACCCTCTCCATAGGGAAGAGAAAATTTATTTCCAATTCCTTTGGATTTTGGATCATGCCTTGAAATATAAAATTGTTCTAAACGAAAAAAACGCTATCTTTTGGTACCATTTATGCTTGCTAATCTTGCTTGATTTCAAAGATAATTAATTTTAGGTTTTATGGAATTAACGATGAATCTTGATTTTTTATGTTTTAGATTCATTTCCAGGTTTGTTTAATGATTAAAACATGTTCAATCCTCCAAGAAATGCTTCCTTAAGTTTCAACCAAACACTAAAGTTAGGAGAAATTTTGGTTTTGATGAAATTTGATTAGGGATTTGATTATAGAGATTTTATAAGGTTGGATCGAGGTTGATTTCATGTTCGAATCGAATCAAAATCAAGTAAAATCATGAAAACCCTAGCTTTGAACTCTGAAGTATTCGACCTTGGCTTAAATGGATGAGAAAATTTTTGGAAGCTTGGAAAGTTTGGTAATTTACAACATGCAATATTTGAATAGTTTGGGGTACTTTAAGATGTCTTTATAATTGTAAATGTACTTGGTTGGTAAGTAATTCAATGCTGGAATTTTTAGAATTGAAATTTAAGTGAGTAAATGGTGAAGGACCATTTTACTTAAATGGGAAAAGTTGGTGCCAATATTAAAAGAATTCATAAATGTTGAAGTATTCGATATCAAATAAGTATTGATAGTAATTATAGATTTTTTTTTGGAAATGTATTTATGTTGTTACAATACTAACATATGTATCGATATAAATTTGTGATTTTGTACAGATCGTGATTGACTTTGTTATCGAAGCTAATCGAGTATAAAAAGGAATATATTTAGAGCTTAGCGAGGCAAATCTTTTGAAATATATAGTGTCAAGGTGAGTGCAATGCATGCATGACATTATTCATGGATGTTTATACATCATTAGAAAGACTTGCCATGAGTCTACCTTAATTACATTAGCAAGATATTTGTGTCATTTATCATGTATTTGACATGTTTGACTATGTCAATGGTTAAATAGAAAATGCATTGATCACTTGTGGATACATATATGTGAATGTTATTTTAGGTATGAACTGCCCAAATGCTGAATGAAATTGATACATTGTTATGGATGAATCAAGAATAGACTATAGGCCCAAGTGAGTTATTGAGGGACATGGTATAGTTGGCATGCCATAGACTCCAACAGTAGTTTGCATGTTCGAGACTACACTAAAGTATAGTTAGTGTATATAGTGGGCACAACCTTATGTGTCATATACGGGACTGTACTTAAGTATACCTAGTACAGAGGGTGGACACAACCTTATGTGTCATACTCGGGCTAGCACTACGGTGCATATCTATGTATATATTTGACTTTTGTACCCAGGGTCCTCAAGGTTTACATTTTGGACTATGGTTTATTGAAAATATTTTATATTGCACCATTATCATCCTTACTTTAGTAACTTAATGGATACACATGTAAGTGATCATGTTACATGTGATTATGACAAATGGTTACATATTATAGATGTATTGCACTATTTATTATTGTTGATTTTCTCACTAAGTGTATACTTAGTGTATGATGATTTTCATGCGTATATAAAGATCATGAGTAAGGAGTACTAAGCAACCCCAAGCATCAAGGAATATATTACAGTATCAATAAGACATCCTTCGATGTAATTTTGACTTAGTTAGTGGCATGTACTTATGAATGTCCTAGTTGTTTTGTTGACCTATTTTGGAACTAGTTTGTAATGGCTAAACTAAACTATTTTACTATATTTCACTATGGATAGTATTAACTAGTATTATTGTTATAAAGGGACGTATTTTAATAAGGGATAAATGGTTGAGAAGGGCACAACCCAGATGAAAAGTCAAAAGAAAAACAATCTTCATGAAAACGAACATCTCTATTAACAAAAAAAAGTTTTAATAACCAAACAAAACATAAGATATCCTTTCTGAGTAGCAGAATATCCCATGAACACTACATGAGTAGCTTTAGGAGAAAATTCATCACTGTAATTAGGTTGAGTAACATATCCTAGACAACCAAAAACTTTTAAATGAGACAAAGAAGGTGGCTCTTGATGAAATAGCTCAAAAAAAGATTTCCAAAGAAGAATAGCATAAGGAAACCTATCAATTAGGTAACATGCAGTCCATACACACCCATCTCAAAATTTCAAAGGATTTTTAGAATGTAGCTTAAGGGCCCTCGTAACTTCTAAAAGGTGTTTATGTTTTTTTATAACAATCTCATTCCATTGATGGGCATGAAAATAATAATTTTTGTAAAGAATACCTAGGGGAAAAAATAAAGAAGGACACTCTAAATTGAAAAACTCAGAACCATTGTGTGAGTTTTAGAGAAACTAAACTAATTTTTGAATTTTATTCTCTTTTACTACTTTTTACAAAGTAAAGACAATTCTTACTTATAGGCCTCTGCAACAAATAACTCTCTAACGAATTATTAAAAAATTAAAATTTAAAAACTAAAACTAATAACCTACTATTTAGGGATCTTTAACCGATAGAATCTATAATCAACACTCCCCCTCAAGCTGGGGAGTATACATTGTAGAGCCCCAGCTTGGATGTAAGATCATCAAAAGTGGTTTTTGGAAGTTCCTTGGTGAGTATATCAACTAGTTGTTGGTGAGTAGAAACGCAATTAAGTTTAATAGTCCCATTCGAATCTTCTCTAAAACGAAATGACGATATATCTCCACATATTGCATCCTGCATGATGCACCAGATTCTTGGCAATATTGATTGTTGATTGATTATCACAATTGAGGTCAAAACCGGTGTCATGATTCAACCCTAGTTCTACTAAAAATTATTGTATCCAAATTCCTTCACAAAGCCCTCGTGACAAGGCTCAAAACTCAACTTCTGCACTGCTCCTTGAGACCACATTCTATTTTTTACTCCTCCATATCACTAAATTGACCCAAACACAAGCACAATACCCAGTTTTTGACCTCCTGGATGTAAGTTCACCAGCCCAACTTGCATCTGTGAAGGCTTCAACCTTTCTAATTGAGTTTTCACAAAAAAATCCATGACTAGGTGTCATTTTCAAGTATCTTAAGATCCTGATTAGGCCTCTAGATGTTCCTCCTTAGGGTCACTCATAAATTGGCTTACGATGATCACCGAGAAAGCAATATCTGGACTTGTAAGAGATAGATAATTGAGCTTACCTACTAATCGTTAATAGCCTCCCTTATCAACTGGAGGACCACCACCATCAGTTTTGAACTTTAGGTTATACTCCATGGGTGTCTCAACATGCTTGCGACACATCATACCAGTTTCAAATATCAAATCTAAAACATATTTCCTTTGATTTATCACAATGACACTAGTTGTTCTAGCCATTTCCATACCCAGGAAATACCTTAAGGAACTAAGGACCTTAGTTTCAAATTCCTTTACCAAGAAATTCTTTAACCTCAAAATTTTAGAAGAATAATCACCAGTGATGATTATATAATCAACATAGATAATTAGAATAGTCTTATTATTTCCAAAATTTGTTTTAACAAACAAATTATGATCAACCTGGTACTGAAGATCGCCGAAATGTAAAAAAACTTTGGTAAAACTCTCAAACCAAGCACATGGCGACTACTTAATGTCATAGAAAGACTTTAGCAGTTTGCAAACTTGTCTCATATTAGAAGTCGAATATGAGCTAGGTGGTTTCTGCATATACACTTCCTCCTCCAAAGTACCATTGAGAAAATATTTTTTAACATTGAGCTAATGAAGTGGCCAATATAAATTTGCAACAAGATACAATAATATGTGAACGGTGTTGAGTTTTGCAACTTATGAAAAAGTTTATTGATAATCAATCCCATAAGACTGAGTGAAACCTCTTGTCACCAACATTGCCTTGAATTGTTCAATGCTTCCATCCACATTATATTTAATTGTAAATAGCCACTTGCAATTTACAACTTTTTTTTTCGGAAGGTAAATCAGTCATAATCTAAGTTTTGTTTGCCTACAATGCCTAAATCTCTTTCTCGATAGCCTTCCTCCACCTACGATCCTTTAAGGTCTCATCAACCGTTTTAGGAATTGAGCAGGTATCAATCTGGGTTGTAAAGGCCTTGAATGAAGGCATAAGCCTCCCATATGCCACATACTTCTAAATTAGGTACTGAGTACAAATCCTTACACCTTTCCTTAAGTCAGAAGAATCAATTAAAGGAGAAATAGTTGTACATTAAAAGATGTTATACCTTCATCACCATTCAAGGAAATTGGAATCAGATCAAGTTCATGAGCGGTCCTAAACTATGTAGTAGGATATTTCTTCCTCTTCGTATAAACATTGAGTTCTCTTGATTCAGCCTGAGAATGAGTAGTTTTGGGTAGAGGGAATGATTCAATTTGTGGTAATGGTAAAACTTGTAGAGGGTTGGAAAAAGAAGATGTAAGTGGTACATCAAGGGGTAAAAGAACTTGTTGTTGCTGAAATTCATTCAAACTCTCCCCCTAAAATTCAGAATTGGAAAAATAAGGTTGAAACTCATTAAATGTAACATCCATAGAGACATGGGTTTAAGAGAGGAATAGCTAAGGAAAATACACTTAGCATCCCATGGATCTAAATTACCCCGATATTGTTTATGAATATGGACAAAAACAGATCATCCAAACACTCGAACATGAAGGGTATAATCCATGGATTTAAAAATGGATAGTTTTGAAGTAACATCTCTTTTGGTGTTTGAAATATCAAAATCTAGCTAGGTAAGCAGTTTTTGAGGTAGGTGGTAGTAAGTAAGGTCTCGCCCCAAAATCGTTTAGGTACATTTGTTGAAAACAACAAATAACAAGTTATCTCCAGAAGATGCTTGTTTCTCGTCTCTGTCACCCCATTTTGTTGGGGAGTATCAACACACGAGCTTATGTGAATAATGTCTTTTCTATAAAGAAATGAACCCAAGGTGTTGGTAAAAAACTCACTGCCATTGTCACTCTTGAGGATTTTGTTATCAAATTGGGTTTGAAGTATATGATAAAAGGTTTCAAAATACTCTCAGTTTCAGATTTGGTACTCATTAAATACATCCAAGTTGTTCGAGTGTGATCATTAATAATGGACATAAACCATTTAGCCCATGTTACATTAGGAATAGACGAGGGACCCCAAATATCAGTATGAATAAGTGAGAAAGGTTGGGACGGTTGATAAATTGAAGATAAAAAAGAAGATCATTTATATTTTGCAAGTTGAAAGACATCACAAGTAAAACAAGAGATTTTTTATTGATAAATAAGGAAGGGAACAACTTTTGCATGAAATGAAAGTTCAAGTGACCAAGGCGAAAATGCCATAGCATAATGTTATTTGAATTTAAAGATTATAAAGTGGCAGAGAAATAAACAAAAGAAGAATTGGAAGCACAGTCTGATTGAGCTTGTCGTTGAGGATAAGAACAACCTTTAAGAATGCATACACCACTACACAATTTAGTATTGCCAATCACCCTCTCCGAGTTCATTTCTTGAAAATCATAGCCATGAGAACTGAAATTAGTGAGGCAGATCAAATTAGTGCCCAATTTACTAATAGACAAAAAACCTTAACAAATCGTTGAACCATAGGCTACATGAAATCGATGAACAAGTTTTGATTTCCTGTCATATGATTAGTAGCACCCGAGTCCACAATCCAAGAAAACAGATAAGTATTGGTTAGGAAGAAATCACTACCAAACGGATTCATGGTCGTAGGAGTTTGGTCAACACAAGACAAATTTTGTTGAATCAACTGGTTTAATTCTTCAAACTGTTGTTAATTGAAGTTAAGAGATGAGTCTAATAGTGGAACATTGGCGGAAAGAGTCTGTTGGGGTCGTTAGCATTGGAGTTTCCAATCAGCAGGTCAACCACGTAGTTTTAATCAATTATTCTTTAAGTGACCCACCCGTCAACAATGATCACACCAGGACTTACCAAATTTTTGTTTTTCTGTAAGTGGCAGAAGAATCAGCAAGGACATCACTGCTATGATAAATATCGCTGTAAGAATTAATTTTCGAGGAAGAGGATGGAGCCACCGGAGAGAAATAGAAACGGTAATCCTAAACTGATACCATGTGAGTTTTAGATAAGCTAAATTGATTTTTGAATTTTATCCTCTTTCACTACATTTTACAAAGTAAAGACTATTCTTATTTATAGGTCTCTGCAACAAATAACTCTAACAAATTATTTCAAATTTAAAATTTAAAAACGAAAACTACCAGCGTAATATTTTAGGATTTCTAACTGACATAATCTATAACCAACACATTGTTACTTCAAATGATTTTAACATTTGATTAAAATTGATTTTGAATGAAAGAAAATAACTTTTTAAGGAAATAATGGTATCAAATTTAAGTATAAACAGATACATCCATGTCATCCTAGTGCAGTCATCAACTATTGTAAGAAAAACTCAATGTTCACTATGAGTAGATACTCGATAAGCACCCCATAAATCTACATGAATTGACTAAAAGAATGTTTCTAACCTAGACTGACTAGATGAAAATAGATACCTAGTTTACTTAGCTAATGGGAAAATAGAACAAGTATGCACTGTAGAAGTATTAAAATTACAATCAGCAAGCAAAGGAATATTGTACAATTTTGAAAAAGAAGCATGCCCCGAATGTGCATACCACATCGAGGTTTTATTAACAGAGGAAAACATACATTGGGAAGAAGGATTACATGACATATTTAATATTTTAAAAATGAAGAACAAGGAACAAACAATTCAGACACCTCAAGAACATATAAACCTCCTCTTTTCCTACCAATCATCTGCATCTTACCACTAAAGAGATCTTAAAAGACATAAAAATCATGATAAAACTGAACCACACAGTTCAAATTTGTAATTTTCCTTAAAACATATAATAGGTTGTGAGTAAAACTATTCACATAGAGAATATCATGTAACACATGTATGGAACCAATAGAAACAGTGTTTTAAAAAGCGCGCCTGAGGCACTTTGAGGCGCTAGGCGAGTCGAGGCATTTAGAAGAAAGCCTCCGACCACCAAGGCGACGGCGAGTACATGAGGCGGCGATTCAGCCGTCGGAGGCGACGAGGCGATGCTTTTAGCGATTCACGTACAATGACACATTTCAGATTGAGCTTTAGATTTTATGCTCTGGGCTCAATTTTCTTCCAACAGTCAGACCTTTTAAATGCAGATTACTTACATCGATGTATTCCTGGAAATTTGAACCGTCTCTTGACCTTCTAACTTCCAATTTTTTAATTATTGTATGTCTATAAATCATGATCCAAGCTCTCTAGTTTCTCCGATGCATACCCTGGAGCTTCTTTTCCCTCCTAAATTTTTCTTTCTCCATCCTCCATTCATGCTTAATTCAACGATTGTTCTACATTGAAGTTGAAAGCAGGCTCCTTTCTCAGTTTCTCCTATATCCTTTCTTGATTTTCTCCATTAAAGTAAGTCTTAATTTTTAAATTTGTATCACTGTAGTGTATGTAATATGCAATCTTCTTTTCTTTTCCCCTCGACTTCTACATGGTTAATTTGCTTCACTGTAATTTATTAGATTGTTTTTCTAAAATGGCCACCAACAATGCTACCAGTTCCGTTCATGATGCTATTGATCCGGGGAGGAAATAGTAACCTGACCCACGAATCTAGATTTACTTGCAAATTTGTGGAAAACCACTACTAGAGGAGTATACTGAGTAAAACAACATTTAATCAGAGGTTTAAAAATTCTAAATGATGCCCCAAGTGTCCCGATCATGTGTGTGAAGTAAGACTACATGATCCAGAAAGAAAGTGGAAAAATACCGACGTTTCCCAACGAATGAAGTGGAAGTTGATGAGTACGATGAAGAGAATGATGATGGTGCGGGAGAAGGAGGTAGCAAGGTTCCCCCTCTTAAAAAAACAAAACAAAAAGGTCCCATGGATAAGTTTTTCGCTAAAAAACCAGAAGACATACTCAAAGGTAGAAAAGGTGGGAAACAACAAAATAAACGAAGTGTATCGAAAGACCTTAGGGACAAGGCTTGTAGAGATAGCTCGCTGGTTTTACGATGCGGGCTACCTTTAACGAGGCGTCTTATGATACTTTCACATGCAATGGAAGCGGTTGCTCAATTTGGCCCGGGATTCAAATCATCAAGCATGCATGAGCTTAGAGTTCCTTTGCTTAAATGAGGTAGAATCCACCCAAAACGTTGAAATTACAAGAAAGAATGGGCTTAAAAGGTTGCTCAATTCTCTAGATCGATGGTATGATTCAACTGTTCAGAAAGATATCGTGAACTTTTTAGTGAATTCTCCTAAAGGTTCGGTCTTTCTAAAATCGTTGGATGTCTCAAAAATTAAAAAGGATGCAAACACATTGTTTAAAATGTTTGATGATATGGTGGAAGTGATAGGAGAGGAGAATGTATTGCAAGTGGTGACAGACAATGCATCTAATTATGTTAAAGCAGGTAGGTATACAATATACTAAACAATTAACATATGCTTACATAGTTACTTGTTTTGAATATTCTTGCTTCTCCCTTTAATCTTTTATTTCTCTCTCTTTTAGGAATACTTTGAAAAGTGCCATCTTCATGAATGGTTATATCTATAACCATGTTGCCATTGTCAACATGATGAGGAGGTTTACAAATCAAAGAAACCTACATAGGCCCACAATCACTAGATTTGCAGCATCGTTCATCACTCTCGCCCAGATGCATAAGCAAAAAAACAATTTGCGAAAGATGATCACTTCTCCAGAATGGAACAATACCACTTGGTCAAAGGATCCTACTGGGAAGAGACTAACATCAATTATTTTGCAAGAACGCTTTTGGAGAAATATAGTGTATGTTTTGAAGTTGACATGACCTATTGTCAAGGTATTGGGAATGGTAGATGGAAACAAAAAGCCAGCCATGGGATATATCTGAGTCTATAGATATGGCTAAATAGACTATCGCTCTTAGTTTCTTACACAAAGAAGAACACTATAAGAAAGCTTTTGAGTATATTGATGCAAGGTGGGATTGCCAACTTCATAGGCCATTGCATGCAGCCGGGTTTTTTTTTAAATCCGGAAATGTATTACGAGAATCCAGAGAATGAAATGTGTGCAGAGGTTATGAACGGGTTGTATGCTTGCATTCAAAGGCTGGTACCTGATTTGAGCACTCAAGATAAGATTGGGGAACAATTAGACTTGTATCAAAATGCCCAAGGTCTTTTTGGCAATCCGATGGCTATAAGACAAAGAAAGAAAAGAGCTCCAGGTAAAAAACATACACACAGACGCATATATGTATAATATATATATATATCATACCTCACAAAATTAAATTTTGATTTATTTATATGTTAACATCGGATTGGTTGTTTACATAAAGAGCCTCAGCACCGGAATTACAAAAATTTGCAATCTGAGTTCTTAGCCTAACTTGTAGTGCTACGGGTTGCGAGAGGAACTGGAGCGTTTTTCAACAACTTCATTCAAAAAGGAGAAATAGATTGGCACAAAGTCATTTAAATGACATGGTGTATTTCAAGTTTAATCGTGCTTTGCGACGGAGATATCAAAGAAAGGACACCACATATCCTATTATTTTGAAGGAAATAGATGAAAGCAACAAGTGGTTGATGGGCCATATGGACAATGAAGATGGTGAGGATGACGAATTTGTCTTTGATGGAGATGATTTAACATGGTCTGTTGTTGATAAAGCTTTCGGGGGCATCTCAAGCTACTTATTCCACTAGAATAACATCTATATCAAGTTCATCAAGAGATAGAGGAAAGGGTGTTGCCCAAACCTCCACTCGTAGAAGGCCCTCTACTGGACTAAATTGATTGAAGACGATTAAGAGATAGACAGGATATTGGACTTTTCGAAGATGATAGGGGAGGAGGTGCTTGGATTGATGTTGATTATGATGATGATGAAGACAAGTTTTAGGCATTTTGATTATTGATAATGTTTTTTATTTGTCTTTTTGAGATACAATATGACATATGCTACTTGGTGTTTTTTCTTATTAAGTTAATTATTAAGTTGTTTTGTGTTTGAGGTATGGTTATAAAATATTTACAAATGTTTTGTAAAATTAAGCGCCTCGCGTACGTGAATCCCTTGCCTCAAAGCACCTCAAAAATTGAGGCTCTCGGGTAGCTAATCGCCTTTGAACGCCTCGTGCCTTTTAAAACACTGAATAGAAATCAAACCAATATGTGTAATACGAAGGGTGGTAGATTCGGGAGATGAACAAATCCCGAAGAACATAAAATAGGATTAATCAAGCATTGAACATTAGATAATAAATGGTCTATAGCACCAATGTTAAGAATACATGAAATTGAACTAGACTCAGCAGGTAAACATCTAGAAATCATACATGCAAAGTTGGCAGTAAAAGCACCAGGTTCAGAAGGATTGCCTTTACTTAATAATCCTATGAGTTAATTATACTGCTCTATTTTCAAGGTAGTTGCCATTGCAGAATATGACTCAGAAACTTAAACAGATGTTTCAGGAACCTCTGATTTTACTACTATGGTCGTAGGAACACCCTTGTGTTTAGTAAATTTAAAATCAAGGGGACCATTGAGATGATAACATTGATTCCTTGTATGACCTTTAATTTTACAAAACTAGTAGACACCATTAAATCGATCGTGACGAGTAATAGAAAAATTAGAATAAATAGCAATTGAATCAAAGATAAGAGAAATTCTTGATGAATAAATGTGTTGGGATTCTCCTTGTACTACCATAGAATAGGCATGATTGACAGAAAGAATGAGATACATGATAAGGATTTGACTCACTATAGCAGTATATGTTTCATTAAGACTCATTAAAAACTTAAGCAAACGTTGTTGATGAATGTGCTACAAATTTTGTCTCGATTCCTCACAATTGCAAGAACTAATTGGGACTAAAGAAGAATACTCATCTTAAAGAATTTTTAAACGAGTGAAATAAGTAGAAATAGATGAGTCACCTAGCGTGAATAAAGTGATATCTTGATGAAGAAAAAATATATGCGATCCATCAATGTTACTGGATCGTTCCTTCAAATCCTTCCATACAAACGTAGTTGTAGACACAAACACCAAACCCGCAGAAAGCTTAGTGCTCACCATGCTAAGAATATAAGAAAGAACAATCGCGTTACAGCGATCCCACTATGACTATAAGGCTACCCCATAATCTCACAATAATAGTCACCATCAACAAACCCTATTTTTTAGCTAACAATACAATCCTCATCAAATGGCTCCCAAGAGTATATGTTTCAATTTTTGTCAATTGGTGAGAAACAATAATCATTTTAGGCATATTAAAAAGATATAGATAAAGAAGAATTCTAAAATCAACAAATTCATACCAAGACATGGAAAATGGAGAAAAAATTGGGAACAAACAGAGAAAAATGAAGACCTAAAGGATCGAGGAAAAATTTTTTAAAAAAAAAGAGAGAAAATTGAGGCTTTCACCTATACCATGTAAAGATTACACGTGTAATAAATAATGCCTCATATTCTCATTGTTGTAAAACAAGTAAAAACATAAAATAAAAAATGTATTTCTCATTGATTTCTCTCTAGTTTACACAAGGACTTATCTTATAGATTTAGATTCTTTATAGAATTATAACATTGTCATTTACTTTATAACAAACTTGTCAGCTCATGCAACAGATTTCACACGTAGCACTAACCAACTCTCCACACAACATAACTCTATATTGGCTCAACATTCTCCCTACTTCTCAGGTTCTTCCATGACACGAACCCTTTGTCTAAACTCTACAAAAGATGATTTAGTCAACAGTTTGGTTAAGTCATCAGTAACTTGATGACCAGTAGGTATGTAATTTACATTAAGCTTTTTTCCCTATACCTTCTCACAAACAAAGCCCATGTCAAGCTCTACATGCTTCATTTTCATATGAAACATAGGGTTAGCACTCATTACTACTTCTCTTGTGTTGTCACACCATACTACAGGTATTATATTCGTTTCTTGACCCATGTCAACAAGCAAAGTCTTAACCCAGACAACTTTAGAGACCACATCTACAATACTATGAAATTCTACCTCAGTGGTTGATCTAGCAACTGTTCTTTGCTTCTTAGAACTCCAAGAGATTATATTAATGCCAAGGAATACGCAGGAACCAATCATTGATCGGTGGTCATCGGCATTGCTCGTCCAATAAACGTCAGCAAAAGCGATTACCTTCGAAGGAGATCCTTCCTTAAACACAAGTCCATAATGAAGTGTGCCATATGAATACCGTAAAATTATCTTTACATCTATCCAATGTCCTTCACATGTGGCATACAAGTATTGAGCAACTCCATGAACTCTAAATGTTATATCTAGACAAGTGTGTGTTAGATAGAGTAAAGCTCCAATGATACTTCTACAGAACTAAAGATCATCAAGCATTTTACCAGACTCACCTGTGAGCTTGGAAAAAATTGCCATCAGTGATGGAGCTGGCTTTGCTTCATCCATTTTGTTTTTTTTTCTATCAACTCTTTAATAAATTTTCGTTAGAGAAGCACTAGATGATCATGAGTTCTGGTAACTTCAATGCCCAAAAAGAATCATAAGTCACCAAAATCTTTCAAAGAAAATTGATCACCAATACAGTGAATAACCTTTTCTGTAATACCTCAAATATTAGGCCAATGATTATTTTGAAAGGGTTTAAAAAAATTAGGAGGATTAAATTGAATAAATGGTAAAGTATAAGAAATGATTTAATTAAGACCAATTAGTAAGAATAGAATAATAAAAGGGCATTTTGGTCCTTTAGATTGAAATGAATTTAAAATTCATTTTATTAGGGATTTAAGAAAGGGGAAAAAGGGAAAGTGGAAAAACAAAACTAAGTTATCTACTCTTCTTCCTCCCCATGATCGTGCTCTCCTCCAAAGTCAAAGGTAAGGCTTCAACTAACTAGTTTTTCCTTTCGTTTTTGGTTTGTTCATGAAACCTTAAGTGATGTGGAAGCTTAAGGAAGGGTTAAAAGGATTAAAACTAAGAAATAGATGATTTATTTGAGATTGAAGAAAATGAGTTTTTGAATGGTATGTTGAAATATGAGTTTTTATTGAGGTTTACTAGTAGAATTGACTTGCCAAAGAAAAAAAAAAGAAGATATTAGAAGCCTTGGATGTGATTAAAAACATTATAGAAAAAGTAGCATGATTCTTAGTTCGAGATGTTCTTTGGTAAATGGAGTAAAATTAGTTGGGTTAAGTGATGTTAAGTTTAAGGGTATTATTTGAGGTAAAAGTAAGAGTTTTAACCAAAAATTTAGTAAAATTTGAGCTAAAAATTGGAAAATATGGGTTGGGGTATCGTTACTAGAAGAACAGTACCGATACTATAGGTTTAAAATTGAATAATTACGATGAATAATATCAATACTGATGCAATTATTATCGATACTGTTGTGGGTATTGATACTAAGAGAAAAGGGTCAATACCATAGATTCTAGAATGCATAAATGGTATCGATACTGAAAGGGAGTATCGGTACCATAGTATAGAAGTATCGATACCATGGTAGGGGTACCGATAGTATTGAGCCTGGAATTGTAAGATAGGTTGAAATTGTAATAGAAATTAAAAATAATAGTACTTTTGAGTATTATTAAAGTATAAATGTTAGGGAATATACTAACATTGGTATGGTATGTGTCTTTAATAGATGCTTGTGTAGATCCTAACCAAGCTCTTGAGTCATGCAAGAAAAAGGCAAAGACAAAGTTGTCGAATAGTTGGACATCATTGCAACTTATTAGTGAGGCTTATAAGGTGAGTGCATTTATTGTACTTGTATAAAAGGAGAAAAACTCACAATGAGTCAATCTCGAATGTTTTGTTAAATGTATATTTTATAGCATTTTGGTATATTGTCATAATGTATATAGAAATGATATTATGAATAAGTTTTAGGGTATGACCTGCTCTAAAACAAATGAAAATGCATAACGGTGCATTATCGGCATGAATGGATGCCACAAATGAAAATGTGCATTATCGGCATGAAAGGATGCCACAAATGAAAATGCATAACGATGCATTATCGGCATGAAAGTATGCCACAAATAAAAATGCATAACGGTGTATTATTGGAATGAAAGGATGCCACAAATTGAAAATGCATAACGGTGCATTATCGTCATGAAATGATGCCACAAATGAAAATGCATAAAGGTGGATTAACGGTATAAAAGATGCCACTCATGGTATTTATAAAAGATAAATGACCATTTTGGCACTTCGGTACAATACATGTACATTAATTTCTCATTTAACATATATTGGGAAAATAAATAATAACTGGGAAAATATACAGGAAGATAGGTATGTTGGGCATACTAAGAATAATTTAGATGAATGTAGGAAAGAAATTTGGTTTAACTGAGACATATTTATATGATCCTTATGAAGTATGCAATTTAGCTTGTAATTAAATAGCCATGATATACTTATGTATAAATTGCAGTTTCTTTACAATATTATGCCTCACTAAGTAAATACTTAATGTGTATTGATTTCACGCGTAGGTAAAAGAACATACTTAGCAGAGTAAGGAGTGCAACAAGAAACATCAATCCAAGGTTGTCTAATAAGTAACTATAGGGAAATCAGATCTTCTTGTGATAATTAGATGACATGTATATAAATCTAAGAAAAATGTTCTATAATGTATTTAAGTTATAACTTTGTAATAGTTTACAACGAATGATTTTTACCTTATATTAAAAATGTTTTGTTTAAAATTTTGAAACAAAATTTTACAGGTTTATAAATAAGAAAATGTTTTTAAAAGTCATGTGACACTTGTGTCTTGTGTACAGGAACGTATACGGGAAATGTGTGTTACATCTTCAACCACACTCTTGGAGTCACCGGTGACAATAATGGCATCAACAGATGAGAATGAATACATGGGTGCCTCCAGAACGTCTGATAAACAAAGAGACATCAACAACATATTCTTTAAACCCTTGCTGCACAAGATACTATTCTAATCTTATATACCACATCCTTGGGGCTTGCTTTAAGCCATACAGAGCTTTTGTCAATCTACATACTAACAGTTTGTCATCAAGAGATTGTTATTCAAAAACAAGGAGGTTGGATTATAAACACTTCCTCACTCAGTTCTCCATTGAGGAATGCGTTGTTAACGTCAACTTGTCGCAACACCCGGTTATTTGAAATAGACATGGATAACACAACATTTACCACAGACGACCGTGCAACAAGACTAAGTGTATCCCCAAAATCATACCCAGGGACTTATGAGAATCCTTTGGAAACCAATAGTTCTTTGTGTCGTGCAATAGTACCATCAACATTGCGTTTGATTTTGAATAACCATTTACACTTAATGGCCACGTGATCGGTTGGAAGAGATACAAGATGCCATATAGAATTTTTCAAGAGAGCATTATACTCATCAAGAATAGCTTGTTTTCATACTGGATCAGTAACAGCTTGACAAATCGATGTTAGCTCTACCTCTTCTTCAAAGGAGATAACATCATCTGAAAAAAAACCTTGGGTTTGAAAATACCTAGCTTGCTTCTTGTTATCATGGGATGAACATTCACGACATCATTACATGGTTGAACTTCAACAGTAAGTATGCTATCACTTGTATGATGCACTACTGATTGGGCTTGATTATTATCTATTGTCAAGACAGGAGAATGTTGAGCAGCATTAGTAACAGGTGAACTTCTAAAGGAAGTAGAGTTGTTGATTTGTTAAGCACAAACATTAGGTGGAATTTCCTTTTAAGATCGAGAATAATTGTCAAGGATATGACTAGCTCCAAAAAACTACCATCAATGTAGAACTCGGGGTCTGTATAGGATAGATTTTGAATGAAGGTAACTTTTTTTTATCAGAATAAGGAAAGGCACCTTAATCAAAAACAACATGACGAGAGATAAAGACCCTGCCATCCGATGCTAAACAAACGTAGCCTCGATGTTATAGGCTGTAGCCAAGAAAAACACAAGCCTAGGAGTGAAAGGATAGTTTGTGAAATTGAAATGGTTGAGTATAAAGAAAACAAAGGCACCCAAACACCCGTAAATGATCATAAGTTGGTATTTGATTAAATAACTTCTCGAAGGGAGTATAACCATTTAGAACTGATATGGACAGTCGATTAATAAGGTGGGCAGCTGTAACAACTGTATAAGACCAGAATCTGTAAGGCAAAGAGACTCGATCAAGAAGAGTGAGAGTCATTTCCACAATATGTCAGTGCTTTCTTTCCACAACACAGTTTTTCTGAGACATATGAGGGCGAGTTACTCAATGACGAATCCTAGCCTGTAAGAGAACATTAACCAATTGACGATATTATCCACCCTAATCACTTTGAATAGCTAAGATTTTAGAGTTGAATTGAGTATGAACCAACTGTTTAAACAGATGAAAGACCTTGATAGCATCACTTTTTTCATTTAGAAGGTATAACCATGTATGTCTAGAAAAACCATCCACAAAGGATAAGTAATACTTAAATCCATTATAGGGGATATGTGAAGGACCCCAAAGGTCTATAAACACAACTTGAAATGGTTTAGTGTAAACAGTGTTGGACCGAGGAAAGGGGTAAAGCATGACCTTTGCCCATTTGGCAAGCAGTACATAAAGAAGACTTGGCTTTATTAACATTTCTCAAAGAATAATTATTACAAGTGAATCTTAGCATTTGTAAAACAACATGGAAGGATGACCCAAATAATCATGAAAATATCATAAGTAAGCTTAGATCCACTAGCCAAATTCGCCATAAGTTGAGAGTCTTCATTGGACAAGCAAGAATGAAATTCATATAAACCATCAGATTCCACCCCCACGCATGACCACAACTCCCATATATTCATCGCGCACTAAGCAGCTATGAGCATGAAATTCTAGAAAAACTCGGTTATCACGAGCAAGCTTAGAAACAGAGATAAGATTCTTTTTAATGCGAGGAACATGAAGCAAGTTTGACAGTCGTAAAGAACGAGAGCCATAATGCAAAGAAGTATGACCAATTTTATTGATAGGCAAGAAGTTACCATTACCCATTAGTAACTTACCAGGCCCAGAGTAACCAATATTATCAGTGAGTTTCCCAACATTAGCTGTAACGTGATGCGAAGCACCCAAGTCAACACACCAAGCAGTCATCTTGTCAGGTGAAGATGAGTTTCCATGGCCATAACTAGATCCTCAGCACCCAGAACCTGACGAGCCAGAGTTGTGATGACACAAGTTCGCAGCTACATTGTTAGACGATCCCTTGTATCCATAAGAAAAGACACCATGGAAAGACTCATCAATGTGATATTATGATTGATTAACTACATGGCCAGTTTTCCCACAAAATTAACACTGAAGTTTGCTACGGCCTCAGCCTCGACCACCAGAAGCACTTAGAGGTCTTCCTGACCTACCTGATCGTGGATTGGAACCAGAAGGTGTCTTGTCATTAGTAGAGGAACCAGTGGAAACCTGAGCAACATTAGCACTTATATGAAGATTATCAAATTGATCAAAGTTCTTTTATTGTGTCTCTACATAAAAAAGTACAGAAACAATACCTTGCAAAGTTAAAGGTTCACGACTCACTGTGATTACAACAATAAAAGGATGATATTTCGATAGTAAACCGTTAAGGATGTGGCAATGTGCTCAAACTCTAAGATGGGGCAACCACATGCAGCTAGTGCATCGTAAATCTCTTTCACGTGAGAAATTTAACCTCGCATGCCAAGGTCACCCTTCTTAACTGTCTTCAGCTTGTAGTGTAGATTCATGAGAGTGGTGGTTGATTTGCTCACAATGAACGTTGTTACCGTTTTCCAAATTTCTGAGGTAGACTCCCCGCTCCCACTAGCCGAGGAAGTAAATATGAACTTATAGTAGAAAGTAACCAGGAGGCTAAGGAACTATCTTGAGCCATGAACACCTCATAATCTTCATTTTCCACTAGGAACCCATCATCTCCTTCCACCATGGCAGGCAGTGGTTGAACAACACCAGTCAACAACTTCTCAATTCGATGACTTTGAACAACAAGCATCACTTGTTGCTTCCAAAGAAAAAAGTTATATTCATCAAGCACCACACTGATTTTCTTGTTGGTGAAGACCTTTCCAGGAGGAAACAACACCGCAAAACCAGTAACCCCAGAGTCGAGAGAAGCTCCTTCACTTGCAGCCATGAAAACGGGTCACAGATCGTCAAAACGCCAACAAAGAAGCACCCATGTCAGAAGCTACTAATACCATGTTGTAAAACAAGTAAAAACACATAATTAAAAACGTATTTCTCATTGATTTCTCTCTGGTTTACACAAGGACTCCTCTTATAGGCTTAGACTTTTTCTAGAATTATAACAACTGGTCATTTACGTTATAACAAACTTGCCAGCTCATGCAACATATTTCACACGTAGCACTAACCAACTCTCCACACAGCACAACTCTATACTGGCTCAACACTCATTCACCAAAGTACATTTACACTGTTGCTTTATATACAAACTAACATAGAAACTATCCAGCTAACTGCCATAACAGAAACAATAACAAATTAACAAATTAGACTAAACTGCATAATTCAACAATTAACCTCCCAAACTTGGTTACATGTATTTACGAGATGAACAAAGATTTAAACCACGAGTCTAACACTATGATTAGTTTGGACAAGAATATAAATTAAAATTATCATACTACACACAACAACGATTAATATTTATATAAATAAAACATGTCATAAAAAATATGAATATGAAAATAATATATTTGTATTTTCATATACTTATATAATATAATTTAGAGAAAATAACTTCAGTGACCGAAAAAGCATTATAATATACGACTTTAACCAACATTTTTTGGATTTGCGAAAATGACCAACAAATTCGTAACGCAAACTCTAATTTCGCAACACAGGTTCCAAATTCGAAACGCGAATATGTAAATCGCAACGATAATATGTAAATCGCAACGTGAATATGTAAATTCACAACGCGATTTTCAAATCCGCAACTCTAATTGCCAATATAGGTAAACAGTACTATCACAACGCGATTTTCAAATTCGCAACTGATATAGGTAAACACAACTATCGCAACGCGAATTTTATTTTTGCAACGCGAATTTCACAAATCGAATTCGTCAATTTCGCAACTTAATTACCGACATAGGTAAACACGGTAGAAAAAATCCGGACAAAAATCCGAATTCACCAATTTGAAAACTGAGTTGCAAATTTGTCAAATTCGTGTTGCGAAATGTAAAATCTCACCTCTTAAAGAAAAAATCATTTCGACATTTCGTTTGTTTGGTTAAAGTTAAACGAACGAACATGAACATACCCTCGTTCGTGTTTGTTCAATTCATTTACCAAATTCGCAACTCAGTTTTTAAATTGTCAAATTCGGATTTTTTTACCGGATTTTTTCTATCATTTTACCTATATCGGTAATTGAGTTGCGAAATTTTCGAATTCAATCTGTGAAAATAACGTTGCAAATTTGAAAATCGCGTTGCGATAGTAGTATTTACCTATATCGGTAATTAGCGTTGCGAATTTGAAAATCGCGTTGCGATAGTACTGTTTACCTATATCGGTAATTAGCATTGCGAATTTGGAAAATTGCGTTGCGATTTTGGAACATGTGTTGCGAAATTGGAGTTCGCGTTACGAATTTGTTGGTTATTTTCACAAATCCAAAAAAAATTGATTAAAATCGTATATTATGAGACATTTTCCTGAAGTTATTTTTTCTATATATAATTCTTTGGGCAAAAACTAAACGCTAGCCCGATTAGTTTCAGATAACTCAAATACCCCTCTCATTTTTCTCTCAACTGAAACCCTATCTCCCTTTCTCTACTATTCTCTAACCTCCGACAAAGGCAGTCGTCTGGGCTGCCACTCCCAAACAAACCTGATGAAAGGTCAAACAAACCTTCCTACGCCATTCTCTACTCTCTCTCTCTCTCTTGTCACTCGCTTCAACCCTAGTAGAACCAACGACCATCATGGCCTCTACTCTCCCTCAGGGCTCCGACGAGGAGCCAATAGGTTCCGATGAAGAACCTAACCACCACAGACTCCCTCTTCATAAGCCAAAACCGATAGCTAACTTAACCAACCAAAACCTCTCCAAACCCGAGACCCTAAGGCTAAAATCTTTACGAAAAGAACCCCTATGACTCCGCAAACAATTGGAAACGACCAAGGGATGAAGGGTTTACCTCATACTCTACTTGGTTTTGGCTTCTAACGACGGCGATGAAATTTTCTGAACCGAAAAGGTAGGTTTCTTTTGTTTTTCTATCATTTTTTGGCTAGTTGGTGATTTGGTAATAAAAGGGCCAGGTCTTTTCGTGATTTTCTCTTGCTATATTTCTTTGTTGCTGATGAGTAAAAGATTGATTTTTTTTTTTTATGTTTCGTTCCCCTCTGGTTTCTCTCTTGTTGCTATCTTTCTATCTTCATGAAAATCCTTTTTCTTGCGTTTTATTTCCTTTCTGTTTTTGTTGGCATGCTTGTTTGGCCAAGGGAATCTTCTCTCCCTTCGCCCTGGTTGTTATTTTGTTTTGCAGGTACAACCGAGATAGTTGTGGCACTGGCATGTGCGTTGAAGATTTGGAGGAGCGCTCGTGCATCTTACAAGTGAGATCTGAACGATCAACATCCTTAGGTGAAGTTGGGTCGTTGGATCACTAATCGGATCCAAATGTTGGGTTCTTCAGACGACAGCGGCTGGTATCCTTTAGGGTAAAACCCTAAGGTTCACTGCATCTGGGCCATCGATTCTTTGGGGCCAGATCTAGAGGTCAAAATTCGACTACGCGAAATGCAGGGTTTGAAACCCTAATTAGTTATTGATTGAATTTGATCTGAACCATCATATTGGAAATAGATATGACGATCCAGATATCTCGACGGCGTTGAACAAAGGAGCTAGGGCTTCCTTCATTGCTTTGGGCTCATTTCGATTGGTCTCTTAACCGGGCTCCATGTATTTTTTTTTCAATTGGGTCCTTCAATTGATTTGGGCTTGTTGTAATTAATTTCTTTAATTTGGATATGCAATAATAAAATATTTTAATTACTATTTTATTACTTATTTATTTATATATTCGATATAACATATAATATATGGACATACACCCTGATAGTAGTAAAACCTAACAATTCCTACTTGATTTGAAAATATTTAACTAATAACATATAGTTAATGTTAATAATAATAATAATAATAATTAATAACTAACCCCTATATAAGCAAAACTAATAATATATATATACACAAACAAAAGCTCGAATAAAATCCCCGGACAAAAATGAGCATCTACACAAACCAGGAGCATAACAACATACTATCTGTTATTCAATTTGGGAGTCAAAAACATCTTTAGACTAGCAATTTGAGGGGGAGTGTTGAATTATACAGTTTAGTCTAATATGTTAGTTTGTTATTCTTTTTGTTATGGTTTGTTAACTAAATAGTTTGTTATGTTAGTTTGTACATAAAGTAATAGTGTAAGCATTCTTTGATCAATAAGAATCTGAAATATTACTCATTATACATGTAATTTTTACATTAATTAACTCCTAATTTGCCATTTATAATTTGCTTTTGTCTGTTTAATACCTTTTCAAATAAACCAAAAATATTTAAAAAAATTCCATGAATCTAAACAACAGTTTTTTCCCAAGTAAATAGCAATATTTAATTTTAATTCAATCATTTTATCTAAATTAGATGTGTAGACTAATCTTGATTTTGTTGGCAAATGATAATGTTTTAGCATATTAAGCGGTCGAATTTAAATTTTATTATTATGTAAATTTAATATTTGTGGATTCTTAGTCTAAATTTTATTATGATTTAAGTTCAACGTATGTGGATAATTTTTCAGAGTTCTTGTAGTGTTATCCCAAATTTATTTCGAGTATCAATCTATCCGTTTCTGTATTGTATTGTATTATATTGTATTGATTGATTGTAATTATAATTATATTGAAATCCTAACTATAATTAAAGGTACCTAAATTATATATATATATATATATATAAAGAAATGGGTATCAAATCAAAATTTGAAGTCAAAGTTTAAAAATCAAAACATATTTATCCTAAAATGTAACATATTTTTAATTTATTTTTATGTAAGTGAAAAGTAATAATTTTAAAATTAATAAAATTTATTAAAAAATAATTATAGTTAAAAATGACTGATTGAAACTTTTAAAAGTTCAATTATTATTTTTAATTTTATAAAAAGTGTGATAGAATACTAGTATATATAATATTTTGATGGAATTGCGTCTTATACATAATTATAAAAGAGATTAGGCTTAAATGCATTATTATCTCCTGAACTATAATATTTATATCAAATTATTTTTTAAGTATATTCAGGACGTTTTATCTTCTTCATTTTAAATCGTTATCTTATTTATCCGAAATCATTAACACTGTTTTAACATATCAATTAGAGTACACCACGTCACCTATTAATTTATTTTTTATTTATCTAAATAAATAAAAATTAATTAATAAAATAAAATAAATACACTACCGAAATTAACCTTCTTCTCAACCCCCACCCCAAACCTCCACAGTAAAATTTTCCGGGTTTGCATCTCCCTTCTCCCTTCTCGATCGATAAAGACCCAACAAAAAGACTTGAAAATTAACCTTCATTTACCTCTTCAACATCTCCATTCTCACATCTGTTAAGAGTTTTGGGGTTTGCATTTTTTTTATTTTCAGGATTCGATTTAGGGGTAGAATAGGAGGTATGAGGTCTGAAAAACTAAGCAAAACTCTTTTCATCCATCGGATCTTCACCTTGATTCTAGATCGTATAAGTGATTTTGGGTATTTTGGAGAAGGTAGGTAGAGAGAGATTAGGGTACAAATGGAGAAAGGGAAAACGAAGAGGGCGAATTTTTTTTTCTTGTAATTATTGTTTGGAGGATTTGTTTGGGAAATGAAAGGAGGAGAGCGAAACAATGTAATAATACAGTGCGAGGAAGAAGGGACTGCAGAGCAACTAATTGAAGGTGAAGGGCTTGGGGAGAAAAAGGAAGAAGAAGAAGAAGGGAACAACGATAACGAAGAAGAAGGAGAAGAACAAGAGGAAGATAATGAAGATGAAGAAGAAAACACAGGATTAAGCTTGATGATGGGTTTTAAGATATTAAAGTTATTCTTCGTAAAAGGGTTCGAAAGGTTGAAAATGTATTCCTTTTTGGTTTTGTTTTTGTCTAATTTTTCGTGAACCAAACAGATGTTATAAAGGGAATATGGGTTCTAGATTGGTTTTTGTTGGTTATGGAAAAGAAAATTTACCTTTAATTTCCATTTTACATTGCTCTCTTCTCGTCCTCAATGGTTAAGTGCTTATTATCCTCAATGTCATTTTACATTCCAGAGTAGTGCTAAAAGTAAAAAAAATTACGGATGAGGTTTATTGGGTGGGGTGGGAAAAAAAGGGTAATTTTGGTAGTTTATTTATTTTTATTTTATTTTAATAATTTTGGTAGTTTATTTATTTTTATTTTATTTTATTTTAGTAATGAATTATTTTAATTAAATAAAGAAAATAAAAATTAAGAGGAGACATAGAATGTTATGATTAGTCTGTGAATTTTTTAATGGTGTTAATGATTTAGGGTAAACGAGGTAACAATTTAAATTTAAATTTAAGAGGGTAAAACATCCTGAAAAATAATTTAAGGGATAATTTGATACAAAAAATATAGTTTAGGGGACAATGGTGCATTTAAGCCAAAAAAAAAATTATAAACAGTTATTATGAAATTATTGAAAAAATTTAGAATAGATATTACCCTTAATTATAAATTCGAAAACAGTGCATCACGTTGCTGAAGATTGTACATCCAATTTTGATATTTTGATCAAATGTACTCCATAATTAACTCAAGAGTTTTACACTTACACTTAATATGTATTTTTTAAGAACATGTAGTTTTCAAGATAAGAAGAGAGATAATATGTTTAGGTTTTTTTAATATTTTCTAAATAATACAATATTTCCATAATCAAAGCAGTAGCCTCAACTAGTTGATGCACTGTTTTCGACTTTTGCAATGATACTATTCTCCTTTTAAACTATTAAAAAAAACCCTTTTAAACAAATTTTGGGGCAGAGGGTAAATGAAAAAATATATACTTGAAAATATATTACAATAGAAGTTCGAAATTAAATTTGATGTACTACTTATAGAGACCCTAAATACTACAGACCGATATTAGATGATTTGATATTCTAATATTGAAAATCAAAATGAAAACCTAGAAAAAGCATTTCTTCCTTACAATAACATGACTAAATTTACCCATGGCAGCAAAAATCCATATACAAGGATTATATCTTTAGAATCATTAGTTCTTTGGATAAAATAACTAGTCATTCTGCTACCATGTCAGCAGTATTGGCTGAATATCACTTGGAGACAAGGATGGATTGAAAGAGTCGGGTGGGGTAATCGTTTTCTTTAGAAATTTTAAAGTCTTATGTATTTTAAATATTTTTAGGTAAATTACACTGTTACTCACTGAACTATACTCTCTCTTATTTTTCTCACCCAACTTTCAATTTGCTCAATTTGTTCATTGAACTAATAGATTGAATCATTTTACTCACTCATCCGTTCTCTCTCTAACGTCTTGATGATGTGGAATTTTTTATTATTTTTTCATATAAAATAATTAAAAATATTAAATTAAAACAGAAGGTGGTCGGATGCCACCGTAGATGGCAGTCGTTTGGTACCAAATTTCATGAGTCGTTTCGCCTCGACATCGTGAGTCCGAATTCGACCTCCATTTTGTCGGAAGTTGCTCTGAAGTTCACAAATTTGAGATTGAAAGTAAGGAAGCCGAAATATTTCAGTCAAAATTCACGGGGTTTGGGACATTTTCCTATGAAAAAACTACCAAATTCATACTCAAGGGGTTGAGATGAGCTGTCCTATGAAATTTGGGATCGAACGGCCGCCATTGTCAACGACGGTGGCTTGTTTCCGGAATGAAAATGACATGGTGGCCAACAGATAGAAAATGAAGAAGAAAAGGGAAAAAGGGTAATTTATACAATCCCTCCTTGAATTTTACTCTCTCCCCCTATTTTACTCCCTATACTTTCAATATACGATTCAAAATGACATCATTTTGGTATATATTTTAATTTTTCAAAACGATGTTGTTTTGATGCTTGTGCCACGTCATAACGCCGTTAAATAGTTAACGACAAAGTGAGCAAAATGATTCAATTTGTAAAGTTCTATGAGAAAATTGAAAGTTGGGTGAGGAAAATAGGAGAGAGAGTATAATTCAGTGAAGAATGATGTAATTTACCCTATTTTTATAAATTTTTCATTGATAATCTAGTTTTTGCTGCTTAAAATGTTATAAGTTTACCCTCTTAAAATTTTATATGTTTGTCCACTAACATAATTTATATCTCGTGTTGAAGTTGTTCACTTTTAGCTCACCGTTTTTAGCATGCGATCATGGTAGCCTAGCAAGTGTTGCATGTATAGAATAAGAAGGCGCTCAGAGATGGTGGGTTTCAGAAAAGTTTGTTAATTTTGTTCAACATTATCATCCCCTGCTCATTCATGAAAATCTGCCCAAAAAAAAAAATGGTACATTATCCAAGAAGCGCATGATCCCAGATATCCTCTCTTGAAATTATCATTCTAGGGACTAAAGAGATATTCACGTGCATTGCCCGTGTGCATTTTTATAATCTATTCAAAACTCCGATCAGCCAAGGTTGTCTGCTAATGAAGAAAACCTGATTGTGTCTCTCGAGGCATTTGCTTCCTATAACTCCTTCATTCCCATGTCCCCGTAAGCCTTCATGCGTGCTCTCCAACAGATTTAACCTAATTTTCTTAATGAAAGGCTACGGAGTTGAAGGCCATTTGTTATGGAGAGATGGACGCTTAGTGTGGAGGTATCACCAAATTGTCCCAGGTGCGGCTCTTCCAATACCAAATTCTGCTATTACAACAATTACAGCTTGACACAACCAAGGTACGTCTGCAAAGGCTGTAGAAGATATTGGACTAAAGGAGGGTCCCTTCGGAACGTGCCGGTCGGAGGTGGCTGCTGCAAGAATCGAAGAGGTAACTCGTTACTAAGGATGCCGACTGATGGTCATGTTCTCTCCAAGAGTTTGTCAAGTGATTTAGTTCCTCCTTATGATCACAAAGTGAATACCTTATCTGAGTCTAATACTTCCTCAGATGTGTCTGATGGTTCTCACATCGATCTGGCACTCGTTTTTGCAAACTTTTTGAATAATAAACAACCGGAAAACAAGTCCAGTTTCGATGCGCCGGAATTTCCTAGAGAGTTCAATCCATCTAAAGAGTTCGTAAACGTGGAATCAAATCTTCAACTACCAGGAGAAAATGGTCTCGATGGATGCCTAGTGCACTCCGATATGTCCATAGAAAATCATTTGAGCAACAATGATCAAATATACTATTCTGGATTAGAATCAGTTCACAAGCATCAAGATGGAGTTCAACAATGTACGGGTCATGAAACAAGTAACTACGCATTGCCGCCTCTGCCAGGTGATGATTTATCTTGTCAAGAATATTTACTGTGGCAAAATTCGTATTCATCGCAAGCAACACAAGAGCCAGTTCTAGGACCTGAAACTCAGGACCCAAATCTGCTGTTTGGTAATTGGAGCCCATTCGATTTGTCTAGTGATGATACTTTCACCAGGACTTGAGGAAACCATATGCATGCACTACCCATCTGCAATATCAGTAATTTCTTTCCCTATTTTTGCTTGTTTTCTTTTTTCGTTCAGCGAATGTTTACATTAAGATTAAAAGGCCTATAAACTGGTCAAAGCAGAATCAAATACATAGTATAGAAGCGAAACTAAGTGTAACCCCTTAGGCTCGGCCTGGACGTTATGCCCAAATCTAGGTGGTTATATATCTTATTCAGAAATTTCTTTTCATATTTAAAATAACGTTCAAATCCATATACAATATAATATGAAATTAATAACAAGAAAAGTTCATACGATAAACGTCCGTATATCAATATATACATGTATCAGAAAAACCATATAAAACATATACATAGCAAAATACTAGTAGTACAGATAAACAGAAACAAAAGAAAAAACAAGTGTCGCCAAAGTATAACAAAAAAGTATATAGAATTATACAGTGATACAAAAATAGGAGTAGCCGGTCCTCCTGATGCCAAGTCTGCTAGCCTACATTCTGCTACTATCTGAAAAGATTAAAATTTACAGAATGAGCTAAAAAGCCTAGTCTGCTTCTTACGGTCTATAAAACATACATACAAAATACTTCAGTAAAATCAATTTATCAATCATGTTTTGAAAATATGAATACTACCCCCATCCGATCACCAGAATGTGTAGGCTCCCCAGAACCATACACCCACTTGAACACCTGGTAAGGTCCTTATACACATATCATAAGGTCCTGCGGTTAAGGACTTACCCTGAGAAAAAAGCCGAGGAGCCTGCGATAAGGACTTAGAAGTCATAAACTAGGTCTAAGATACTTCCTCCAATAATATCCCCAATCACAGTAGTAAACATGTATGTATTCGAGTGAAAACAATAGTTTAATTCAGTAAAGCATGAAAATATTTCAGACTCAGAAATCAGATACAAAAATACAGAAATCAGAGATCATGTCAGAAATGTATATTAAATCAAATATCATATAGACAATATTCAGAAAATCAGGTATCATGTCATAAAAATATTCAACATTATCAGAAATCTAAAAAAGTTCAGATGATCAGTTTAAAACAATAATATAACACCATCCAGAAACACACATGTACCGGTCTGAGTAGTCTGATAAGCGGGCATACTATTAAGTCTGTTGATCACGATCAACGGTAGCACTATATCCTACGAATCGTAAAAATCCATATCAAAATCCTAATAATAATAATAACCCCTATTTAAACAATTTACATATACTTACGAGTAACTCTCGAGGAACGATGATTGTGCGAATCTGATGGATGAGAAGCACCAGATCTAACCGATCCTCGGTCGGGTGAAATATGAGTACCTTCATAAAAATATATTCTCGAATCAATTCCATAATTAAATCTCAATTAAATAAGCAAAAACGCTAAAAATACTAATCATTTTCTGATTAACGGGCTCGATTCCGGGCTTTCAGCTCATAATTTAGCAAAACGGATCACGAAATTAGACTCAGGACGTCGAAGGATGTCAAGATGGAGGTTTTTGAAAAAGGTTAATCCCGGTCAACAATCAATGGTCAACGGCCAAAGGTCGGTCAGCGATCAACGGTCAACGGTTGACCGTTTCGGGTCGGGTCGAATCGGGTCTGATCGGGTCAGGCCGGACAGGCGAGTCGGGTCAGATCAGCCCATTGTTAAATAGTTCACCAAGCGGCGAAACTTCCCCACGCGTAGGGGGCGCATGCAGAGCCTTTGGGGGTCAGAAAAATTACGAAAAAATTTATATGTACTTTTTAAGGGTTTTGAGACACTTACCAAGCTTGGTTCACAATAGTGAACGACAGAGAGCTCGATTTCGAAACGTCAGAAACTTTATATTCCTTACCCCTCACTTATCGACGACAACAGAGACAAGGTGGACACTGATGGACTCGGGACAATGCAAGGAACATGATGGTGTGCGGGAGGTGTCGAAAACGAAGCAACGGTCGGTGAAGAAATGACGATTGAAATTTCTTCCTAAAAGAGGAAAGCTTGAAGAGAGAAAAAATGGGGTTTTTAAATGAGAAAACTTTCTAGATTTGGGGGTTATATATTCCCTAAAAAGAAAAATGGTAAAATAACACTCTAAGTCCTCAAGTTTTTGATACTTTCTGAATTTTGATTTGAATTTAATCAAAATTTCACTTTGGCCCCTGAATTTAGTTAAAATTTTAATTTAGTCCTCAGATGAATTTTAAGAAAAGTTTTAGGCCATAAGTTGGGGTGTGACAACTCTCCCCCTTAAAAGAAATTTCGTCCTCGAAATTTACCTGATGAAAATAGATGCAGATACTAAGCTTCCATCGACTCCAATGTTCCCAAGTAGCTTCTGAGAGGCCACGATTACTCCATTAAACTTTGACCATCGTAATATGCCTATTCCGAAGAACTCTCTCATCCTGATCTAAAATTTGAATGGGCTTATCCTCATAAGACAAATCAGGTCTCAACTTTACCTCCTCAATCTGAATGACGTGACCTTGATCTGGAGGATATCGCCTCAACATGGATGCATGAAAAACATCATGAATGCGACTGAGTTGGGGAGGCAACTCAAGCTGATAAGCAACAGGTCCAACTTTCTTTAGAATACGATACAACCCAATAAATATCGGGCTCAATTTACCCTTACATCCAAATCTCAACACTTTCTTCATTGGAGATACTTTCATAAAGACCTGATCCCCAACATCAAACTCGATATCCTTCCATCGCTTATCTGCATAAAATTTCTGCCTATCAAACGTTTCTCTCAGGCAATCACAGATCAATCTGAAAGTATCTTCAATCTCTCGAACTAGCTCTGGACCTAATGTTTTCTTATCATGCAACTTGGTCCAACAGATAGGAGTAAGACATCGACGTCCATATAAAGCCTCATACGGTGCCATGTAAATACTTGCCTGATAATTGTTATTGTAAGCGAACTCAACTAAAGGCAACACATCTTCCCAAATACCACGAAAATCAATCACACAACCTTGTAGCATATGCTCCAGCACGTGAATCACTCATTTAGACTGACCATCAGTCTGTGAGTGAAAATCTATATTGGAATTCAAACGAGTACCCATATCCTCTTGCAAAGCTTTCCAGAACCTAAAAGCAAACTTTGGATCTCGGTCAGAGATTATGGACAATGGAACACCATGAAGTCTAACGATCTCAGAGATATATAATTTAGCCAACTTGTATAAAGAATAATTAACCTGAACAGGAATAAAATGAGCTGACTTGGTGAGTCGATCCACAATCACCCAAATAGAATCCTTTTTTGAAGGAGCCAGAGAAAGACCGGTATCGAAGTCCATCGTAATACGCTCCCATTTTGACTCAGGAATCTTAATAGACTGCAATAGTCCCGATGGATATTGGTGATCTGCTTTAACCTGTTGACAAGTCAGACACCTCGCCACAAAATTTGAAATATCATTCTTCATGTCACTCCAAAAGTACCGTTCCTTGAGATTCTTGTACATTTTGTCCCCATCAGGATGCATGGCATAAGAACTACTATAAGGCTCCTGAAGAGTAGCCCGTATTAAGTCATCATCTTTAGGGACGCAGTAACGACCATGAAATCACATAATGTCATCCTGATCAAAAGTATACTCTGAACTCCTTTCCTGTTCAACCTGCCCAATCATGAGAAGTAAGGAGATATCTAAGAGTTGTATAGCCATAATCTCCACGGTCAAAGTTGGTTTAACTTGTAACTCTGCTAACATGCTGCCATCATCAAACAAATTCAAACCGGCAAACAAGGCTCTCAGATCGGATATCACCTTATAGCTCAAGGCATGGCCACCACATTAGCCTTCTCTAGAAGATACTTTATCTCACAATCATAGTCCTTTAGAAGCTCCAACCAGCGATGATGCCTTAAATTCAACTCCTTCTAAGTAAGAAAATACTCCAAATTCTTATAATCGATATAAATATAACACTTTTCTCCGTACAGATAGTGTCTCTAAATCTTCAAAGCAAAAACCACGGTAACTAACTCCAGATCGTGAGTGGGATAGTTGCGCTCATAAGCTTTAACTGACGTGATGCACAAGCGACAAACTTCACATCTTACATCAAAACACATCATAATCCAGAGTGAGAAACATCACTGTAGATATAAAAATCCTTCCCATACTCAGGATGACAACACTAGGGCTTGAGTCAAAACAATCTTTAGTTTCTCAAAGCTAGCTTGTTGGTCCTAAGACCGGACAAATGAAACATCTTTCCTTAATATTTTCATTAGAGGAGATGAAGTAATGGAGAAGCCTTCAATGAAACGAAAGTAATAACCATCTAATCCAAAAAAATTACGAATTTCTAAGACGTTCTTGGGTTGCTTCTAGTTTAGAATAGCCTCTACTTTACTCGAATCCACCCGGATACCCTCAACAGAAACGATATACCCAAAAAACAACTTCGCTAAGTCATAACTCAAACTTTCTAAACTTGGCATAAAACTTGTTTTCCCATAGAGTCTTTAGAACAATCCTTAAATGCTCACCATGTTCTGCTTCAGTTCGAGAATACACCAGTATATCCTCGATGAACACAACTACAAATTAATCTAAGTAAGGTCGAAACAATCGATTCATCAGATCCATAAAAGCAGTAGGGGTAGTAGTTAACAAGAATGGCATCACTAAAAATTTGTAATGCCTATATAGAGTATGAAAAGTAGTTTTTAGGACATTAGAGTCCTTTACCTTGAGTTGGTAATAACCAGAGCTCAAGTTTATCTTTGAAAAGATAGAAGCCCCTCGAAATTGGTCAAACAGATCATTAATCCTGGGTAGAGGATATTTTTTTTTAACCGTAAGCTTGTTCATTTTCCTAAAATCAATACATAGTCTTAATGTCCCAACTTTCTTCTTGACAAAGAGAACTGGGGCTCCCCACGGTGAAACACTGGGTCGAATAAATCCCCTATCCAATAACTCTTTGAGTTGGACTTTCAGTTCCTTAAGCTCCTTCGGGGCCATATAGTAAGGAGCCATTGAAACCGGGGTAGAACCGGAATAGACTTCAATCTCAAACTCAACTTATCTATCCAGCAGAAAACCAGGTAACTCTTCAGAAAAAAAATCAGGAAATTCTTTAACAATTCGAATGCATTCAAGGTCAGATTGAGAAATCATAGTATCCAAAATATAAGTAAGAAACAACTCAGAACCCTTCCTGATCATCCTTTCAGTTACTAAAGCAGACACAACATTCGTCAGGAATCCACATGTAAAACAAGTATCCAACTTCTTCATGCATTCACCAAAATGACGTCTCCCACAGTGCTCACATAACGACAAAAGTTGTGTTTAACATCCCAAAAATTGGGTTAGTGACTAAATTGTATGATCTTAAAACTTCATGTCTAATTTTAAAAAAATGAAAAGTTTAGGGAGTTAATTTGGAATTTTGTAGCAGGATTGAATAAAAAAATTGAAAGATGAAAGGGTATAATGGCCATTTGACAGTGAATGAATTTAAAATTCATTCATTGGGTATTATATATCCACGTGGAAAAAATGAAGGGAAAAGAAAAATCTGGAGACTTAGAGCTATTTTCTTCTTCTCTTTTCGTGATTTCATTGGTAAGGTAAGATGATATCAAGTTAATGTTTTCTTTCATTTTTAAGTTGGTTTTGATTCTTGGGGTGTTAGGAAAGCTTAAGTAAGCCTAAAGAGAAGTAAAAACTAAAAGATGGATAAGTTATGAGTGATTAAGTAAAAGGGTTTTTGATTAAATTGTTGAGAAAGGGTTAGTAAATAGATTTTGAGGTGAAATTTGACTTGTCATAAGTTGAAATAAGAAATTTAAACTGTTAGAAAGCAATTTGGAACATGCTGATAAATTGGTATGATTTTTGAATTCAAGTGAGTATATGGGATATTGGATGTTAAGACAAGTTAAAATGATATAAGTTTATATGGGTAAGTCTAGTTGAGTTTAAAGGCCTTAAAGAAGAGTAAAGTGAGGAAGTTAGCAAAGTTTAGGAAAATTTTCGGGGTAAATGAATAAGTTCTGGGCAAGGGGTATCGGTACTGGATGAACAATATCAAAACTCCAAAGTAAATAAAGATGATATTTGGGTATGAGTATCGATACTGGATGAACAATATCGATACCATAAGGTAAAAGTGGATGAATCCTTCAAACAATATCGATACTGAGGTAGTAGTATCAGTACAAGGGGTATCGATACCAATGATTAAGTATCGGTACCATTTTTAGATATGAATTCCAGAATATTAAGAGGGTATCGATAATGAAGTGTAGTATCGATACCATAGTAAGGAAGTATTGGTATTGTACCTTGGGTACCGATACTATTAATATGGAATTGGTGAATTTAGTGTTTTATTTAATTTATGTTATCAAGGATCTATTCTAATAAGTCTAATTATAATATTTATACCAGTCATATGATTGTGTAGATATTAAACACAAGCAAGTCCGGAAGAATCGAAGAGTAGAATCGATCAAGAGAGAGATAAGTGTATTACTTTGACTAGTGGGGCTAAGGTGAGTGCATAGTATATTGTATATGGTTTTTTCTGGAAATAGGACTTGCGATAAGTTTATTTCCTATGATTGAATGCATGATTCCATAAATACAAGCGTGTAGATGATATGATTATTATGAGTACATACATAAATGATATGTGTTTATAAGTTATTATATATGCTACATGATCTATATGAACATAAGAGAACAAAATATAAGTTATATGATATGATATACGTGATTATATGCACATGTGATATATGCTATGAGATATGACCTTTGTGACTATATGTGAAATTATATAAGCTATATGATTATGAGCTATGTGAGTACATGTATATTTGATGATTTGTGTGACTATGTGAACATGTGAAATATATATAAATGGTAAAGCCCATAGTTTGTAATTTAAGAGATGAGGGTATAATTGGCATGCCAAGAATCGAGGGTTCTAAAATAGTCATTCGGGACATTCTATGTTGCACTTCGATGCAATTTCTACACTGGACTTCGGTGTAATTTGTACGAGTTGTGGTGACAGCATTTGTGCCCAACCTCAATGCACTCATATACCTTAAGTTCTCAATGATATACATGGACTATTTAAAAGAAAAAATAGAAATGAAAAGTAAATGATAATGATAATGATAATTATGTTGTTAATGATAATATGTATAAATATGCATATAAGTTAAAATGATATAAGTTGATATGGGTAAGTGTAGTTGAGTTTAAAGGCCTTGAATAAGAGTAAAGTGAGGAAGTTAGCAAAGTTTTGGAAAATTTTAGGAGTAAATGAATAAGTTCTGGGAAAGGGGTATCGGTACTGGATGAATAGTACCAATACTCCAAAGTGAATAAGATGATATTTGGGTCTGGCATCGATACTGGATGAACAGTATCGATGCCATAAGGTAAAAGTGGATGAATCCTTCAAAAAATATTGATATTGCGGTAGTGGTATCGGTACCAGGGGCATCGGTACCAATAATTAAGTATCGGTACCATTTTTAGATCCAAATTCTAGAATGTTAAGAGGGTATTGATACTGAAGTGTAGTATCGATACCACAGTAAAGAAGTATCGGTACTGTACCTTGGGTACCGATACTATTCATATAGAATTGGTGAATTTAGTGTTTTATTTAATTTATGTTATCGAGTATCTATTCTAATAAGTCAAATTTTAATATTTATACCAATCCTATAATTGTGTAGATATTGAATACAAGCAAGTCTGAGAGAATTGAAGAGTAGAATCGATCAAGAGAGAGATAAGTGTATTGCTTTAACTAGTGGGGCTAAGGTGAGTGCATATTATATTGTATATGGTGTTTTCTGGAAATAAGACTTGCGATAAGTCTATTTCCTATGATTGATTGAATGATTCCATAAATACAAGCAAGTAGATGATATGATTATTATGAGTACATGCAAAAAATATATGTGTTTATATGTCATTGTATATGCTACATGATCTATTTGAACATAAGAGAAGAAAATATAAGCTATATAATTTGATATACGGGATTATATGCACATGTGATATATGCTATGAGATATGACTTACGCGACTATATGTGAAATGGTATAAGTTATATGATTATGAGCTATGTGAGTACATGTATATTTTGATGATTTGTGTGACTATGTGAACATGTGAAATAAATATAAATGGTAAAGCCCATAGTATGTAATATGAGAGATGAGGGTATAATTATAATACCAAGAGTCGAGGGTTCTACGTGGTCCTTCGGTACAATTCTACGTGGTCTTTCGGGACAATTCTATGTGGTCATTTGCGATAATTTATACGCGGTCCTTCAGGACATATATGTGGTTCTTTGGGACATTCTATGTAGCACATCGGTGAAATTTCTATGCGGCACTTTGGTGCAATTTATACGAGGTGTGGTTACAACATTTGTGCACAACCTCAATGCACCCACATACCTTAAGTTCTCAATGATATACATGGGCTATTTAAAATAAAATATATAAATAAACAGTGAATGATAATAATAATGATAATTATGTTGATGATGATAATATGTATAAATATGCGGATATGTTTTTGTTATATTATATGTTCCATGGTTTCTTTTTATTATGTTATGAAAAAATTTAGAACATGCTTATGTGTTTATGAGTTTTATTTTTTCAAGAATGTATCATTAGATACTAAAGGAAATAGTGTGAATGAACAATGCATAATAGTACATGTTCTCGTTGGGTGAAATGTATGATAATTTCTGTACTTATCATGTCATAAAGTTAACTATGTGATTTCATATTTTAATGTTCTATCTATGCATTATATGTCTCACTAAGTCAAAGACTTAGCGTGTGAATGTTTCACATTTACTTTATGAGAAGCAAGAGGAGCAAGGTTAAGCAAGTCAGGTCAGCTTCTCCTTTCCAAAGATCATATCAGAAAAGAATTTAATAGTATGTATTTTGTTATAATGAATGTAGTTGTCATGTAATTAAATATTTGAGTCGGATATGCTCTGATCGGTTTTGTAAACCGTATGATTCTATTTAATATAAAATATTCAATTTTATTTTAATGTGATTTTAAATGTTCAGTTATTTTGTACAAATAAATGATTTGAAAAGTCGATGTGACACCTCAGACTCGTATCTAGGTCGGATACAAGTTGGGGGTGTTACATTTAATGGTATAAGAGCTATGGTTTAGCCAATTCTAGGCTTAAACCGAAGTCAAGTGTATTTTAAAAAAAATATACATGCCAACACAAAGTGAAAATTTTCTGATATGTTAGTGTAAGGAGTGTGATGTCTTGATAATATAGTTGAATTGTTAGGTTATATTAGATGTCTGGCCATGAGAGCTTCCGAAGTGAAGCGGAAGGCGATAGACCTGACGGTAGTAGCAATTCACCTGTCCTGGCGAGACAGAGTGAAGAGAGAATACCTCAGGGAGTGCCTGTACAAGATTAGGGGATGTTTTATGATGTTGAATGTTATTCTAATGTGTTTCCAACCTCCTACTCCTTCAATTTTTAGAATGAATGTAACGAAAGAGTTAAAAGGGTTAGGAGCACCTGAGTTTTAGGGTGAAGCTGAGGAAGGTCCTGTTGTAGCGAACCTTTGGATAAATGATATGAAGATAATGTTTAGCATTTAACTGAAACATGTTTTGTTTAGCATGCATTTTCATAAAATAGTAATTTTCATTCCAAAACAAGGATGATTTTATACAGGAATTGGCCAGTTCTGTGTTGTTTCGTAGCTATATACAACTGTTTAAATGATATTTAATTTAAAACCATTTAAGACTTAACATTTATAATATTCATTCATAAATACGATTATAACTAAAATTAGCCAAAAAATAAAATAATCCTAAATTACTATTACAAACATTTTTAAAATAAATTCGATAAAGTAACCCAACAATTATAATGTACATGCCACTAATAAGTCAAAGATAGCATATCTTATTGATATTGTTGGAAGGTTTGATTTCCAAAAGATGCTCGGAAAACTCATCACTTCATGATGTTTTTCTTTATTCGGACATACGCATGAAAATCATCACGTGCTAAAAACATAGTGAGGAAACAATATAACTAAAATGAAATAAAATATAAATTTCGTAAAGTATTACAACATAAAACTGTAATTTAAATAAAAACATTAAAACTTTCATATCGAGCTATTCAATTGATTTCCCCTTGAAAACCTGAAAATCATCATCTCATGATTTTATAAAAAAAAATCATGTAAATCAATATCAAATTCATAAACAATTCATATTCCTTTCATTCATACATATTTAAGAACTTTCATTTCTTTTTCATATTCTTTTTCTTTCATGATTCTGTCATAACTTTCATATTTATTGGTATAGTCCAATGTATATGTAAGAGAATACAAGGTACATGAGTAGAACATAAGGTGCGCCCTAAGCACATCACGGTGGCAATCATAACTGAAACATATAATGCACTCCAAGTGCAATCGTAACATGAGCACCAACGATGCATATCATAATGTACACGACTGTCTCACAACTTAACTAAAAGTACTTAACTTAATGGAATGTAAAATGCACATACGACTCATAATGCAACATACAATGGGCTTTTAAATTCAAAATATAATAATTTATTAATCAACGATAAAAAAAATGGTTGTCCCTTGTTCCCATATATAATGGGGTAAGGGGGAGGTAAGATAGTAGGCTACCCCCAACACCAGGTTGAGAGCAGCTTCCATAGAAGACCTCCGAATTATACTAAAATGTACTTGGGAAGTTCATACCCTAAATCATCCATAAAAAATTTATGTAAACATTACGGAAATATTCCATAATTAAAATAGAAAACATACTTTAATTAATCCGAGGTTGACTTATCACAAGTCGTCATCAATTAAATTAATTAAATAAACCAATTATACTAATTTTAACACGTTACTTATAAATCAAAATATTATCCTCACCAAACTTTAGGTTTAATCATTTTCTTTCGATTATTTCGACTACAAAGTCTATCAAAATTTCATACTCTAGTAGTTTGCACTGTCTTCAAAGAAGTATTAGTCTGTATTATCGTACATACTTAAAAAATATTTCATTTATACCACTAGAAACTAGAGTCAAATACAAATCTAACCATATAAGGCACTTCTTCTAGTTCAGCTATTACAATTTATAGTGAATTTTCAAATCTGACTCACTTGTAATGTTTTGAGCAGAATATGTTGCCCTGTTTTATGACATATCATCGATTAAAAAATTAAATCTTTTTATATACACCTCGAAATCAGTAGTCATTTATTTTAAACGTAACTAGACTGACAGAAGAATCCAACGATATAAACATCATCCTCTAATAACTTTTGTATAATTTATGGTGAATTTCTAAACTTAGTGTTCAAATCATAATTTCTAGGCAGCTTTCCTTAATTAGCAAGCTTAACTCATTTCATAATTTTATTAGTTTAACAAATAAACATATAGGCTTGAATTACAATTCACATAACATTAGGAGTCACTTCTTATCGTAGAAACTCCATCACTGGCTGATCGTAAGCCAATGTTTTCTCGATAACATAAATACAAATAAAATGCACTCATCTTTGCCTCGCTATCGAACCTTCTCCATGATAATCTTCTTGATCCCACACTTTATCCTTCCCTTTCGAGGTACTTGGATCACTAGATTTTCCATGGTCTAATGATGTCATATAATAACATACAATATTCAAACTATATGTTAGTATCGAACTAACATAATATAAGAGTAAATATAAAATTCAATAGAAATAAAATCGATATAAAACTAAATCGTACTTCCTTCATAATTTCAAACTTCTCAAAATATTTCCTTAAATTCCATAAAAATTTATTTCCATTATCAATCCTTCAACTTTTTCTAATTACACAATCAAGCCACTAATTATGAAATCTTTATAGAATTCACCTTAACTTTTCCATTAAATTCATAATGATCCTTCACCATTATGATCATTGCACTTTAATTTCTAAAATCTCTAGCACCTTAATAAAATTATGAAATCAATACTTTAACATTCCAAAACTTTCAATTTCATCCTAAACTTTCTTAGACTTTTCAAATTCAACCACCTAACTTGATAAACTTGTAATTCGATCCCAACTCAATATTTAAACTCAAAAACCAGCACATAAATAAAATTTCCAGCAATGTACTATTTTACCCAAATGTTACTTTCACATTTAAAAACATGAAATCAAGTCCTTATATTTCTTCTACTTTTCAAATTCGACCATTACATTTTACTAAATTTGCAATTTGATTATAATCAACTTTCAAAAAATTCCAGCATTTCAATGTTAAAAATTAATATTAAACACCTCAAATATCACATTCTTACTATAATATACCACAATTCTCAAAACCTGTACATTAGCCCTTTTACTAACTCAAGGTTCCAAATTGATCTCCAAATCTCATAGAACACTTCTAATATCAATTCTAGACCATATGAAATTGATAAATCCGTAAAAAGACCATATTTAGGGCCTTTCACTTAAGTTATTGACTGTCTAAAAGTTCATATAGGATCACATAGATGCATTTAGGAGCATTTAGTTGCATGTGATGGAAATATATTTTTCCATGACATTTTATTCTAAAAACGGTGCTACGTTATGGGGAAGGTGTTTTGTCTGATGATATGCAGGATTTGGGAGCAAGGATAAGCGAGGAGAATTGTCTTGACATATTGAGAATGCTGAGCAGAATGAAAATGCCAACTCGGATGAAATTTCAGAAGTGAAAAAGATAAAAGAATATATTTTTAAGAGCCAGTTGTCCTTGTCTTCACGTGCCTTCAGCTACAAGACACCTAGAAGCGAACATCTGCCACCTTGGTCAGCTAATCTTTTCTACACGATTGCCTAGCTGTCAATTGCCCAGGAAGGGACCACTGCCACCTTTGCATCACCCCTCACGTGAAAGGAACCAACTTGGGGTATCATAGGAATTTTAACAGAAATCCCTAGGTTTATTCCCCACTATAAATAGGAGATGAGGCCACCAGATGAGGGACTTCTTTTTCACACCATTTTGAGCTTAATTTCTAAAGAAAAAGTCCCTCCTTTTTATGTCAATCATTGTTTTCGTGGCGTTCCTCCATTAACAAGCTAGAGGGAGTGGCGACCCAGGTGTTCAAGAGGGTCTAGTGAGCTAGGGCAGTTCATGGTTGCCAAAGAGAGCCCCGACAGTGTATGTCGAAGGCTTTTCCTTTATCCCTTTGCTATTTTGGTGGGAATATTCGAACCCCACAATGAACTAGCTTTATTTGGTAGGAGTTGATTATGGATGCTTAAGTTTATTTTAGTGGATGGTTTTTTTTGTATAATGTTATTTGTTTTGCTTTTGATGCTTTATGCCTTATGGTTGTAGGAGCTGTGAAAGTAGCCATTCCTTAGGTGAATTCTTAGTGCTCGAGAGAAACAAAGGAGGATCCACATAAGCAATGGGTTCTAGATAGTAACTAGACCTAATCCACCCTTAGACATAAGCTTAAGATTTCAATCGACTAAAAGGAGTAGTGCTCGATCAAGAGGTTAGATGTTAATGCTAACGCTGAGTGGTCTTGTCCTGACATATTTGTTGATCTGAACTAATAGGATTCCTTCACCTGCTAACGCCGAGAGGTATTGCCAAGGCATTATCAACCTATCGAGTTCCTTGACAAGAGATATCATAGGGCACTTTTAGTAAACTCTGTCGGGCAAGTAAGGCGTAGAAGTAAGACTATCATGAGAATATATACTTAAGTTTCATAAGTGATTCCTATCATCCATTCCTATAGTACCTTGTTGTATGAGGATTATCAAGTCATTTTAATCAAATCCAGTGTTTCTATTTTGTTTTACCTTTACATTTTCATTTGATCTCACTATACTCAATTTATTTTGCCAAGACATTTCCATCCAGTTTGCCATGACATCCCTATTTCTTCCCACATCACACTATCATTCTATCTCCACCAATATATATTTCACATTGCCTCAGCATTCTCATTGGTACATACCATCGCACTAAATATACTTAGATAAAGTAGTTAGTTGCTTTGGTTAAATTTATAAATTTCCTCCAATCCCGTGGATACGTTACTCACTCATCACTGTATTACATGTTCGATTGTGTATACTTGCACATATTTCACGTCCATATTTAGCACTCACAAAACGCGGATAACTTTTTAGCACCATTGCCGGGAATTGGCAACTAGAAGTTAATTAGTTTTGTCGTAGCATTTTTATTTTATTTCTTCATTTTTTAATATAGTTTTACTTATTATTTCCTTTGTTTTTTAGGTTTTTCTTGGTGTATGACAAGAAGACATTCTGATGAGCTATTGGAACCAATTGAACCTGAGATTGAGAGGCTTTTTAGTAAAAGAAGATGTGCTCAAAGTATAAACATGTATCAAATTGGCAATCAATGTATTGGTCAGGAGGAAGATCAAAATGTTGAGGCTATTTTGAATGTTGGGAATACAACAAGGCCTTGTTCCATTTGAGATCACTTAAATCCTATCTTGGAATACTTAAATCCTGGAGGTGTGCAATATGCTAAATTCTATAGGGCTATTTGGGGGCATGCCTAATGATGATGACAGGCAACATATTAATAACTTCTTCGAGGTGTGAAATTCTTTCCGATAACAAAGAGTGCATGAAGATGTATTAAAGTTAAAATTATTTTCATATTCTCTGCGTGACCGAGCAAGGGCTTGGTTTAGTGGTTTTCCTGTAAGTTCGATGTAGTCTTGGACTGATCTGTGAAATTTTTTTTACTGTGGTATAATATACTAAACATGAACACCCAACTAAGGAACGAAATTTCTTCTTTTCGTTAAGCTAATGACGAATCAATGTATGAATGTTGGGATCAGTATAAAGGATTGCTTAACAAATGCTCAAATCATGATTTTCAATATTGGACTCAAGTGTTAATGATCTATAATGGAGTAAATGACCCCACAACGATGATGCTAGATACATCAGCTAATGGGATATTGTTCGATAAATCACCTACAAAGGCATTTGACATTCTGGATAGGATTGTCAATAATGATTATCAATTCCCATCTACAAGGCTTGGAATTGGTCAAAAAGTGAATGGGGCATTCGAGTTAGATACTAAGGATTTCGTGTCCACCCAACTTGCTACCATCACTAATATGTTAAAGAATTTGCAATGACCAAGTGAGGTTAAAGAAGTGAAGGCCCCCAACTCTGTATGTTTATTATTTCATTGTAATCACCATGAAAGCGAGTACTCGACCAATCAGAAATCCATCAACTATGAAGGATACTATAATCGAGGCAACAACAATCCCTATTCTAACACCTATAATCCTGGATGACGTCAACATCCAAACTTCTCATGAGGAAATCATTGAACCATCAGTACTAGTAAACCTGTTAGACCGTAGAACTTTAATGACTCCCAAGGTTTTCAAACGAATATGCATGGCATAATTCTAACAAGGGAGTGTCATCTTCATCCAATACAAGTTCTTTGGAGGCCATAATCCGAGATTCTATAGCAACCATGAAGACTATACTGCAAGAACATGCTACCTCCATAAAAAACTAAGGAACTTTGTTTCAAAGCCAAGGCTCATCTCTGAGGGCGTTGGAAGGTCAAGTTGGTCAAATTGTCGCGGCATTACAAGAACGTCAATCAGATCATCTGTCGAGTCACACTGAAGTCATTAAACCTCAAGCAAGGAGGAATATACTTACTTTACAGAGTGGCACCCAAATCAATGTACAAATCAAGTTTGGGGGAAGAACGAAGAATGATTTACCCCCGTAATTGTGCCAACTGAGCATGAAGTGTAAGAAGAAATACAAGTGGATGAGGATAAAGATGAAGGTTCATTCAGTGAAACTATTAAGGGAGAAAACAAAAATTCTACGACAAATGTTGTTCACATCCCTTCATTAGAAGAAGTCAGACCCCCACCAACTTTCTAACAAAAACTAAAGAAACATAATGATGACATTCAATTCAAGAAGTTTATCAACATTCTGGACAAACTCAACATCAATTTTCCTTTTCTTGAAGCTATAGAAAAAATACCGACATATGATAAATTTCTCAAAGAGATTGTTACCAAGAAAAGAAAATCGGAGAAGTACGAGACTGTTGCCACAAAAAAAACATATTACTTTACCTTAAGCAAGCTGCCGCCAAAACAAAAAGATCCAAGTAACTTTATCATTCATGTTCGATTGGAGAAAATTATGTTAGGAAGGCACTATGTGACCTTGGCTCAAGTGTGAACTTAATTCCTAAGTCAATCTTTGTGAATCTTGGAATAGGAAATGAAAGACCCACCTCTGTTATTTTACGACTAACTGACCGCTCTCATGTTCGTCACGAGGGGTAAATGGAGGATGTCATTGTAAAGGTATAATTTTTTTTGTTTCCAATAGACTTCTTTATACTTGATTATGATGTTGATGCCATGACACCCATAATCTTGGGGAGACCCTTCCTAACTACTGGGCTTATTCTTATCGACTGTGAGAAGGGTGAGCTCACCAATAGAGCGGCCGACCAATTTGTCACCGTTAATGTTTTTTATACTCTGAAGTACATTGATTAGTCTGAAGAATGTCAGAGCATTTTCAAAGTGGATTCATCGATAGCAGGAGACGTTGATCAATTTTCCATGATAATTTCATTCAGCTGGAAAATTATGAGAGGCTTATTGAATAAGAAAGTGTCGAGCAGCTCAACGACTTTTATTTGGAGGTACAGAAAGCTAGCTTTCTCATAGCTAGCCCAGGTACATGCTTTGACCCTCTTGATTTTGATGAGTTTGTTCCTCCTAAGCCCTTATTACAACATGCACCCTAGAGTTAAAGAATTTGCTCCAATATCTTAAATATGCGTACCCAGGTAGTAATGAAACTTTACCTATTATTATTTCCTCTGCCCTTACTCTTAACAAAAAATGTAGTTTGTTAAGTGTTTTTGTCACAACACAAAAAAGCGTTAGGATGGACTATGGCAGATCTAAAGAGGATATGACCCACTATTTGCTGGAATAATGCCATGAAAAGTCCATGGAACCACAAAGAAGAGTAAACCCAATCATAAAGAAAGTAGTGATGAAATAAATCCTAAAATAGCCTGATGTTGGAGTGATTTACCACATATCTAATAGATCATGGGTGAGTTCCATTTAGTGTGTACAAAAGAAGGGAGGCACGACCGTAGTGACTAACGAAGATAATGAGTTGTTGCCAACAAGCACTATCACCGGGTGGAGGATATGTATGGTCTATTGCAAGCTAAACAAGGCCACCAAGAAAGACCATTTTCTTTTTCCTTTCATCGATCAAATGCTAGATCGATTGGAAGGCAAGGCATTTTATTGCTTCTCAGATGGATATTCTAGGTACAATCAAATTTTCATCGCACCAGAAGACTAGGAAAAAACTACGTTCACTTATCCATATGACATTTATGTTTCTGGATGATGGCTTTTGGACTTTGTAATACCCTTGCAATATTTCAACGCTATATACAAGCTATTTTTCTAACATGGTTGAGGACTTCCTAGAAATCTTTATGGATGACTTTTTCATTTTTGGAGATAACTTTGACTAATGCCTCAATAATTTGGCAAAGGTACTCGAGCGATGTGAGGAGGCTGACCTCAAGCTGAATTAGGAAAAGTGTTACTTCATGGTGACCGAATGCATTGTGCTAGACCATAAGATCTCTCATAAGGGCATTGAAGTGCACAAAGCCAAAATCGAAGTGATTGAGAAGATACCCTATCAAGGGCATCAGGAGTTTCCATGGATATATTGGATTTATAGAAGATTCATCAAGGACTTCTCCACTATATCCAAGCCCTTATGCACTATGCTTCAACAAAATCAACCATTCGTCTTCTATAAAAATTTCCATGGCGCGTTTACCGAGCTAAACCAAACACTTATCTTTGCACCCATCATGGTTCCCCCAATTGGACGTCACCATTTGAACTAATGTGTGATGCAGGCGATTTTGCCATGGGAGCTATACTTGGCTAACGTCGAGGTAAAATTTTCCATGTTATATATTATGCTTATCGTACCCTAAATGAAGCACAAATGAACTACACAAACACTAAGAATGAATTACTTATCGTGGTATTTGCATTTGACAAGTTTAGGTCATACTTGATAGGCACCAAAATTATTGTTAACACTGATCATTCAACTTTAAAAATACTTAGTGAATAATAAAAATGCCAACCCTAGACTCATTAGGTGGATATTACTATTACAAGAATTTGACTTAGAGGTGATAGATAGAAAAGGTATTGAGAACCAATGTGTACATCATTTATCTAGGCTAGAAAACAATTTTGAATGCCATGATGTTTTAGATATTCAAGAAGCATTCCCTGATGAGAAAATTTTATATGCCATGACAATTTAGTGGTACGCTGACATAGTCAACTTTCTTATTAGTGATATTTTGCCTTATGATTTGAACAGGCAGAGCAGAAAGAAGTTCAAGCATATTGGCAAGTTTTATTTTTGGGAAAAGCCATATTTATTCAACAATGCGTTGATTAAATAATTTGATGTTGTGTCCATGAGGAGGAGCAAAGAGACATTCTACACCATTGCTATAGAACCCCCTATGGAAACCATTTTAGAGGTGCGAGGACTACTGCTTGCCAATCAGGCTTTTATTGGCTTTCACTGTTCAAGGATGCTCATGAGTTTTGCAGAGCGTTTGATATATGCCAACGCACTGGGAACATTTCCAGTCGATATGAAATGACATTGCAAAATATTCTAGAGATTGAGCTCTTTGATGTTTAGGGTATTTACTTCATAGGACTGTTTCCATGTTTTTTGGAACTTGTATATCTTGCTTGTTGTAAACTATGTATCTAAGTGGGTTGAAACAATTGAAACACCAAAGAATGGCTCTAAAATTGTGCTCAGTTTCCTTCACAAGAACATCTTCACCCGATTTAGAGTGCCTAGAGCCATCAACAGTAACGAATGAACTCACTTTGATAACAAGATAATTGCCAAGGCATTACAAAGATATGGAGTACGGCAAAAAATTGCCATGGCATATCATCCATAAACTAATGTGCAAGATTAAGTGTCTAACCAGGAGATTAAGCAAATCCTGGAGAAAGTGGTGAATCCTAGAAGGAATGACTGGTCCTCGAAGCTGGACGAAGCACTCTAGGCTTATTAAACAACATTCAAAACACCTTTGGGAATGTCACCTTTCAAGATGGTGTATTGGAAAGCAGGCCACCTACCTATGGAGTTGGAGCATAAGGCATATTAGGCTATCAAGAAGCTTAATTTTGATGCACAACTAGTTGGGGAGCAAGGATTACTCGATCTAAAAGAAAGAGAATAATTTAAAGAATAAGCATATGAAAATGCCAAGCTTTACAAAGAAAAAACAAAGAACTGGCATTATCAAATGCTTTTTCGAAGGCATTTTCATATTGGCCAATAGGTGCTCCTCTTCAACTCGAGGTTGAAGTTATTTCTCAGTAACTAAAGTCACAATGGTACGGACCCTTCGAAGTACACCATGTCTACCCTCATGGCATTGTTGATATCAATAATATAGATGATGGGACCATTTTCAAAGTTAACAGTCAGCGTCTGAAAGCTTATCAAGGAGTTCTACCCTTGAGTAACAAATCGACACTTTCTTGTAAGATGTCGGAATATGCAAAGCATTTTAAAGATGCCATGACATTTCAGATTTACAACTGTGCATAAATATATGTTTATTTTATTTTATTTTATACTAAGTTATTTATTGATTAATTATGTTATTTTGAATTTTTTAAGGACCCACACGGAAGGCATTTGAGAATCGTACAGTTAAGGACATATAAGTGGGTTGCACCATGAAAAAATAGAACAGAAAATATTCACTTTTGACTTTTTTAAGAAAAAATTGGGTGTACTTTTACATTTAATACTTTTGTCTTTCTCCCCACCCCACACCCCATCCACCCATTAAATAACTCCCTTTCTCCCTTTTTATTTTATTTCTATCTTTTTACTCTCTCACTTCAACTTCATCTCTTCTTCTTCTTCTTCTTCTCTTTGTCAAACTGCACGCCATAACTGAAAATATTCAAGATTTTTCATCTTTTATTTCTTTTGTTAACCAAACAATGGTGCGCTCACGTCCTCCAAGCATGGTTCATTTGTCTCCATCGCATTTCATTGATGAAGTGGTGCAATAACGGTTTCAAGGGCTAAAAAATCGTCAGGTTTTCTTTGAGTTAGGCTTCATCTTCTCCAATGCTGAAGATGCCAAACTTGAAGGCGATGTCATGAACATTGTTCACAAAAACAAGTGACAAAAATTTGCAAGGCATCAAGAGAACTTGAATGCCTCTCTTGTGAAGGAGTTTTATGCCAACTTAACCAACCTAAATCAACATGTCGTGGTGGTTCACATTATTTTTATTTTCTTTACCCCTTCGACTATTAATCATTACTTTAAATTGCAGGATATTGTTGATAGCCACACCACATGCGCAAAGAAGACAGATAATGAGACTTACCATGGCATATTGGAGGACCTTTGTTTTTCAAAAACAAAGTGGAATGGGCAAAATCCAGCAGACGATCGGTGGATCTAGAAAGGGTACAACCGAGGGCTAAGTTATGGAATCATTTTATGAAGCATAAGCTTCTCCCCACTACCCACAACACCACTATCTCAGTGCAGAAGATGCTTCTACTGCACTCTATTTTAGTGGGTCGATTCATTGACATATGAAAGATAATCATGGAACAAGTTCATAATTGTTTGAAGCGACCAACCAGTGCCTTGGTTTTTCCAAAACTCATCACGACACTCTATCGTAAGAATAAGGCACCCGAGTACCAGTTTGATGAAATAGTACTTGGGTTGTCTGGTTTTACAAAGGCCAAGCTGCCTATGTTGCTTGGATTCAAGGAAAATAAGGGAAAATAAAAAGAGGAGAGCACATCTCACATTGATGCAAACCAAGATGCCATGGCAAAACTAGATGCTCTAGATGAGGTTACTAAGCGAACCCAAGATCATGTGGCACAATTGACCAGCAACCTGATGACCTTCTTTTCCTATGTCAAGAACAAAGATTTGTTTGTTGTGACTGCCTTCATGGAGCTCCTCCCGCACGTTGCTCTTGATATCCCATTATTCCTTGATACACTCTTGCGTGCCTCTACTGATGTCGTGGCATCAGTAGATGCTCTTCAGCCCACTGATGATAAGGAGTCAGAAGATCTTAATCCAATCCACTCAGTGCCAACAACCGAACGCCAAAAGACTAAGCTCCAGCTATCAACCTTGTCAACCTCCTCGTAACCTATAGAGCCTCTTGATACAACAAAATCAGAAATGCCATGGTAATTCCCACTGTAAAGGAATCGACGCCATCTGAATAAGGAATTTCAGCGTGAGGAGTCTCAATTCACCCCGATCCTTGAAGGACTTAGGACCCCTACTGCACCACCAACGGACTCTGAATAATTCAGCCCCACACCATTGCGTAAGCGCCCACGTCGCACAATCGCCACAACACGACCGCCATAAAAAGTCAAGGTAGATTGCATTTCATAGCATGTAGTATAGTTTTATCTCAATTTTTATTTAGCATTGAGGACAATGCTTCTCTCAAGTTTGGGAAAGGTAGGGTTCTCAAGTCATTGGATGATAGTATTAGTTGAATGAAGATACCATGACATTAGTAAGTGTTTGAGTTAGTTCTTTGGAATAAATTAATGATGTCTAATGATGATGAACTCCTTATGGCTAGAATTGAATGTACATGATTATTGAGGATGATAAAACCAACTATAGGATTTGCTTCTTTGTAAGTTTTTTTTTTATAGATTATTGTATGTTTTCCATACTTAAGGAACTTAGAATTTTTTTTATAATAGAGCTCTTTCATTTCTTGGGATAAAACTTGATAATAATCTTGAATAATGAAAACCCCACATGTTCTAAAATTGAAAAAAAACTTTATAAAAATGAAATTACAAATAAATGCTTTGGCATAACTATAGAGGTACATTCCGATATGTCATGGCATTGCATGGATACTGCATTTAAATAAATGGCAGCCATAGCATATGAGTAAATAAAAGTAGTCATGGGATGACTGTGCCTAATAGGCTAGGGAATACAGTGTTTGCTCCACCTCATTGTCAAGTCTAGAATGGTAGGTGTGATGAGTTGACTCCCCTAGTAGCAATGTTAAAGAAGAAGAAGAAAACAATGTGGGTGTAAACTTGTAAATGTCGTGGCAAAACAAAGAGATTGCTTAGAAATTTTCTAGTTTTGTTAAGCATGGACTTGATATAATCACACACATAGAGGTTCTTACCCTAGGGGATAATACTTGATTTCTCAAATTAGTCTAGCATGTTGAATCCAACTGTTATGAGGGCTGAAATTTTAACCCATATGACTATCTTGAACCTGAACTTGCCATGATATTTCTATTTTGCTTACTATTATCCATTGCTTGAGGACAAGCAATGGCTTAAGTTTGGGGGTGTGATAAAACATTTAAGTTATTGACTGTATAAGAGCTCATATATGATCATATAGATGTATTTAGGAGCATATAGTTGCATGTGGTGGAAATATATTTTTCCGTTTCATTTTATTATGAAAACAGTGTTATGTTATGGGGAAAGTGTTTTTTCTTATGATGTGCACGATTTAGGAGCAAGAATAAGAGAGGAGAATTATCGTGACATATTGGGAACCCTGAGCAGATTGTAAATGCCAACTCGGATGACATTTCAAAAATGTAAAAGTCAAAAGCATATATTTTTAAGATTAAGTTGTCCTTGTCTTCACGTGCCTTCAGCTTCCAAACACCTAGGAGGGAACGTCTATCACCTTGGTCGGTTATCTTATCCACATGAATACCCAGGTGCCAACAATCCATGAGGGGACCACTGGCACCTCTGCATCACCCCTCACATGAAGGTAACCAACTTGGGGTATTATAGGAATTTTAATACAAATCCCTAAGTTTATTCCCTACTATAAATAGGAGATGAGGACACCAGATAATGAACTTCTTTTCACATCATTTTGAGATTAATTTCTAAAGATAAGATCCCTTCTTTTTATGTCAATCATTTTCTCCATGTTATTCCTCCATTAACAAGCTAAAGGGAGTGATGAATTAGGCGTCCGATAGGAGCTAGCGAGCTAGGGCAGTTCATGGTGGCCGAGGAGAGCCCCAACAGTGCACAACGAAGGTTTTTCCTCCATCCCTTTGCTGTTTTTATCACTTATCATATTTGGGTTGTATGGATTGAATGATCTTCATGCCTTGTTGCTTGGAATATTTGAACCCCACCATGAACTAGCTTTATTTGGAGGAGTTCATTATGGATGCTCAATTTTTATTTTAATGGATTGTTGTTTTTGTAAACTTTTATTTGTTTTGCTTATAATGCTTAATGCTTAATGCTCAATTTTTATTTTAATGGATTCTTTAGTATTCGAGAGAAACTAAGGAGGATCCATATAAGCAATAGGTTCTAGATAGTAACTAGACCTAAGCCACCCTTAGACATAAAGCTAGGATTTCAATCGACTAAAAGAAGTAGTGCTCGATCGAGTGGTTAGATGTTATTGTTGACACTGAGTGGTATTGCCAAGACATATTATGTTGATCTGAACCAAAGGGATCCTTGCACCTGCTAATGCCGAGAGGTATTTCCATGGCATTCACAACTTGTCGAGTCCCTTGACTATAGATAGCATAGGGAACTTTTAGTAAAATCTTTCGGGGAAGTAAGGCATAGAAGTAAAACCATCCAGAGAAGATAGACTTAAGTTTCCTAAGCGACTCCTATCATTCATTCCCTTAGTAGCTTGTTGTGTGAGGACTATCAAGTCATTCTAATCAAATACCACAGCACACTATCGTTCCATCTCTACCACCATACATTTTATATTGCCTCAACATTCTCATTGGTACATACCATCGCACTAACAATACTTAGATAAAGTAGTTACTTGCTTTGTTCAACTTATAAGTTTCCTCCAATCCATATGGATACGATCCTCGCTCATCACTGTATTAATTGTTTGATTGTGTAAACTTGTAGATTCTTCATGTCATTATTTAGTACTCACAAAACGCAGACAAATTTTTTTCAATATTTTCCCCATAATTTCCCCATTATGGCCGAACCTTACTTTGTACCTAGGGCTTGATTTTCATTCAATTTCAAGAATGAATTCAACTTCCTTACATCAAATTCATGTTATTCTAATCATCACAACATCAAATTCCATCAAAATCCAAACATTCCTAGAAACCCTAATTAGACAAAATTCAATACAAGACTTTACACATAGTTTTAATCATCACACAAGCCTTAGAAATAATCTCCAACATCAAAATCTTTCATCAATCTTTTAAAATCCCTAAACCTTACATAAACTCTAATTTCCAATTCTCATGGAATAAACATGATAACCATGTAATATTGGTACCAAATGATAGAGAATTTCATGTAGATTAATTCTCTATCTAATAGCTTAATCCAAAAATCAAGTGCGTAGCTTTAAAAATCAAAATAAAAATCTCACCTTGGTGGCTATGGAGCTCACGAAAAACTTGAGGAAGATGGTTGAAATTTTGTTTCATTTTTCTAGTAATTCGTGGATTAAAACACTTGATTTAATCTAATATAAATGAATTTAAAATTCATTTAATGAGAAATTTCAAAAATACCATTAATGAAACTGGATAATTCGTGGATTAAAACACTTGATTTAATCTAATATGAATGAATTTAAAATACGATTACCACGAAAATTCTTGTTTTAGGTCAAACTATTTATTTACGTGCTAAAATATATAACTTTTCAAAACTATATTTTATTCACTAACCAAAATTTGGGGCATTACACAAAATGCCATCTCCTCCCACTCAAGGTACTTCCACACTATCTCCTTCTCCCTCACCTTATGACGTTCCACCTCCTGTTCCTTCAAGATTGGTAAAACGAGATAAGCAAGCTAAAGAGAAGGAAATCATGGATGTGTTTCAGAAAGTGGAAATAAATATTCCGCTTTTTAAGCAATACGAAAAGTGCTGAGGTAAGTTAGATCCCTTAAATATCTCTGCAGAAATAAAAGGCGACTTACCATAAACGAAAAGGTGAATTTACGTGAGAACGTTTTGACAGATTTCCAACGATGGCTTCCACCAAAGTATAAGGACCAAGGTATGCTTGGATACCTTTTAAGATTGGTAAAGTTTGAATAAAGTGTGTCATGTGCGATTTGGGTGCCTCAATCAATGTAATGTCCCTTTCTATTTATAATTTGATTTCCACTAAACCTTTGAAAGAAAAAAGAGTCAAAATTCAGCTCACCGACGTATCAATTATCCACCCCGAGGGACTCTTAGGAAACGTTATGGTAAAGGTAAATGACTTGATTTTCTCTGCTGATTTTTATGTTATTGATATGGAAAATGACTGCAGCAACATTGGTTTTGAAATTCTCCTCGGTCGCCCCCTTCTAAGTACGGTGCACATGAAAATTAAAATTTGAAGTGGCATCCAATCAATGGAGTTTAGCAGTGAGATCGTTAAATTTGACGTGTATAAAGCTATGAAATACTCATACAATGTGGCGAGAATTTATTTTATTGCTATTTTTTATCCTTTGGCAAGTGAATTTTTAGAGACTAACCTGTCCGATGATTTTGGTAGGGAATCGGAGGAATACAACAAAGAGATCAGAGAGTCTGATAAAAAAATTATATTCATTTTGATTCACATTTGGTTCCTTCTAAATCTAAAATTCTTTCTTCCATTTTGTAGGTACCAAAAATAAAGTCAAAAAAATGTTGGAACATATGAAGAACTTATCTTTTGGCGAAAACGATGCATTATCGTCCACTATTTTAGACAAGCTTCCAAAGATAAAAAAAAAGATTTGAATAAATTCTTATGAGACTCTTTGAATCTACAAGGATAAAATGAAGGAGCTTATTGATCGTAGAAATTCTCATAAAAAATTTCTTACTTTGAAAAAACATATGAAGTGAAAGCATCTTCCGCGGAACATATAGTTTGAATCAGGTCGTCATGCTAAACGATATTAAAAAATGTTCTTTATGAGAGGCAACCCATTTTAATTTTGATTCTTTAAATTTCTATAATTTTTATTTTGTTTTTATTTTTTATCGATTTTTTTATTTGTGTTTATTTTAATTTTTAATTTTTCAAGTACCCCAGTATTTTTATTCGAACATAAATGAAGTTCGAAGTAGTATTTTTGTTCGAAAAGTACAATTTTTTAAACATACAAAGCAACTCCCGCAAGCATCATTCTTAAGTGGTGAAATGTGTTGTTTCATTAACGACACAGGATACCAGAACCCAACCTAAGGCGCGACGCATGATAGCAAACCCAATTCCCAAATTCCCTCAACTTGTCACCTGCCTTGAACAATTTTCCCCCATTCCCACAAGTGTGATCGGCCAAATATTCACCTTGGGAACCACGTTCTTTTAATTTTCCTATCCTTATTATCCTTTCAAATTTGAAAACTATTTTATCTCCTCATTTAAGCCTACCACCGATCTAATACCCTTTACAATTCCAAACTCCTTTCTTTTAACCTCTTGTTTCCCCCAATGTGACCATTAAAATGAAGGAACCAACAAAACTCTTTTACTCTATCAGTCGTACTCTATCATGCTTTATTTCTTTCTTTTCATTTTTGTTACTTTCGAACCAAAACTCCTTGACTTTTTTTAGCCAAAGATCGATGCCCCGCCGCTCTTCACCACCCCGTCAACCCACCGCTCCTCATTATCTTCGTTCACCATGGAAACTTTGACATCGACATGTACTATGACTTCTTCTCTTTAAGTGATCCAATCCAATCGAGAGTCTCTTATTGTAATCGTGGTTGTGGTCATTAATGAAAATAGGGAGTTTTCTCTATCTTTTTTGTTATATTTTTTATTCTTTGTATTGGGACAATACATTGCATTGATCTTAGTATGAAGTGGTTGAATTGGTTTTAAATTCCATTGAAATTCATTGCATTTGTTAAGTATTTTTGTATGTCATGCTTGCTTGAGATCATATGATTATTTGAGTTTGGATATTCATGATAACAAATTGCATGATTAGATATTTGAGTAAATTTTATTGTGATTATCAATGACTTTGTTGATTGAAATAAAGCCTAATTGAATGCATGTACACACTTCGGTAAGATTTGAGCCTTGATGATTATGTTCTTTATATTTTTGCTCTTATTCTTTTTTGATTGTGTCGAACTAAAACATTGACAATCTAGAACTTGTAGTATAATGCATGTTAAGATTACATAAGAACTTGATTCTTTGAAGTGATTTGGGAACTTAGGATTCACCTACTTTTCACCCAAAATACATATCCTTTTCTTTCCCATTAAGTAACCATGTTTGAGCCTATTTTCATTATTTGCTTTCACCAAATTTTTAAACCTAAGCTTTATTCATCTTTCTTCTCTTCCACCCTTGTCAAGACAAAAAGTATAAGTTGAAGGTTGCACGATCATGTTTCACAAAGAAAAAAAAAGAAAAAAAATATTGTGTTTGATGTAATTTTTGTTGCTTATGTTTACTTTTCCTGTGGACTTGATTTAGTTACTTGGAAGAAATCTCTTGTCTTGAATTTTGACCACATTTTTAGCCTTATTCCCTACCTTTACTTAAGCCTCATTACAACACTTTTTAAAGACCCAATGATTGTTGCATCTTGTTCTAACTAAGAAGTGGAGATTTGATGGTATTACAAGCTTATGGAAATGTCATGTTTGGTTCCAACTTTGAGCATTCTTGCACCCAAAAACACATTGAGTGAATTGAGTGAACCTTTGTGAGGTGTTGAGTTAAGTAGCATTGAGATTAATGAATGATTCGATGTTATGCTTTCGTTTAACTTAAACCAACTTAATATTTCCAATTGATTGATATCTTGAATATTTTTTTTTTTGAACTTGACTTGCATGACTTGCTTCGATATGAGATGAGGCGGAGGAAGGTAAATTGAGTTTTAACTTGTTTGATTAAAGTATACTTGAGGACAAACATGAGAAAAGTGAGGGGAAATTTGATGAATGATCTTAATTGATATTATTTACTTGTTAATTTTCCCGTGTTAGCAATTTATCACTATTAATCTATTTATATTGTGCTTATTTTCATGTAGGGATTTATTTTCTATATCCAGCAGTAAAAGAGTGTTTTCTATGTTTTTTTTATTATCCGATCGCAATCGAGGACATGGGCATGAAGCTGTTTGATGTGGCAGTTTCTAGAAGGTCCATACAGCATTGGGAAGATTCTGAAAGAAGCCTACTCATCACAATCCGAGGAGATCTGTTAGGAAATCTAGTTTTACGTTTGGATTCAAAACACTTGGTAATATCTTTAGGGTTTTTTTTCATTTGAAATTATTTGCTATATTAGGGATTTGGAAACCTATAAATATCCCCCTTAGGGTATGGCTTGGATATCTTGAATTTACTTTTGTTATTTTATTTCTATTTTTATAAAAGTTTCATTTTTTTTCTATTTTATTTACTTTCCTTTTACTTAAGCTTTTTTACTTTTTTTTATAAAATATGCTAAGTATGATTTCTATAGGCTTAGCTATTTTTCTTATTTAGCCAAGAGCTAGCGATGGCTCAACTCCAAATGTGAGATTTGAAAAGCACTTAATACCCTTCGGGTTACATTATCAATTTTATGAAAAATTGGATTGGCAATCGATATTTCCTTTAAAAAAATCAAAACACTTTCATTTCCAAAATTCAATGTTGGTCTGGATGTTGTTCTAATTTATAGTTGGGATGAGAGATCCGCCTATGGCATAATCGACTTTTGTGAACACACTTAGCGGTGGTCCGCTAAGGAAAATTAAGATCAAATCTGATTCTCATTGAGATAACATAATTCGAGTAAGGTTTTTCCAAAACATAATCTGATTTTTTCTAGCGGCGATATCAGAGGTTGACTTGGGAAATTCGGTTTACTAAAGAGAAAAACAAGTTATAAGGGTTGGGCCTTGTCTATTATAATTGAAATGAATTCCGAAATAAAATCTATTTCAATGATCAAAGCGAATTGAGTCAAAGCTAAGCTTAAGGCTAATTTCTCCATAATTGTTTTCTAACACATTTTTAGTCTTTCTTCTTTCTTTCATTTTATTTAATTCATCTTCCACTAAACACCCCCTTCTATTTTACTTTTTGATATAGTTTATCTGGTTCGGAATCAATGCAACTCAATTCTAAGTCCCTGCGGGTCGACATATTTCTTCTCTATACTACTTTTATTATTTTCTATTTTTATTTTGAGAAAATGAATTTATCTGATAGTTCACATTTCTTCTCAATGATTAATTCTAAAATCTAGGATATTTAATCTATAAATTTAATACATGACTAGAATAAAAGATTTTAAAGTTAATGTTCAATTTAAGGCATTAGACAAATTAAAAACAAAATCTTGATCAAATTGCATTAAATGAAAATCCAAGGAAACAAATCATATACAAGTAGTGACCAAAATGGAAGAAAGCAAAGAAGGGTGAAAGTGTCGCAAATACATTGCTTTACAAGGACTCGTGTACTAATTATACAATTTTATTAACTGCCACGTAAACACTTCCGTTAAATGTGAACGGTAGGTGGTTATATTGAAACAATTTAAATAGTTCAATAGTCATATTGATGTAAACTTGAAAATGGTAGCCGTTTCGTGATCCGACCCCTAGTTGTATGTTCATTTATATAGTTTACCCTATAATTAAATGCATGAACCAAACAATATTAGTGGTTAAGAGATTATTGTTATCTCTTGAGGTCTTGGGTTCGAGAACAACATTTGCATGGGTATATGGATGTTTATTGTCAAATTATTAAAAATATTTTGAACAAGTACTACTTTATATTCACCTCTAATAAAATATCATATTCAAATTCACAATAAGTTTTTTATATTATACTTGTCATAGTGATTAAAATTCAATCATTTAATCATATTTAAAATTTAATACAATTCTATGAAATATGATATGCAAGTATGTTCTACTGGTAAATGATACTACCAACAGGTGTTGATTCAAGTGGTAAGTAGCTTGATATCGCTTAATCATGTCTTGAGTTTGAGTTCTTGTTTATGCAGAAAATCCCCGTTGGGAGACTCAACCACCAAAACCATGTGTGCAATGAATCGAATCGGATTAGTTAGAGCAAAGCCTTGAGAATTGAGAGAATAATAAAAAAATTGAAAACAGATTTGTTGATTTCTCAAATTTTCAAAAATTATAATTTTGCCCGTTTAGTTTTAAATATTTTAATTAATTTCCTTTTTCTAAATCTCATTAAATAACTTTTTTTAAAAATTAACTTTTAAAAAAATATATAAAAAACTCAAATTATTTTATCAAAATCTAACTCTGAGTGATACAATAGTCTATCGAAATCTAACTCTGAGTGATACAATAGTCTATTTGGACTGACAAAATCATGGCGCCCTAGCTTGACATTATCCTAGAACCAGAGATACCCAAAATAAAAAAATGTAACACTCTAATCCAAATCGAACTGAAATCTAGAGGATTAGAATATTACGTGGAGCCACCAAAGTGGTTAATCATTTTTTCTTTAATCGAAATTAAAATCAAAATAAAAATATTCATATTATAAAATGTGGTTCACAAAATATAATAGGCTTACCAAAGTGGGGAGCTCCCCATAATAAATCCCAAAGTACAAGAATTTATCAAAATAGAGTTAGATTCAATAAACATGAAGTCTATGAAAATACATGCCCACTAAATACTCGAGACATATTCTGATACTCGATTAATTTTGAATCTACAGTCTGGAGATGAGCTCCTCAAACCTGTAACACTCCAACCCATACCCGACCCGGATTTGAGTCCGAGATGTCACATTAACTTTTAAAAACGATAATCTTACAAAACATCAAAACATTTGAGTTTTTTTAAGAAAATATGATCATATATTGTTGAATTGTATTTGTTATAAAATTTTGAGGGAAACGTATTTATGAACAGTAAAATATGATATGAACAGTACCGTAGAAATAATAATGAACAGTACCCGAATGTTAAAATTTCCCAGATTGCTTATGGGGTATCGATTCCCCTGCTACAGTACCTCGGCAAAACATGTATAAAACTCATAAAATTCTAAGCTATCATTTGTATAAAATTTCCATTTACAAATACATCTTTAAAACATTCCAAAACTTGATCAGAGTGTATCCAATACAAATCTTTTATTTATTACATGCCAACTAAATTCTTTCTAACAAAATACATGCAATTCTATCTACATTTGTGATCTGATCTTTGGTAAGGAGAACTGACCTGTCTTGTTCCTCTTTACTTCTCTTTTCGCTATCCAAGCCTACGTGTGAAACAATCACACGCTAAGTTAATGACTTAGTGAGGCATATAAAACATATAATCTAAACATATATAAATCATTTCATATTAAAAACATACATCTGCAAATACTATCATTAATCTCTTTTACTTACCATATATTCATCATATAACACATATATCACTATCAACACATTTAACATTTCAAAATTCATTATTATTAATTCTTATAATTTAACACCCTTATACATAACATATCATGCATTAACCAAGCAATACACCATTACATAAATCATGTGATCTATTCCATATAATAAATCACATAAACATATCATATTCAGTACACTTATTAAATCCCTTTATTAGCCCATGTACACTGTTGAGAACTGAAGGTATATGAGTACATTGAGGTTGTGCACTAATGCTATCACCACAGCTCGTATAAATGTCCCGAAGGACCTATCCAGAGGTCATAAAGAACCTCGAAAACTATCCATAGGTCCCGTAGAACCTAGGTAAATTGTCCATATATTCCTTTGAACATAGGTATACTATCCATATGCCTCTAAAGACATAGGTAATTATGTCCATATGTTCCGTAGAACATAGGTAAACCCTCGACTCTTGGCATGCCAACTATACCACTAGCTCTCATATTACATAACATGGGCATTATTTTTATACTTATCACTTTACATATTCACACATTCATATCACATCATTCTTTCTCTTCTGTCACATACCACATGTATGTGTAAACATATATCTCATATCACATGTTCATATCATCACGTAGTTTATTTTCGTGTAATTCATATAACTTATCATATGATTTCATATTCATATCATATATTCATATAGGATCACGGTTTTATCATCTATCATGTCATTTCATTTCATTCTCTATATCTTTATCACATAGCTTATTTTATTTCTCGTGTTCTTATGTAAGAACATATGTCATGTCTTATTCTTATATCATCATATATATATCATCTATATTTCCTCACTTAATCTCATATCATATAACATGTATTCACATACACTATTTATACCAGTTCACATACCTAATCACACTAAGTTGTATTCACACCATTCATGTAACATATGCAATAATATATATATTACATACACTCATGCCATATAAGCATCATATAAATCAAAAATTGAATAATATTTTAGGAGTCACTTCTTACCATAATAACTCCATCACTGGCTCATCACAAGCCAATGTTTGTTCAATAACCTAACTACAAATTAAATTGCACTCATCTTAGCCTTGCTTTGATTCAATCCTAATTCTTTGATTGTTTCGTACTTGTTTAGGTTCAATATCTACATAAATATAACATTTCAAAACAATTATCAAAAGCCTAAACCTTAAACTTTATGTTAATAACTTAAGTCAGTTTAATGAAACAAAATTCCATTTTTCCATTAGGGGGAATCGATACCCCCCAAGGGGGGAATCTGTACCCCCTACGTAATCTGGAATTTTCGTTCAAGCCCATAAAATCATTGTTCATGCACGAAAATTCACTATATCAACTTAAATTCTTCATGTTGCATTCCCTTTCATATTCTTAACTCAAATATACATACTTAAACTAATTTATATCCATTTATTTCATCTTAAACCTCAAAATTCTATTCTCCATATAGAAATCAATAATCATATCAAATTTTCCACGTTATCCAAACTTAATTCTAACACTTCTAACTTCTTATTCTCATAGATGACAAGTCAAATTCATCCTCCAAATTCATTTAAACATTCCTATTCAAAATTTCACTTCAAAACTCATTTTCTTTAATCTGTCATAACTCATTTATCTTTTGATTTTAAGATAAATTAAGCTTTCCTTAAGCTTAGTTATCATCTAATGATCAAAACCCAACTATAAAATCAACAAATAATGAATTAAATAAAAACTCACCTCTGCTCAGCACGTTGGAGAAGAAGAAAGCAAGAAGAAGAAGAGTTTTCCAGATACTCTCCCCCCAACGTGTTTATCTCTTCTTAAAGAGATAAAAAAATATCTTTCATGACAAATGACCATTTTTCCCTTTAATTCCTTTAATAATTACTAATAACCTTCAGGAAATATCCACAAATAAATCATTGAAATATTCAACATTTCCACTTTAATCAAAAAATTCTGAAATATTACAGTTTCGTCACTAACCCGTAATTTGGGATGTTACAAATCTCATCTCCCTTTAAGAAAATTCGTCCTCGAATTTTCATTGCACACTTTGACAAAAACATATCTTTTAATACTCTCAGGTTGTTTCCTTTATTTAATTTTTCATTCCTTTAGTTGTTCAACTAACTTTTTCCTTATTCATTCATCTACTATCGTTTATCATATAAATAGTAACCGGTAACCTCATCCATTTCTGTCTTTTCTTTCCTTCGATTCTGCATTTTCCTTTGATCTCTCTAAAATTCATATAATGTCACTCATCACGTAGACATTAACATTCCTTTTCATCACTTAACATCATAAATCAATCAAATTCGTTATAAATTTTTAATTACCTTGCAACAATAACCAAACTTTTATTCCATCATCGTTTGACCAAGAACATAACCTTACATCTTCTTCAATTGTGATTAAACATAAACTTTACAGAATCAAACAATCTTTCACATTACCTTGCACACTTTTCGTATTTCTATATCGAACTTATCATCTAAACTTTCATACAACCTTTATCACATTTGATCCTTTATAATTCATCCTTTCATTTCTTTATTCTATTATTTCTTTAAAATCAAAATACCCTTATACATATGTCATATCTTTTAATTTATGTTCACATACTCTTTTCCTATCACTTATATTCATCTCTAATCACCGATCTTTATCACATCTTTATAACTTTGATAAGTATTTTCACTTATACAGAACCTCATTCTTTACAATCTCTTGTACTCGTATTTTTTTCCTCCTCAAAGCTCCTTTTTAAAACCTATAGATACTTTTTCTCATTGCCTTCATCATATCTATATGGTTAAAATACATAACCATATCTAGATCCATATTATACTTGATTAATTCACTTTATCTTTTCTTCCCATCTTATTACTCTATCACCTTTACTCTTATAGCTAGTCAATAACAACAATTCAATCTAGGGCACAAGCCCTAATCAATTAATCATATACCCCTTTTTCCAACCAGAATTATCTCACCAATAGTTTACTTAACTTTTCAAATCCACATTCATTCTCGTGCACCATGAAATTTTCTTTGCTCATATTAAACATTTCAACGTCTTCTATCTTATAAAATAATCACTTGTTGTACTATTTCTTTAAGCTCTTCCGAAACAATATTCACCTCAAGGCATCTTCTACTATTCCCATTATAACATTTTTTTACCATATTTTAGCTCAACCGCATAGCACCTAAATTACTTCATCTAACTTTTCCACTTTAGGATAGTGGAGATCCTCTAACATTATTCAGTTGCACATTTAATTTTCTGAACACAATCCTTAACTTTTTAATCTAGGGTACAACCCTTATCAACTTGATCATATACATTCTTTTCCATCAAAATTTTTCTCAACGGTATCTTACTCAACTTTTCAAACTCGGACTATTACTCATACACATTATTATTCTTCTATTTCAAAATCAAACGTTATAACTTCCTTTATCTTATAAATTGTTCACCGACATACTCATTCTCAAACTTTTCTATTACTTTTTATATTCTCTTGATCATTCAAATCCTTATCTCCTTCACTACATCACATTACATAATTAAAATGTACATTGTATTCGAATGCACTTCATATTTGGTTATCATAACCTAACAATATCTAATAATTCCTATACATTTTCATCACATAATTTTGTTAGCCATTGCTAACTCTTTCCATCTATAATGCAAATCCCTTATCATATCCACACTCTTGCTTATACACAATACTATTTACAATTCTAATATTCCTTTTTCACATATCACCTCTTCAACAAATCTTTCGTGCTATCATAAACTCCACTTCATTACTTTAATTCTTTCATTACCTTTTTCCCTTATGCTTTTACATTCTTTTCATATCATTTATACTTATCCCTCTTTATCCTTTTAACTTTTCTATCAATCCATTGTTTCCATCAACCATACTAATCCTTTAACTTTAATACATTCACTATCACAATACTTTATTAGTCAACTTATTTCTTTCAATCAAAACGTAAACCTTCATCAAACTATCCATATGTATATTCTTTCAACTCAAAATAATTCATCATCTATTTCTTTCACTTATCAAACCTTCATTCTCACTCATCCATAATACGATTCCTTTGCCTCAAATTCAACCATTTCATTTACCTTTTTATAATCAGCATTGTCTTATACATAACTTAATCATATCATGTCATTCATACTCACATGCTGTTGTATATCACATATATTTATCCTTAACTATCACTCCTTATCATATTTTCATAAATTTGATAGTTAGCTTTACTTGCACAGAATTATCATTCTTATACTTGTGTTTTCTCCACTTGTTTCAACAATCACCAGATTTCAATACTCATCTAATCCATTTAAAATATATTTTTTTCTGCTTCAATTTACAACACTTTTAACAGAGCTTTTAACCCAATTCACCAAGGTTGTCTTTAACCTTGACTTATTATCAATTAACTACTTGTTTAATCTTTTAATATTAAACCCTATTGCTTGAGTCTTTCTGACTCTCGCCTGATTTGATTCTCTGGCGGAGAATACAACTAATTCATATATGATTTAAAGTTGGAAACCATAATCTCTACCTTTTTTTGATGGTCCTTAACTCTATGAAGCAATAATTCTCTTAATCATCTGATATTTTTGTTCTCCAATCTTTTTATTCTAAGCTCTCTCTCTTTAGAGATTTAGTGCGATTAACCATTTCTTGAAACGAGAACAAATTCTAAACCAGTAACACTCTTTTAATTTAAGGTGCAAGCCCTAAACAACCAATCACATGCATCCTTCTTATCATTCTTAATCAGAATCAACTCAGCAATACATCTGCTTAACTTATTAAATTTATACTCATACACATGTATGTGTAATTCCCTTGTTTCAAGCTCATATATTTGAGCTTCATTTATCTTATGAACTGGCCATCCATGTACTTAATCTTGAACTCTTTTACAAACAATAACCAAGTCACTTGATCTTTTAACATTCTTATGGTGACATTTGTTCACGGTATTCTATCTTACCATAGTAGTAACGAAACTACTCAATTTAATTTATCCACTTTGGAGAAATGAAAACCTTCTAACATTATCTTCATATCATTTAATCAAAGGTCTGTAACAATATAACCTTTCTCAAACTCACCCTTAAAATCGGGTGCTCTTAATTCTTTGTCCCATGTTCCCTTTTCTACCCTCTGTATTCCTTCTTCTTTTAGTTACTTTTGCTCTGTGGTTTTCGTTTGTAGATTTAGCTCTGTTGTTTGTAGTAACAGCGGGAAAATAGTTTTCTTTTAGTGAATCTTGACTGAATTGCTTTCTGGTATGTTAATTTTTGAAATTTCTCAGTATTTTGGTTCTTGAAAATTATAGGATCTCGAGATTCTGAGGTTTGACTGGATTATTTATGGAAATTTTACTGAAAAAAGTTCAACATGTTTTGAGTAAGGCTTTGAGTTGATGACGTCTTAAACTTCCATAGAATTTGTTATTTACTTGAAAAACAGTTTTGCTTTGAGTATGATATACTGGATCTATATTTTTCTAATTTGTTTTGAGTAGGATTTACTGGATCTGTATTGTTTTCATTGTCCTAGACTCCTAGTATTCAATTCAATTTTTTCAAAAAAAAAATTGAAATTGACAGTAAACATTAGAACATTTTTCTATAAATTAACAATCAATATTATTCTATTTTTCTTCCCTTTTAACACTAGGCTTTTAGCAATTAATTATAATCATTAATATTTACCCCCGCATAATAATAAAAATTAATACTATTATATTTTCTTCCCTTTTACACTAGGCTTTTAGCAATAATAATAAGAATAGTATTTTATAAATTAAAATCCTATTTAGTAACCAACTAGGCTTCTTAGTACCCCTCAATGCTCTAGTGTTTTATTGGTGAATCTCTTATCTTCTCTGGATTCATTTTTAATAGTTCCTCATAGCTTGAGCTATAGATGATTACTTGAGGTCATGTCTTTCTTTTAGATCCTATAGGGCGTTAAGGGGGCAGGCTTGACAGAGTGGTGTCAAGGAGACTAGACTTAGAGTTTGTACGTTGAATGTAGGCACATTAAATACTAGGCTGCTGGAGCTGACCGACGTACTAAGTAATAGGAAAATAGATTTTGCATGTATTCAAGAGACTAGGTGGAAAGGGGCTCGCGCCAGAGAGTGTAACAGGTACAAGTTGTGGTATTCAGGCGTAGATAATGTTAGAAATGGAGTGGGTATCTTGGTATCCTCTAGGCTCAAGGAAAATGTAGTTGAAGTTTATAAATACCGTGATAAGATCATGATGATTAAGGTTGTTATAGAAGAGGAAGTGGTGAATGTCCTTTCAGTGTACGCCCCACACATTGGCCTAGGGGAGGGGGAGAAACGTTGCTTCTGGGATTCGTTAGATAATGTACTTAGGAGCATTCCGGAGGACCAAATAGTTTTCATAGGGGGAGACTTCAATGGCCATATAGGTAGTGAAATCAACGGGTATGACGATGTTCATGAGGGTTTCGGTTTTGGTAGTAGGAACGATGAGAGGCGTACGTTGCTTGAATTTGCTAATGCACACGATATAGTGGTCACTAACTCATTCTTTAACAAGAGAGATGTGAACTTGATTACGTTCCATAGCGGGGGACATTTTACCCAAATCGACTACATCCTGGTTTGAAATCGGGATCGATGGGCTTGCATTGACTATAAGGTATTCCCTGAAGAGGCATGTGCATCACAACATAGATTGCTGATTTTGGTATTCCGCGTATGCCACGGGCGGAACACTTATAGGAGGGCTAAACTAGGTAAACCTAGGATCCTTTGGAAGAACTTACATGGAGCGACAACTGATGACTTTAGGAGTAAGGTTTTGTCTCATACAGATTTTGGAACTACAATCTAAAATAATGCAGATATGTTATGGAAAAATATAGAAAATTCCATCAGAGAGGTGGGCAAAAACACCCTTGGGTTGTCGACAGGGAAGGTCAAGGAACATAAAGAATCATGGTGGTGGAATAAGGAAGTCCAAACTAAGGTGAAGACAAAGCAAATTTGCTTCAAGGAGTTGCTACAATGCAATGACGACGAAGAAAGATCGAGAGTTAAACAAAGATACAAGGAGGCAAAGCGAGAAGCCAAAAAAACAGTGGCTAAAGCAAAGGATAATGAATACAAGGAAATGTACAAGAGATTAGACACCAAGGAAGGATAAAACGAAATCTTCAGGCTTGCAAAAGCCAGAGAGAATAGGAAAAAGGATCTAGGTAGCATTAGGTTTATTAAGGACAACAATGGTGCTCTTTTAGTGAAAGATCATAATATTAAGAGGGTTTGGGGTAGTTACTTTTTTGGCTTATTTAATAACAGTGCCACTCCCTGTAGAGATAGTAATGTTTATGGGTTAGCCTTCCATCATACTACGGCCAATGACCGCCCTACTATTAGGATTTGGATTGAGGAAGTCAAAATAGCCCTTAGAAAGATGGGGAGGGACAAAGCTGTAGGTCCAGATCAAATTCCTATCACTGTGTGGTTGACCCTAGGAGAAGAGGGAGTTAAGTGGTTAAATAACATCTTTAATATTATTTTAGAGACTGCCAAGATGCCAGAGGATTAGAGAGAGTCTACGGTGATACCAATCTATAAGAATAAAGGAGATCCCCAACGTTGTGGTAACTACAAAGGTATTAAACTACTCAGTAATACCATGAAGCTATAGGAAAGAGTGATAGAGGCAAGGTTGCGACAGGTTACTAGGGTTTTGGAAAACTAATTAGGCTTTATGCCAGGCAGGTCTACTACGGAGGTGATTCATCTACTTCGACGACTTATGGAGAAATATAGGGGGGAATATAGATCTTCATATGGCGTTCATTGACCTTGAGAAGGCGTATGATAGCGTAACCCGTGATACAATCTAAAAGACCTTGGAAACGAGACGGATCCCAACTACTTATATTTGGGCGATTCGTGATATGTACTACAGATCTACTACATACGTCATGACTACAGTTGGCTACACCGAGGCATTCCCAATGGAAATCGAACTCCACCAAGGGTCGGCTATTAGCCCTTACATCTTCTCCCTGGTTATGGACGATATCTATTATACGACACCAGACGGTGTTCCATGGTGTATGATTTTCGCTGACGACATTGTCCTAGTTGCTGAAACAAAAAATGAGCTGAATAGTAGATTGGCTACCTGGAAGACTGCTTTGGAAGAAAAAGGTCTAAGGATCAATATTGAAAAGACAGAGTATTTATTTTCAAACTTCAGTGGGAACCAAAACGATGAAGATGTAAAAGTATCCATCGAATGACACTTTATCCCCTCAAAGGATTGTTTCAAGTACCTAGGGTCTATGATACATAAAGATGGGGGTGTAGATGATGACGTTTCTCATCGTATAAAGGTGGGATGGCTAAAGTGGAGGGCTGCTACTGGAGTTTTCTGTGATAAGATGGTGCCTCTAAAACTTAAGGGAAAATTTTATAGAATGGCAATAAGACCAGCTCTGCTGTATGGATCAGAATGTTGGGCAATCAAGAATGATCACGTAAGGAGGATGGAGGCCGCAGAAAGGAGAATGCTTCGATGGGCATGTGGTAGGACTCTGTGAGACATGACACCAAACTCGGTAATTAGGATGTCCTTGGGGGTGGTGCATGTATCTGAAAAATTGAGGGAGAGAAGACTACGGTGGTTTGGGCATGTTCTTAGGTGACAACTATCGGATGCAGTCAGGAGGGTAGAGTCGATTATATTCGACGGTGCCAGAAGGAGAGGACAACCAAGGTGGAAGTGGGTAGATTGCTTGAGATCTGATTTGAAGGATTTAGCCCTTACCGAGGACATGACCTCAGATAGGAAAGTATGGAGACTTAAGACCAGTGTAGTCGAGTAGTGTGGGTCACAACCATAGGGTGTAGCATCTGTCTTCTTTTTTAATTGTCTATGTAGTAATTTTCATGACCTCAACTTTTTATATGTTTCTGTCATTGGAATTCATGAAGGCTTAGAACTAAGGCAGCGGAGTAGTGTTACCTTAGTTTAGGTTTTAACCAATTTGACTTTATTCCTTCTCGTAGCTTGCTATCGCTGACTTCTGTGTTTTCTTCTCTGCATATAAAGAATGTTCAACTATGTATTTATTTATTTATTTATTTATACATGCATTTTATTTTATCTTTATTTTTAATTTTCTGACTGTTGGAGGTCTTCCACGGAAGCTGCTCTCAATCTGGCGTTGGGGGCAGCCTACTACCCTACCTCTCCCTTACCCCATTACATATGGGAATAGGGTTTTGTTGTTGTTGTATTCTATGAATTATAGAAGTATACAATTGAAAACACATCATAATATCATTCAACATCATGAAACATTCTCTAATCTTGTAAAGGCACTCTCTGAGGTTTTCGCTCTTCTCCCTGCTTGGCCAGGGCAGGTGAATGCTATTACCTTCAGGTCTATCGCCTTGTGCTTCACTTTGGAAGCTCTCATGATCATACCTTTAATATAACATAACAATTTAACTCTATTTACAAGACATTACACTCCTTACACTATCAGATCAGAAAATTTTTCACTTTGTGTTGGCATGTATACTTTTTAAAACATTTTTAACTTCGTTTTTAGCCTAGAATCGACTCAACCGTAGCTCTGATACCATTAAATATAATACCCCAACCCATATCCGACTCGGATACGAGTCCGAGATGTCACATTAACTTTTAAAAACGATAATCTTACAAAATATCAAAACGTTTAAACTTTTTTTAAGAAAATACGATCATATATTGTTGAATTGTATTTGTTATAAAATTTTGAGGCAAAAACGTATTTATGAACAGTAAAATATGGTATGAATAGTACCGTAGGAACAATAATGAATAGTACCCGAATGTTAAAATTTTCCAAATTGCTTAAGGGGTATCGATTCCCCTGCTACAGGGAACCGATTCCCCTGCTACAATACTGCTACAGTACCTCGGCAAAACATGTATAAAACTCATAAAATTCTAAGCTTTCATTTGTTTAAAATTTCCATTTACAAATACATCTTTAAAACATTCCAAAACTTGATCAGAGTGTATCCAATACAAATCTTTTATTTATTACATTCCAACTAAATTCTTTCTAACAAAATACATGCAATTCTATCTACATTTCTGATCTGATCTTCGGTAAGGAGAACTGACATGTCTTGTTCCTCTTTACTTCTCTTTTCGCTTTCCAAACCTACGTGTGAAACAATCACACGCTAAGTCGATGACATAGTATAAAACATATAATCTAACCATATATAAACCATTTCATATAAAAAAACATACATCTGCAAATACTATCATTAATCCCTTTTACTTACCATATATTCATCATATAACACATATATCACTATCAACACGTTTAACATTTCATATTCATTATCATTAATTCTTATAATTTAACACCCTTATACATAACATATCATGTATTAACCAAGCAATACACCATTACATAAATCCTGTGATCTATTCCATATAATAAATCACATATACATATCATATTCAGTATACTTATTAAATCCCTTTATTTTCCCATATACACTGTTGAGAATTGAAGGTATGTGAGTACATTGAGGTTGTGCACTAATGTTGTCACCACAGCTCGTATAAATGTCCCGAATGACCTATCCAGAGGTCATAAAGAACCTCGGCAACTGTCTGTAGGTCCCGTAGAACCTAGGTAAACTGTCCATATGTTCCTTTGAACATAGGTATATTGTCCATATGCCTCAAAAGACATAGGTAATTCTGTCCATATGTTCCGTAGAACATAGGTAAACCCTCGACTCTTGGCATGCCAACTATACCCCTAGTTCTCATATCACATAACATGGGCATTATTTTTATACTTATCACTTTACATATTCACACGTTCATATCACATCATTATTTCTCTTCTGTCACATACCATATGTATGTGTAAACATATATCTCATATCACATGCATATCATCACGTAGTTTATTTTCGTGCAATTCATATCACTTATCATATGATTTCATATTCATATCATATATTCATATAGGCTCACGGTTTTATCACCTATCATGTCATTTGATTTCATTCTCTATATTTTTATCACATAACTTATTTTATTTCTCATGTTCTTATGTAAGCACATATGTCATGTATTATTCTTATATCGTCATATATATATATCATCTATATTTCCTCACTTAATCTCATATCATATAACATGTATTCACATACACAATTTATACCATTTCACATAGCTTACCACACTAACATGTATTCATACCATTCATGTAACATATGCAATAATATATATATATTACATACACTCATGCCACATAAGCATCATATCAATCACAAATCGAATAATATTTTAGGAGTCACTTCTTACCACAGTAACTCCATCACTGGCTCATCGCAAGCCAATGTTTGTTCAATAACCTAAGTACAAATTAAATTGCACTCACCTTAGCCTTGCTTTGATTCAATCCTAATTCTTTGATTGTTCTGTACTTGTTTAGGCTCAATATCTACATAAATATAACATTTCAAAATAATTATTAGAAGCCTAAACCTTAAACTTGATGTTAATAACTTAAGCCAGTTTAATGAAACAAAATTCCATTTTTCCATTAGGGGGAATCGATACCCCCCCAGGGGGGAATCTGTACCCCCTACGTAATCTGGAATTTTCGTTCAAGCCCAGAAAATCATTGTTCATGCACGAAAATTCACTATATCAACTTAAATTCTTCATGTTTCATTCCCTTTCATATTCTTAACTCAAATATACATACTTAAACTAATTTATATCCATTTATTTCATCTTAAACCTCAAAATTCTATTCTCCATATATAAATCATACCAAATTTTCCATGTTATCCAAACTTAATTCTAACAATTCTAACTTCTTATTCTCATATATGACAAGTCAAATTCATCCTTCAAATTCATTTAAACCTTCCTATTCAAAATTTCACTTCAAAACCCATTTTCTTTAATTTGTCATAACTCCTTTATCTTTTGATTTTAAGACAACTTAAGCTTTCCTTAAGCTTAGTTAATATCTAATGATCAAACCCCAACTATAAAATCAACAAATAATCAACTAAATAAAAACTCACCTTTGCTCAGCACGTTAGAGAATAAGAAAGCAAGAAGAAGAAGAGTTTTTCAGATACTCCCCCCCAACGTGTTTATCTCTTCTTAAAGAGATAAAAAAATATCTTTCATGACAAATGACCATTTTTCCCTTTAATTCCTTTAATAATTACTAATAACCTTCAGGAAATATCCACAAATAAATCATTAAAATATTCAACATTTCCACTTTAATCAATAAATTCTAAAATTTTACAATTTCGTCACTAACCCGTAATTTGGGATGTTAAAAAACCGAAACCTAAGAACATGCATATGAAAACACATTCCAAACACTAAGCTCACAAGCTTAGTGTCACACAAATAACACTTCTATACTACAAGCAATCACCATAAGAGCATACTATAGGTATAGTCATGAACAAGAAGGTACACCAAAAACACAACACAAATAAGCATTATAGCGTAGTTAGGGTTATATTAGCGTCACAAAAATCATACCCCTATTTTCTTATAAAAGGTACCTTGGATAACACTTGGGTCACGTAACATCATCTTCTTACGCTAATGGCACTTATTTCTAAGTACCTTGGGTGAGGTTCCCTTGTACTTGATTGGATATATTCAAATATTCCGTATGCAAATAGACAATCTTCATGCACTAGTAACTCAGGTGTCCTCAATGTTTCCCAAGCTTCAAACAAGTCATAAGTCTTATGAAATCTTACCTCATAAAGATCTTATGTTATCACATGATTGTTAAGGTTCTCATTTGTAAGATTTTATTAAAAGGTTCATTTCGATATTAACCTCTCTTGAAGTCTCTTGATCAAAGCAAAGGTTATATACTATGCATTCAAAATGGTATTGATACTCATGTTATTGGTATTGGTACTTCTTTATCTTATGATACCGATATTGCCCCGAGTATCGATAGCAAATTAGCATAGTAGAATTTAAGATAACCCGGTATTGACACCCCTACCTAGAGTATTGGTACTACCCTATTATGGTATTGACACTACCCCGAGTATCGATGCCCAATTTGCATTCGATGCTTATAAAATATCCTAGTATTGTTACACCTACTTAGAGTATCGATACTACCCTTTTGTAGTATCGGTATTGCCTTAGTACCTATACCAATTTTAGCTACTAGAATTTGAAGTTGTCTTCTGATATCGGTATTGAACCTCAAGTATCGATACCCTATAAATAGTATCAATACTCCAAGAACAAAGTACTAATGCTACTTGGCCAAAACCTCTAATTTTAACCTATCAGACGAGCAATATTGATACTTTCCATACAATACGTATACTCTAAACTCAAAATGTCTTATTTTTCACAAGTAAAACTCTCTCAATCACTCACAAAGCCCTCAAACATTGTTCAAAGCTTATGTAGGTTCAAGGGATTATAAAATGTCATTTCTTTATGCATGAATAACATCAAAATCCTTATTCTTTCCATGAATCTCGAATTCACCCTACATGTTGCATGAACATATACATGTAACCAAACTATGCATACTGATCTACAAGCATTATAGAAGTGTTAGGAGTGCATTACCTTGCTACTAGTTGATGAAAAAATGACCAAAATATCACTCAAGCACCAACTTATCATTCTCCTTACTTTTAGAGCTTTCACCTAACTCTTTCATTAAACACAAGAAAGAAAAAAAATTTCTAATCTATATAATGTTTTAGGAGAGATAGAAATGTGATTCCTAGACATTAAAAACGAACTAGAATAACTCTTAGGCTTTGACACTCAAAATCCCTCTAAAACCCTCTAAAATCCCTCAAGATTGAGAGCTTAAAAGGAAGTTTTGGGGGAGCTGGTTACACTTCTTAACTTTAGATTTTCAAACTAGAGTTGAGGGAAAATAAAGCTTGCTCCTTTGTTACTCTTTCTAAAAGAAGAAATGAGACAAAAGAGGGAGAGAAAGTTTAACAAGAAGACAAATGAAAAGAATATCAACGTTTGGAAAACTTTATGAGTTATTTATAACTTTGGTCCTTCCTCATTTAACCTCAAATAAAAAATACCATTTTTATCCTCAATTAGGCTCAACCAAATCCCATGCAAACTCCAACTTGACCCAAAGCTTATTGATGAACCCTCAGACTTACCTAAAACCCACTAGGATCAACTCAAAACTACTAACCCATAAGTCAGAACATTCAATAAAAATTGACTTCTTCAGACTCAACAATCATATTTAGTACTGAGAAAATTATAGGAGTAATAAAAGAGTAAATGATTATTTTTAAAAAATTAATAAATAATTTTATTATTTTGTGATTTTATAAAGTTGGACAATATTAGGTGTGTTTAATGAGCACGTCTATAGCGAGTTGAGCATGCTTGTTAAAAAAATTTATTGCTCAACTTGACTCGTTGCTCGTTAAACTCGTTAAAATTGTATTCAACTTGTGCTCGTTAAAAAAATTGTTGCTCGACTCGCTGCTTGTTAAGCTAAATAGAAATTTTAGGTAGGATAATGAGAATTTATTTTTGGGTGTATTTAATTAATAATTTAATATTTTCCTTATTATTTATTAAAAATAATATATTAGTAAATTAGTAGTAATTTTTAATTAATAATTTAACATCTTATTATTTATTAATAAATTATTAATCGTTATTTAAAGTTTTTAATACAAGAATTTTTTAAAATAATAACTAAAAAGTGAATAAATTGTCCGCGAACTTATCAAGTCGAGTTGGACTTTACTCGACTCAGCTTGTTAATGTTTCAAATAAAGTCTACACGAATTAAATATTGACCGAATTTGACGGAGTCAAATTCAAATAGTTCACGAGCTACTCAACTCATTAACCACCCTAGACAATATTACTTTCTGTTTACATTATTTGAACGGATACATAATGTTACCCATAGTTAAAAAATCACAAACCTCTCAAAATAACAATAAACAATAATTAATGTTAAATAATTTAACTTTATACGTAAAAATATACGTAGAGTTAGCTGATTGGTAGGACTTATTTATTAATAATAACTAAATAAGTTAATAATTGTGAAGGTTGACGCTTCTGAATTTAGCGTCGGTGATCGACGGAATAGGGATCAATTAATCTAATGATGACGTGGACGATTGCTGATAACATGGATCAGAATAGTAATCGGACGGTGAGCCACTGCCTCTAGTGGCCTTAACACCATGTGCAATTAGTGTCTTGCATGTTGCTATGTTAGCTGGGTTAGCCGTTGAGATTGACCGTACCCATTTTCTCTCATATTATTTTTTTTATGAAAATAAATAAATGAAGGGAAATCAAATATTAGACTATTTTTATTAATTATTTTGTCTCGGAAGTTAAAAAAACTGCATTTCAATTTTAATGCAATTATCTTTTTATGAGTTATAATAAAACATGGATTGTAAAAAATTATACTACAAATATTGTATATCTACGGAATTAACATTCTGATTATCATAATGAATTCAAAAAAAAAAAGTACACAAGATCAACTATAATTCATAGAAGCTTAAGATTCATTGCTAAATAAGATCGTTAAACTCAATCATCAGGAGTTTTTCAAACTTTTTGTCTTCAAAATATCACACAACTCTTTTTTTAAAAAATAATGTTAAAATTATATTATGACATACTTAAACTTTTAGATTTTATTTTTTTATAAATAAATTTGTTTATGTTAAATTTAAGGTCTTTAAATATTTTATTTAGGTGATTAACAAATCTTATTTACCTATGAATGAAGTGATTGTGTATAACTGATTCGAATTGTTAAACCTTTTTGTTACAAACTAGTATGAGAAAAACTGTAAGAGGGAGAAGTTTTAAAATAAAAAAAATTAAGGTTTAGGATTTAGGTTTTAAAGTTTTGTATTTATGATTCATGGTTCAAATTTCAAAGTTTATGGTTTAAGGTTTAGAATTTAGAATTTTGTAGGTTATAGTTCAAGATTTAGAGTTTAGAGTTTATAGTTACTTTAATTTTTAAGATTTATAGTTTATGATTATTTTTAAGGTTTAGGACTTAAGGCGGACTATTTAAGAATTAAAAATTAGAGTTCTAGGATTTTAGAATTTAAGGTTTTAGAGCTTAAGATTGTTAGTTGTGGGATTAAGAATTTAACGTTTAAAGTTTAGATTGTATGATTTAGAATTTAGAGTTTAAGGTTATTTTATAGGACTCAATCTTTAAGAATTTTTCCCTCAATCTTTAACTAATTCTCATGAAGAAAAACAATGTTAAAATTAGATTATGATATGCATAAACTTTTTTAATTTTATTTTTATATATAAAATTATTTATATTAAATTGAGATTTTTAATATTTTATTCCATGGTTTAGAATTTATAATTTAGGGTTTAAGGTTTAAGGTTTTAGATTTTTGGAATTAAGGCTTAGTGTATTATAATTTAGGGTTTGTGGTTTAGATTTTAGGTTTATGATTTATGAGTTTAAGGATTAAGGTTTAGTATTTAGGGTTTATAGTTTAAGGATTAGGTTTAGGTTGTGTTTATGATTTTGGATTTATTGTTTTAGGGTGTAGAGTTTATGATTTAAGATTTAAGAGTCCAGGATTTAAGTTTTATGGTTTTATGATTTTGTGGTTTAGGATTTAGGGTTTAGGATTTAGTATGAAGAGTTTACAATTTTGGATTTAAGATTTAATGTTTAAAGTTTTAGAGTTTATGATTTTAGGATTTTATGGTTTCAAGTTTAGAGTTTTAGGGGTTATGATTTAGCGAATTAGACTTTATTGTTTCAAGTTTAGATTTATTATTTTATAATTTAGAGTTTATGATTTAGGGATTTATAATTCTATGGTTTTATGGTTTAGTGGTTAGGGTTTTAGGTTTTATAGTTTAGGGTTTAGGGTTTAGGGTTTAGGGTTTATGATTTTATTGTTTTGATTTTAAGGCTTATGCTTTTAAGATTTCGGTATTAGGATTCATGATTCGTGGTCTTAGGGTATGAGGTTTTAGGATTTTTTAGTTTTATGGTTTATAGTGTAGGGTTTATAGTTTATTGTTTTATTGTTTTATTTTGGGGTTTATAATTTTAAGATTTAGAGTTTAGGATTCATGATTCATGGTTTTAGGGTTTAATGTTTTAGGATTTTTGAGTTTTATGGTTTATGGTTTAGAGTTTATAGTGTTTAGGGTTGAAAGTTTTAAGGTTTATGGTTTTAAGGTTTAGAATTTAGAGTTTGTGTGTTAGTGTTAAATGTTTTAAAGTTTATGATTTTAGTATTTTAGAGTTTTATGGTTTATGATCTTAGAATTTGGAGTTTAGTTTTATTACTTAGAATTTAGGGTTTATGATTTAAAATTAACGATTTAGTGTTTAGGATTTATGATTTATGATTTAGTGTTGTCTGTTCATGGTTTACTTTTTAAGATTTAATGTTAATGGTTTAGATTTTAGAGTTAGGGTTTAAATTTTAGGGATATGGTTTAGGATTTGGGGTTTATTTGTATGAAATTTAAGCTCTTTAAATATTTGTATTTAAGTGGTTAACAAATTTTATTTACCTTATGAATGGAAGTGATTGTGTGTAATTAACTCGAATCGTGAAACCCTTTTGTTTCAAACTAGTATAGAGAAGCGTAAAAGGGATTATTAGTAAAATCAACAAGTTTTTTTAAAAATATAAAGGGAAATTAAGCATTTATTATCTAAATTATAAATTCCAGTACGTTTTTGTACCTAAATTTTTAATTTTTTTAAAAAATCATACCTAACGTTTAATTTTTGTTTCATTTTAGTATCTTGTCGTTAAAAATTTAATGTTTTTAATACTTAAACTATTAGTTTTGGTTTGTTTTAATGCCTAAACTTTCAAAAAAAATCAAAACTTAATGTTAAATTTTATATATGATTTTGAAAAATAAAAAGTTTAGGTACTAAAATTTATCAAAACGGATAGTTTAGATGCTAAACATTAAATTTACCAAAAAATAAATGTGAATGCTGCCCAACTCTAAAACGGCATGCCAATGAATGTGAAAGGACGCTACTTTGTCCAACGCTCAAAGAGAATAAGTGATCCATGAACCATGGTACTTGGCCTTTGCAAAATTATTACTACTGTAGAAGAAGCCAGCGCTGACCCCCAGCCACCGAAGCCGCCTCCAGCCCACCCAACGCTGGCTTTTACCCAACTTTGTCCACCTCCCTCATTAACGCCTTCCATTTTTGTCTCTTCTAATTTCTTTTTAACATTTTTTTCTCGACATCTGGTGGGGACGACTCCAAAACCATCAAGCTTAGACATTTACATGATATTGACAATTATCCCTCACTAGATAAAGATACAAAAATGGAAAAATAAGGAACAAGTTAATAAATAATACCTAACTTATTTATTGCTTGATGAAGATACCCTACCTATACTGATTCACGTTATTAATATGCGCGTATTTGAATAAATATGTTTGTTCCAAGAAGGAAATGAATGAACGTGTATGGTTTATGACGAAATGAAAGAAAATGTATGGTTCAATTAAATTAATTTTCTATAAACTCTTCTAAAAAAAATTGGTGAGAAAAAGAGGTCACTTGCTTGTGGTTTGATATAGTAATTTTTGTTTGATGTATCTCCTTCCGATATCTTTTATAAATCACATTCCACTATTATTTTTTCGAAACATTGAGGCCTTCAGAATTTATTGAAGCCTCTAGAGTTATGTATATTGTAGAATTTCTCAAAGCTTTTGAACTTCCATGTTTTCTGAACAACTACAAATCTTTGATGTAATCTTTGACATACTCACGTGATATACAATTTAATATATGATAGTTTGATCTATTTAATCTACTGACTTACAAAATAACTATCATCATCTTAGGTATGACACCATTTTGACACCACTAATTTATAAGTCACAATACAATGACGATGAAGGGGGACTCTTTCTAGGGCTCTCTCTATATTTCTCTGGATAATTGTTCATCATCATCTTCAATTCAACCGCTCTCCCCTTCTCATCTATAGAATAATGAATGAGACTCAAAGTCCAAATCAAAAAACTGCTTTATTTATCATTGATTTAATTTTTTTCATTTCCCCCTAAATAATCACTTAAACAAAATAATCTTCTCAGCTATTCTTCTGCTATCATTAAATTGATAAACTCCTTAACAACTCCCATGAACTCCTTAAATAATCTTTGCCATAAAATGAATACATTTAGTGTGGAGGGCACTAGTTTCTTTGCCCATGTATGTAACTGCTATTGCTACATAGTTTTATCTATGAACAATTATGTACACAAATATCGATGACTGACAAAACAAGAAACTGTAGAATCAAGCTGGATAATGAGAGAGCAGAGTGGTTGGTACACAAGGAGAGTTCTTCCAGACTCTAGCATGCAATTTGAGCACCTCTCTGGCCTTCTCCTTAGTCTTGAATCCGCAATCCATTTGAAGCACCAAGCACAGCTTAGCCACCACCCCTAATATCAGCATTTCTTGAAGAACCATGGTGGTGCCACAGAACTTGGAAATAGAAAGCAAAATCCTCACTGCCCTTTCACTTGCAACCTGGGAAACCCTAAGTATCTTCTTTGAAACAATGGCAACCCCTGCCCCGTGCTGCAGCAGCTCCGACCGGCCTTCCGCACATCCACACACTGCATCCAGCACTGTTAGTATCATCTCACAAGCCCTTCTCTCCAATGATGAATCGAGAAGCAAGTCGATCAAGACTGATACCACGCCAGCTTCGGCAGCCTTAATCCTGTTTCTTCCCCATGGACAAATACCAGCCAGCAATTGTAGTGAAGCTTTTGTGGCTTTCTTTGATATTTGATCATGCAGAACTCCGTTTAATTCGATGAATAGTTCAGGTCTCAAGTTGGTGAGTTGCCTGGCATCCGCTACCTCCACCATCGAATTCAACAACAGTACTGCATAAGCCCGAGAATCGTAGCGTCCGCGTTGCATTACTCTAGTTAAGGACACTATGAAATCACCATTTTTGAACAACAGATTCCGGAGAGAAGCTTCTGAGAGTTGGAGATTATAAAGAATGCTCAAAGCTACATCAGTTGATCTTATTGACTCAAACTCGTAATGTAATGAGCCTTCAGCTGCTGAATAGTCGTGATTACTGACAATGGAAGCCAATAACTCAACAGCGCCTGAAGACTCAATGCACCTTTTGTTTGTAGCATTCTCCGAAGCGATCGACTGTAGGCTCTTGAGACAGTTGATCTGTTGCTGCGGTGACTTGGCATCGTTGAGAAGCTTGATGATCTGAGCTTTGCTGATGGGTGGCTTTGGCGTTGGGATCCTTTCGATTCCATGCGAAGCGTTTAGCATGCACCAAGATTGAATCAATCTCCTGAGGGTATGGTTTGGGGTAAGCTCACAGTCCGAAATAACTAGCTTTGTAACCGGACATGTGGTGTTCTTCCCTGAGAACAACCATTTCTCGATGCTGTCCCTATCGTATGTAATCCCCGTTGAAACCGTGACGGGATCCTTCATAATCTCGAGAGAGATTGGGCAGATGAAGAACGGAGGAACATCGATATCGTTCATTTCAGAAATGAACCGAGAAGCTTGAAGAAACAAAGATTAGCAAATTCAAGAACAAACCAGACAAGAAAAAAGAAAACTAGGTTTGTTTAAAGGTGATGAGTTGTGAATTGGTTTGAATTTTGAAGAAAGGGAGGTTAGAGATGGATTATATATGGGTGTAGATATTCATAGCCGGAGAAAGTCAAACACACGGGAAAAGGCTGACTTTTCCAAACTATGGAAAGGCTCCAGGATGGCTGACAAATTATAACTGCAGCTACTAAGGACAAATATTTGGTGCAGAATTTCACCCCATGATTTTTATTTGCAATTATTATCCAACGCCTACTTTCTCTATCTAGAAAACTTATTTGGTTTGATTTTGTTTAAAATTATTATTTCCCTTAATATCAAAATAAATGTTTAAATTATATCGTTTTTCATGAATAGGTATTTAAATATTTTTTTAACTTATCTCACTGTCTAACGTTACAAACATTATATTTTAGGTGCACGGGTTGTTGATGACGTTAATTTCTTCCTTTAAGTGGCCCATGTCATAATCTGGTGATTTTGAAATTTAATTTTTTTTAAAAAAATTATTATAAATTTATAAAAAAAATTCCAAATTCCAAATCCTAACCTTAATATGTCGTTGCTGCCCTTTTCGTTCACAACCATTACCGTCAATATAGTCTCTACAATCCTCTAAATCATATATCGTCGTAGTTGTCGTCGATTGGTCGTTTGAATTGTGTGGGATCGCGATTTGCGATGTATAAAATGTTGATTCACTATCGATCAATCACGATTTCATAGGGGTTTTGGTCGTCGAGGGAGGTGAGGTCGGGTGGAGCTTCGTCGACGGCAAAGGGCGACGCCGACATGGGTTTAGGGGTTGAAATGAAGGTTTTCAAAATTTTGAGATTATTTTAAAATGTTTATGTTTTAAAAAATGTATATTTTTATTTTTTTAAATTTTAAATAAACTTAAAATTATCATATTGTGACATATGTCACTTAATAAAGAAATTAACATCATTCACGATCCGAACATCTAAAGTTATAAAGTTTATAACATTAGATATCAAGATGGATAAAAAAATATTTTAAACACATATTTATAAAAAACCATATAGCTCGAGCACTTCTTTTGATATTAATCCTTATTATTTTATATTACCGTCCATTGCCCGACAAATTCAAATGGGATGCCAATTTGCATGACTGCGTCACTGATGACACTCGTTGGTTTATACCGTCTTTGGTTGTTTGTTCCCACCTCTTCTGACCCACCATTGTTAAAATTTCATATTATTTCCCCTTTGATGGTCTAATTATTGTTTTAGACTAATGATAACATCATTTTTACTATTACTGAATAATATAATAATAATCATGTAAATATTTAATCAATCATTTTTCATCAATACAAGGATAATTCTATCACGTTCTACAAGCCTCATTAAGCACTACTAACAATAATCATTGCTGAACACTATTAATTTAACTTAAAATTTTAAAATTTTAAAAGACTCAACGTATAAATGTATATTAGTTAAAAATTTAAAGGTAAATTATTTAAAATAAAATATTAATTATATTATTTTCATAATTTTTAACCCTAACAAAATTAAAATTTACCTTTAAAATTATTTTAAAAATTATAGAAAATAATGTAATTAATATTTTATTTTAAATAATTTACTTTTAAATTTTTACGTAATTTATAATTATACGTTGAATTTTTTAGAATTTTAATTTTTTATAAATTAAATAATTTACTTTTAAATTTTTACGTAATTTATAATTATACGTTGAATGTTTATAAAATTTTCATATAAATTTATTACATCGCAACTAAATATTTAAGGCTCTTGAAAAATTGTCATTATTGCTTTTAAAAAAACGACGAATGTGTAAAAGTATATGTGTATTGGAAAATAAATTAATTTATTTAAGTTTAAGGTTGAAATGATGTGATAGTTTTTCTACGTCCTTCCATGAGATTTCTTAGATTTAGCATTTTTTTCTATTTTAGAATGGGTAAAAGTATGTGGATTATTTTGGTCAAATATTTTGAGTAGTTCTTAAGGAAATTAATGATAATTATATTGGCAAAATAAAAATTTTGAAGTTGATATTATAATTTCTTTTTTTATGTTACTAAATCAACTTTGTATATATCTTGATTTAACACTACAACTACTACGTCAAGTTTATAATAACAGATTAATATTAATATATAAGGCCAGTTCTTATAATTTCCATCAAGGAGTTGTTCAGGGATGAACTTAGGTGGGGCGGGTGAGGGCAATCGACCCATTAAAAATATAAAATTACTATATATTTTAGATTTTTTTTCTATATATTTTTTATTAAAAATATATTTCATTTCCTAAAATTTTATAAATTTAAGTTCGGCCCTTGTAATTTTGTAAGTTCAAACTCCTAACATAAAATCATGCGTCTCTCCCCGAAATTGTTTATAGTTATCCCTTATTTAATGTCACTACACCAAAATAGATATGTGGCGATGTCTTTAGAAAGAATATGATACTCTTATTCTGGTAAAAAAAAGTAATAATAAAATACTATTTACAAGTTAATGCGATGACTGCATAAGAGATAAATATCATGTTTTTTTATTTATTTATAGAAACAAGATATATGTATTTTATAAAATAAGGTGTGGAAAGTCAAACAAGGGAAATGCATGCAAATAATATATTTAAAAAAAATCAATAACACAAGTCCAAAATAATGTTATAATACATATACAGATAGATACCATACATCCTAATTAACATGATAAGTGGCTCTCTTATGTGGTGTGGATATGGTCAATTATACGGCTGAATTGTTGCAAAATCCAGCTACTTTGCTTCTGAGATGGCGAAATATGCAGAGGCATGATTCATACAATGAGGAAAATATACTACTTTTTATTAGTCCTTGATAGAATGAAACTCAAAAGATCAGAGCAACAAACCTGACACTGGGTAATATAAATAAATTAAAAGCACATTTTTTATTATAATCAGAATATAAATATGAAAGAGAAATAGAAGCAGGAAAGCAATGGGTTAATCATTGATAACTCACGTAAATGCTTTGGGTTAATTATTGATAACTCATGTAAATGCTTTGGGTTAATCATTGATAACTCACGTATATGCTTTGGGTTAATCATTGATAACTCACGTAAATGCTTACATTAGACATCAGTGGCATCCAATTTGAAGATAGCAGTTAAAAGCCTAAAAGCATGAGTAAAATCGTTTTATAAAGTTGCAAGTGTATTGCCGTTTGTCGCCGTGTTAAGGCCGTGGTTCGTTTTGCGTCTTTGCCCTTTAATCAGTCTTCTTCCCTTTTCTTGTCTTATTGGGTTGTTACAACTTCATACATTAATCCCCAAAATTAAGAGAAATATGTATGTTTCAAGGATGTTACAACTTTATTGGTGTGATAAATATTTGGGCAAATTACGTGTTTAGTACCTAAACTATTAATTTTGATCCGTTTTAATACTTAAACTTTTAATATTTTTAAAATCATACCTAAAGTTTAGTTTTTATTTCATTTTAGTACTCTGTTAAAAAATTAACATTAAATTTTGAAAAAAAAAATATGAACTTTTGTGTACTAAAACATACCAAAATTGATAGTTTAGATACTAAACACGTTAAGTTATTAACGGCGGGTACTAAATGAAATAAAAACTAAATGTTAAGTTTGTTTTTGAAAAAAATTGAAAGTTTATGCACTAAAATGAACGAAAACTAATAATTGAGGTACTATATGTTCAGTTTATCCTAAATATTTCTGTGTCGGTTGATGACGGTTGAACCTTTTTAATTTAAATGGAGAATCATAATTGATGATCGATCGATAATTATTTGATTGTCAATGATGAAGTTGCAGGATAAGATCATCTGATTTCTTTTAACTATAGGGAGGGATGATAATTGGAGAAGAAGATGAAAATATCCTTCTTCCTTTCTATCAACACACCTTTTCGTTCGGGTACAACACTCTCAACAACCCCGATTTAGTGGGATTCAAAAAACAAACATAACGTTAGAGTTTTACTAGGATTTAAACTCCTAAAAATATGATAGAGTTTTACTATGATTCAAACTCCTAAAAATAGGATAGAGTTTTACTAAGATTCAAACTCCTAAAAATAGGATCCATAAGCATTATAAATAAACATTGTAACTCACTATTGTAACAGACAATTTATGGACGAAATACGAACAGAAAATTTGGAGCAATCAAAGCATTTTTTTGCAAAGTTTCGAAGGCAACAAAGGTAAAAAAAAAACCTTATCTTTTTCGGTTGTTAGGCTTGCATGTGTCGTTTGTTTCTTGTTTTCGATTTGTAAAACCACAAAATCTCAAAAGGCCGATAACCGGAGGGTTTTTTTTTCGAAATTAACTTTTTAGATCTACGGAACCCCGAGGCTATTTTGCGAAAATCGTTTGGACATTTGGAAAGAGGAGAGGAATAACTTTAAAAAAATTCAATTATTTTAATATTTTTTCTTACTATTATTATTATATATACTTCATTATCATTATTATATTTTATATGTTTTATTTTTTTATTTATTATTATTTTTTAAAACATTTTATTTATATGCATATACATTATATATTTTTTATCTTATTTTATTTCATTTTACTACCATTATTATATTTTTTTCTCTCTATTATTTATCTATACATATTATTATTATATATATACATTTTTTATTTATTTTTTATTTGTTGCAAATATTATATTTATTATTACATATATACATATGTTTTATTTATTATTCTTATACCGTTCTATTTTTATTTTCTTTTATTACTCTTTAATTACTTTTTTTATTATTAGTAGTAGTATTATTATTATTTTATTTTATTTATTTATATTTACCTTTTTTTCTCTATTTCATTTTTATGTTTATTCTTTATCTTTATTTTTTTTTATCTTCTTTACATTTGTTTTATTTATTTGTATTTTCTTTTCTTTTTTTATTTACTCGTTTATTATGTATATATTATTATCATTATTATTCTTTTTTTCTTCATTTTTATTTTTCTTATCATATTCATTTTTATCTTCACTCTTTTTTTTATTCCTTTATTTTGGTCATTTTTTTATTTTCATTTTTTATCTAACACGTTTCTTGACTCTCTTAAGGGTACACCTTTAAAACTATCTAAGGTAAGTAATTGGGATCGTATTTTTCCTTTTAATTTTAAATTATAATTTTCTTAATTTAAGATAACTGGAAATTGCGTAGTACCGAAAGGGCAGTTCAAGGGTGCTAACCCTTCCTTGACTGTAACCGACTCCTGAATCCAACACATCTTTGGAAAGACGCAGATTAGGTAAGAAATAGGGTATCCGATCAACCCATTTGTTTTAAAATAAATTATCGGTGGTGACTCCAATTCATTTAATCCAAGTCGAAGCCTAATTTCTGGCCAACCGAAAAACGACCGCGAAAGTTTGGCGACTCTATTGAGGACAGGTAAGTGAGTTAGGCTAAGGTAATTTCCAGTTGTCTTTTTAACGAAAATGGTAAGTTTAAATTTTAAGGTAACATTTTGATCCTTATTGTTTACTTTTAATTATATTTTCGAGTAAATAGTTGTACTAATCGTTTTCTAATGATTTCACCCTTCCAAACTCGTTTTTTCCTCTAAGGCTCTAAGCCCGAGCTCCGAACCCGTTTTAAGTGGGGGTGAAAGTGATGTATTCGTGTGAATTTATTCACTGTATGGGCCAAACAAGTAACCTTCGGGATTCATATACCTTATGCCTTCGTGTGAATTTATTCTCCGTATGGGCATAAGGGAATGTTTCCTCCCGAGTTTAACTTAGTCAACACAAGCTTGTAATAGGCTTAGGAATAAGGGTCAGGTAGGCCCAAGGGGGGCCCGACAAGGAGAACTCGGGTACCATTTCTTAGAACCTAAACTAGAAGACTATGGAGAATTAGAGCCCACCCCAAAACCTCATTTCAAACCCTAGAATGCCTGAATTATTTCTTGCTTTACTTTCTGTTCAAAGCATGCAAACTAGACAAATATGCAGTTAGAATTTGTTTGAAATTAGCATGCGGGATAGAGATCATGTCCGGGTAGGAATAATAAGCATGTGGGGTAGATATCATGTGGGGTAAGACTTTTATTTTCATAATTGTTTTTGATTATTTTCACATCACTAACTCTATTTATTTTTATTTTTGTTTTCTTTTATTTTATTTTCATCACTTACATAATTTAAAAGAGGTGTTGATCCACCAAAAACATGTTTGTTAAACATGAATAATTTGCATTAATGAACTAAGGGGTTATAATACAAGAGATGAAAAGCTCAGAAGTCCAGCTGTGGTCAAAGAATACTCAGGATGGACCGGGATGAGCTGACAAAGGTTGTAGGACGAGGAAAATATTTCAATCCCGGACGATCCTTTCAAAAACTACTAAAATAAGATGGAGAAACCAAAGCTAAGTTGGAGACCATTATTGACGAATTCAAGAAACAAGTTGATAAACTCCGAATGGAGGGCTCTAATGGCACTTTCGTTAGAAACAAGATCGACAAAGAGTGAAAGTCGGAGATGCAGTTCTTCGAGACCTTTTTGGGGCAAGCAGCTCGTCACCTGCACAAGTTTAGCTAAAGAAGCCAGAACGGTTTGACAGGATATTCAATCGGTGACAAAAAAAGGCGGAAGATAAATCAACTTGTCAGGAGCTGTGCGGGATCTATACCATCAAAAAGTGTTTTTGTCTCTTCAGACGTAACATTTTTGTCCCCAATAAGGATTATTCAGAATAACATGCACATTTTTTGGATCAATGCCTCGGACATTTCATGCATCATGCATTTAGACATTTTGCATTTTGTTATTTTCTTTGCATTCAAATTAACTAAAGGAAACATGTCTCATCGGAAAGGAACAAATACTGGAGATACCACCTCAAGCTCAGGACACGCCCCATCCGCATAACACCCGCTTGAAAAAGAAAAAAATGGAAGCCATAATTGCTCAAATTGAGGAGAACATGTTAAAGCTCAAGAGAGAGTTGGAAGACAAGATAAACGAGAGTAGTCTAAGTACTCTGAATACAATCATGAAAAACCAAGAGTCCTTGGTTGATCAAATTATGGCCAAGTTAGTTGGCCTACAATAGACCAGTGCGTCTGGGGCAGGTTCACCGGAAGGGGTAATTATACCACCTACCCCACAAGTGGTTGTCTCCCCTGAGATCTTACCGAAACTTCAAGGGGACTCATCTGTTGCGAAAGTGAAGCCCTCGTCCTCTGTTTTTAACCCTGAGAGCAATCCGAGTTATTACCATATACCGGATTCAGACGAAGAGGACAAATCAAAGAAGACGGAGGAGAAAATCAAGCAATTGGAAGACCAAATGAAGATAGTTAAAGGAGACCATGACTACCCTGGAGTCGATGCCACAGAACTCATCCTAGTCCCAAACTTGGTTCTTCCTCTAAAATTTAAGTCCCCATAATTCGAGAAGTTTGACGAAAATAACTTCCCATCCGCTCACATCACCATGTTCTGCCGGAATATGACAAGATATGAAGGAAACGACCAACTCCTGATTCAATGCTTTCAGGAGAGTCTGTCAGGCTCAGTCATCCGGTGGTACAACCAGTTAAGCCGATCCCATATCAAGACTTGAAAGGACCTAGCCAAATCATTTCTGGAACAATACAAGCATGTCAATGACATAAGGCCAGATCGAGTTATTCTACAAAGCATGGAAAATAAGCATAACGAGAGTTTTAGGAAATACGCACAAAAATGGAAGGATTTGGTTGTACAAGTTCATTCGTCCATGGATGAGAAAGAAACTAGGAAGTTGTTTGTACAAACCCTAAAGATACCTTACTTCGGGCACCTGGTGGCGATCACATGTGGAAGTTTCTCAGATCTGGTTATGGCCGGAGAAATGGTCGAGTCAGCCATAAAGCATGGCAAGATAAAGGATGGAGAGGCCAGTAAGAAACCTCCAGTAAAGGAAATGGATGGGGAGATTTATAATGTTAACACCTACCACGCTAATAATGGTATTACAATATGATGTGATCTTGTCTAGCTCCAATTTTCTCCATGACTTGATCACACCATGGATGTTATTCAAATATGGTTCTAAGGGAGTTCTACCTTACTTTATCTTATATTTACTTATTTATGCACTATATATTATTATAAGCATGCATTTGCAGACTAGACTATACTTGAATTATCATAACATGTGCATTCATTCATTATATGGTTTGCATCATTGATTGATATTCAAGCATATAATCTATAGTTATAATAATAATAATATTCATTCATTAACATATGATGCATGAGTTATTATTATAACCTATAGTTTACATCTTTATATTATAAGTTATTTAATACTTAGCTTATATTATGCTTTATTTTGTAGGTACATAGGCGGCCACATGATGGGAGCTAACTTAAAGCTAACATTGGAGTCCAAGAGCTATGGAAACTTGATTAGGACAACTCCGGGACAGCTCAAGATCATTTTGGGACAAAGTTGCCAGCTGACCCCCGAGCTCATAACTGACTTGAGCTGGATTTTTGAGCTAGCTAGAGGTTTCATTTCAGCTGGAGAGTTTCACCATCACCACCACCACACATAGTTCTTCAAATATGGTATATGTCAATTTTTGTGGATTTGTACCTTTTCACGAAGAGTTGCTATTCCAAGAGGTGCATTTTCACAAGGAGTTGTCATATGACTTATCTTCATGTAATTCATCTATGACCAGCTCATCTTCAGCTTAAACACATGTAAAGTAGCCCAAATGATGAAAGGTTACCTTCAAAAAATGTGACCTTTAATGACAAGTTACTGCCCATTGAAGACCATGACAGCTAGATGCATGTTGGAAGCTAAGTCACGCCTAGTTGCTACCTATCTTCATTCCATGGACTTCAAGACATCATCCTATGGTTGCAACCTTACCAAAGCCTTGAAAAAAGACCCATGTGCGTTCAAGTAGGCTTCCATGTGCATCATTCAAGTATGTGCACTCCATGTGACATCAAATAGGCGTCAAAACACCAAGTGATGCTTCCTATTCGGCCAAAGACTCCTTCCTCTTCATTTTGGCACCCAAATAACTTCCAAATGCATTCAAAACATCCTTAGGGCCGAACCAACACATAACCATATGGCCAAGAGCATTTATCTTCATTAAAATTATGCATTTTCATTGAAAATCATGTGTTTTCAAAGGGGTTTCAACCTTATCTGAACCATCATGTGTCTATTCGGCCTAAACCCTTTGAAAACTATAATAGGCTATTGTATTTCCATTGTAAACTCAACCCTATGATAATACAAACTATTTGTGAGATTATTCTCTCTTCATGTTCTTTTTAGAACTATATCGATTAAGCAAGCTTTTCTAAAGTTTGTGGCATCAATCCCTTCCATTCATACTTCGAATTCCTAGTTTCCATAACTAGTGGGCTCAAGTCGTTTCATACCATCCCTTATTTAAGTTTATAAAGAACGGGGTTAAACTTCTTATATTTTTGCTTCATCTTTGGCTTACTTAAGATACTACTTAAACCATCACCATATTTCATCACCTTCACGCCAACATCATCACCATTTCATTACCATTCCTTCACCATTAAATCATCTTTCATCTATCATCAAAGTTAACATCTATTATCACCATTGGAGGCTGAGACATTGCATTTGAAGGAGATTTCTACAACACTTCCGCAGCCTACCTTTAATAACATCTCTATTCATTTTATTTCTTATCCTTTCATTTCTTTATTTCATTTCTTATTTCCAATATATAATTTCTTTATTTATATTGTGCATATTTCTTATTAATTCAAGTGTAGCATTTGGTGTCGCTCCTAGATCAGGAAACAACAAGGCTGTCAACTTCTCCATTATTGAAGAAGCCTGGTTAGCCTTACATCACAATCTCCAAACAGAAATCAACTGTAGTTGTACCGTCAGGTACTTCTAAACAAGATTCTAGAGAACCTATGAGGGAAAGGGAACATTTCGATCCTATTCCCATGACCTACAAAGAACTTTACCAGTAACTTCTTGATACCCATGTAGTGTCACCATATCAGGTGGAACCCATAAAGGCCCCATACCCCAAGTGGTATGATGAGAATGCTCACTGTGAATATCACGGCAGTGTCCCAGGGCACATTATTGAGAACTGTTACATATTCAAGAGAGTCGTACAGAAGATGCGTAACCATAACTGTATCGACTTTAACAACTTGGGGGCATCCAAGTGAGAAATATCATTTCACCATTTGAGGCATTATGTTTGAATTTGTTTTTTTTCTCAAGTTTTTGTAATGAATTTTAAATAAATTTATGTTACTTTTTCTTTAAATATCGACTGAATTAAAAAAACTCCATAAATGATTTAGAGTTACAGATCTTTGACAAGTTAACATGATAAAAAACTGATAAAACAATGACTTTTGACCTTACTTCAGAAAGATACACTCAAACACCTTACCATTTTATTGCAAATAACCAATGTAGCCTTCTCCCTTAATAAGGCTTGGTATTTAGTTGTGCATAGATGCGGACAACATGGGACATCGTTTGCACGTTTAGTGATGATAATGGTCTTCACAGATGGAATAGTCGAGTAAGCAAATCTAGTTTAGGTCAGTTGCTTGGAAATTGAACTCTAAAGATGAGATTCCTTGACTTTCAAAAACACTTAGACTATAACAGGTTCTTCTTGAAAATCTTAAGAAATTAAATCCGCAAAGCTAAGCTATTACACTAAGGTAATTGGCTATAGAGGAAACTTGAAAGCCCTGTCCTTATGAATGGATTACGCTCAAACCATGACATTGCTCGAACACTTGGGAATTCGGTGTTTGCTCCACTGCTATTGTCCGGCCGAAGACTTTGTGATAAGATGAACCCTTCAGTTAACTTGATAAAAATGATTATAATGTAAAGCTGTCCCTCTAAAGTAATTGGTTAAACACCTTGGCTTTATGGATTTAGTTAGCCAGATAACGGCAAGTTAAATCAAATATATCTAAGCAAAAAAATTTCAGTAAAGATGTACTAAGGGAGTTAAAGAACACATGTTATAGTCAACTACACACGAGCACTCAAGAATTTCATTTTTAGACCAATATTTTTGCACAACCTTTGTTAGAGGAGCTTATAAAACTTGAACAAATGTAATATTTCAGATAACCGAAATAAAAGATCTAGTAATTGATCATTCTAGTTGAGTCATTTTGTCAGCATCCAATTAAAATGCCAAGCCAAAGAAAAACATGTTACAATAACCGAAATAATGACCTTTTTATGGCTGAAACCTTAGGTCAACCTAAAGTCAACTCATCCATTCGAACATTTGTCAAAGAGCTATAACTCTGAAAGAATTAAAAGAGCTATTGACTCCTTTGATATACTTTGAACTCATGTTTATAATTTGAGCCTGAATTAAGGAACAATATTTCACATAATTTCCCCCCCTAAAACAAGAAAAAGGAAGTAACATTTTAAAATATGACAATCTCAAATATGAAAGGTCTGTAAAGCCAAAGCTCGAAAAGCAAATGGGGCACTGTTGAAAACATTTTGATGTTTCGATATAACAAATTAAGTTAAATGAATTTTAAGATTTTACAAATGATTTTCTAAAAGTATATTCGATTTAATTACTCGAATATTAAATTATTACTCCAAGTCTTTTAAGATCAATTTCAAACCTTACTAAATGTGTAAAATTGTGTTTTATACTTAATATATTTTTGAAACAATTTTCACAAAGTATTTTGAACCAAAATAAGCCTAAAATCAATTTTTCAGAGTGATGCACCGATGCACCAATTCATGCATCGATGCACCATGAATTAAATTGAACATCGAATGCATTTCATGCATCGATGCATATACCATGCATCGATACACCGAGGATGTTATGAAAACATCGAATGCATTTGATGCATCGATGCACCCGTCATTCATCGATGCACTCTGGCTATTTTGAAACATCAAATGCACTTGATGCATCGATGCACTCTTAGTGCACCGATGCACTAAGGGTCCAACGATCAAAATATTTGAATTTTACACTGATGCACAGATGTACCATGGGTATGCATCGACGCACTAACACTCCCAACTGCTTTAATTAATTGTTTTCACACTTAAACGACTCTATTGACTCCACTAATCATCCCCAACGTTCATAAGTGATTCAAGGTGTATTTAAACAAGCTTAGAAGACATTGATCAATAACAAGAAACATCAAGCAACTAGAATCAAGAGAGAATAAAAGAGAAAGCATCAAACCTCAAGTTTGAGCATTTCAAGCCTATTTTTCATTAAATATTCATTTTTCTTTCAAGAAGACTTATTGTGCTCAATTGTATTTATTCTTGAGTGTTCTTTCTTTGTTCTAGAATTGTGCAAACATATTTGCCTTGTGAGGTTTTTCTTGTGAGTTTGCAAATTTGTAATCTTCTCTTTGAGAAAAGAGTGTTCTCAAGAATTGAGGTATATTCTTGAGGGAGTTGTAAGGTTATCTCTTTGGCCTCAAAAGAAAGAACAAATTAGTGAATTTGTTGGAAAATCCTTAGTGTGGATAGCTAAGGTAGTGGATGCAGACTTTGGTTGATAAAGTCGAACCACTCTAAATCGTTGTGTAATTACTTTCAATTTTCTACAAAAGCTTCCACAAAATTTTAATTGCCAATTCACCCCCTCTTGGCCAATTCCGTCAATCGATTAACTCAACAATTGGTATCAGAGCCTAACTCATTTGAAGGTTTAATCACCTCTTGAGTCGATTCGGGAAGAGTTACATCGATAATCAAAGTCATCAATGGCCTCTACTTCAAACTTTGACTCCGGTCTCGATTCGATATCCGTCAACAAGCCTCCTTTCTTCAATGGGGCTAACTATGCCAATTTGAAAAATATGATGATGTACTTCATTCAAGCAAGTGACATGGGAGCATGGAATGTCGTAGAAGAAGGATACTTCAAGCTACTCACTCAACCAAAATTATGGAGTGAATGAGAGACAAAAATATTCCAGCTCAACTCCAAAGCCATCCATATCATATTTTGTGCTCTTGGACCAGATGAATATGGAAGATTTTCATCTTGTACAACCGCCAAAGAAATATGGGACAAACTTCAAGTCACTCATGAAGGTACCGATGAGGTAAAGAAATCCAAAATTAGTATTCTAACGCATAGTTATGAAAATTTCAGGATGAAACCAAAATAAAGATATCAAAGTTATGACGGATAGATTCTCAACGATTGTCAATGGTCTCAAATCATATGGAGAGATCATTTCAAATGAAAAGCTTGTGAGGAAGTTAGTTTTCTCCCTTCTAAAATCATGGCAATCAAAGAAGATGACAATCATCGAGTCTAAGGACCTAACGTCCTTAACTCTTGAAGAACTAATCGGTTCACTCCTCACTAATGAAATGATGCTTGATGATGAGGTGGACCTCGATAAGATTGAAGAGACACCAAAGAAGAAGGAGAAGAAGAAACACATTGGAGTTGCTCTCAAATCCACAAAAGATGAGAGTGATTCGGATGAAGATGACGATGACGAGGAAATGGCATTGTTTGCCAAATGGTTCAGAAAAATGATGAGACCTTACCGAGGAAGAAAATTCAAACAAAATGAAGGCCTCAAAAATGAACCAAAAGAGAAAGACCCAATCATTTGCTATGAATGCAAAAAGCTGGGGCATGTCAAATATGATTGCCCACAATTGAAGAGAAAGGGTCAATCAATGAATAAGCACAAGGTCAATGATTTTGATGATTTATCATATGATGAGTTATTAGAGGAATAAGAAGTAGCAAACTTGTGCTTGATGGAATTAGGGGAAGATTCTAAGGTAAACTCTAACTCATCTGATTTTGATGATTTATCCTATGATGAGTTATTAGAGGAATATAATGGTTTGGCTTCGGATTATGAGAAATTATTTTTAAAATATAAAAATGATGTTTCAAAATTGAAAAATGAAAATAAACTCATATCCAAAACCAATAACGATCTTGAAAGTAAAATCAAAGATTTGCAAATCAAACTAGAAGAGTTTGAAAAGAAAATTTTGGATTTGCAAAATTTACTTTCAAAGGTCAATGATGATCATCAAAAGAAAATTGATGATCTTAAAGCTTCTTTTGATAAAGTTGGAACAAAATGTTTTGAAAATGGAGAAAATTCAAAATCCAACTTTGTTAGAAAAAGTTTTAAAAACTACAATCATAGAGGTCCCCAAAGAACCTCTAATGGAAAAATTGTTAGAAGTGTATGGGTTCCTAAAGAGCTCATTACTACTAAAGATAAGGATATCCTACACAAATGGATACCTAAGGGGACTAGGAATTTGGGAAACTAATGAATATGGACCCAAAAGAATTTGGGTACCAAAAATTAGAAATTAATCTATGTTTGTAGGAAAAGGATCATTGCTACAAGGCACGGGAAACAAATACAAATTCATGGTACCTTGATAGTGGATGCTCAAGACACATGACCGGAGACAAAAGCCGGTTCATTGAGCTTAACGCCAAAAATGGAGGAAAAGTGACTTTTGGTGATGATTCAAAAGGTCACATTGAAGGTATTGGTACTATTGGTAATACCTTTTCCATACAAATTAAGAATGTTTTATATGTAAATGGATTAAAGCATAATCTATTGAGTATTAGTCAATTTTGTGATAAGGGATTCAATGTCATGTTTGATATTAATGGTTGTAAAGTCATTGACATTGCATCTAATCGGATTATGCTTGTTGGTCATAGAATAGGAAACATATACATGGTGCATTTAGATTCTATTGATATGACTAATTTGTGCCTAGTTGCTAAGGATGAACATGATAGTTGGTTATGGCATAGGAGACTAGGACATGCTAGTATGAGTATTTTGCAACGGCTAATTCAAGGTGATTTAGTTCGAGGGTTGCCTAAGCTTAAATTTGATAATGATAAAATCTGTGATGCTTGTGCTAAAGGAAAACAAAAGCGAGTTTCTTTTAAATCCATTAATAACATATCAACTAGTAGAGTATTACAATTGATCCGTATAGATCTTTTTGGGCCAACTAGGACTACTAGCTTGGGTGGAAAACAATATGCATTTGTCTTGGTAGATGACTATTCTAGATATACTTGGGTTCTATTTTTAAGCACTAAAGATGAAGCATTAGAACATTTCATCACATTTTCAAAAATAAGCCAAAAAGAAAAAAAGTTACTCTATAACTAGTGTTAGGAGTGATCGTGGCACTGAAATTGAAAATCTTGGATTTATTGAGTTTTGTAATTCTAATGGTATTAGCTATAATTTTTCAGCACCTAGAACCCCTCAACAAAATGGAGTTTTTGAGAGGAAAAATCGAACTTTAGAAGAAATGGCTCGAACCATGCTTTGTGAAAATAATTTGCCAAAATATTTTTGGGCAGAAGCCACAAATACCGCTTGTTATGTTGTAAATCGAGTAATGATTAGGCTAATTTTAAAGAAAACTCCATATGAAATCTTCAAAAATAAAAAGCCTAACATTAGCTATTTTCATCCTTTTGGATGTAAATGTTTTGTTTTGAACAACGGTAAAGAAAACCTTGGCAAATGTGATGCTAAAAGTGATGAAGGAATTTTTCTGGGTTATTCCTTAAATTCTAAAGCTTATCGAGTATTTAATAAAAGAACTTTAGTTGTAGAAGAGTCTATACATGTTGTTTTCGATGATAATCCCCTTCCGAGGAAGGATTCTTGTGTGAATGATGATGTAGGTATTATAAATACAAATGAAGTTAGACATGACGTTGAAGAACCATCATCAAAGGAAGAAACAAAAGATGAGGTAACTCATGATCCTCTTGAGAATGCAACCATTGAAGAAAGGGAAATATCTTATCCAAGAGAGTACAACTATGTCAAGGATGGTGAGATTATAGGTGATCCATACAAAGGGGTAACAACTCGATCTTCTCTTAGAAATATTTGTAATTATGTTGCATTTATTTCATGCATAGAGCCTAAGAATATTAAAGAAGCATTAAAAGATGAACATTGGATTATGGCTATGCAAAAAGAATTAAATGAATTTGAGAGAAGTAAAGTATGGACATTAGTTGAAAGACCTAGTAATAAATCTACTGTAGTTACTAGATGGGTATTTAGGAATAAGCTTGATGAGAGTGGTAATATAGTGAGAAACAAGGCTAGACTTGTTGCTCAAGGGTATACTCAAGAAGAGGGCATAGACTATGATGAAACATACGCTCCCGTAGCTAGTATGGAAGCAATTAGAATGTTATTAGCATTTGCATGTTTTCATGAATTTAAATTATATCAAATGGATGTTAAAAGTGCATTTTTAAATGGTTTTATAAAAGAAGAAGTGTATGTGGAACAACCTCCAGGTTTTAAAGATTCAAAATTTCCAGATCATGTTCTTAAATTGACAAAAGCGCTTTATGGTTTAAACAAGCTCCTAGAGCTTGGTATGAAAGATTGTCAAACTTTTTAATTGAAAAATGTTTTTCAAAAGGGAAGGTTGACACTATATTGTTTTTAAAGCATAAAGGTAAAGATATATTAGTAGTTCAAATTTATGTTGATGATATAATATTTGGTTCTACTAATGATGTTCTTTGCCAAGAATTTTCTAAGCTAACGCAAAGCGAATTCGAAATGAGCATGATGGGGGAGCTCTCATTTTTCTTGGGACTCCAAATCAAGCAAAGAAAAGATGACATCTTCATCAATCAAGCTAATTACGTCAAAGATATGCTCAAGAAGTTTGGACTGGAAAATGGGAAACCTCATGACACTCCAATGAGCTCTTCTACAAAGCTTGACTTGGATGAAGGAGGTAAATGTGTGGATGTTAAATTATATAGGTCAATGATTGGTTCTTTGCTCTATCTAACTGCAAGTAGACCAGACATTATGTTTAGTGTTTGATTATGTGCTAGATTTCAATCATGTCCTAAGGAATCACATTTACTAGCTGTTAAGAGAATCTTTAGATACCTTAAGGACACTTCTAGTTTATGACTTTAGTATCCTAGAGACTCTAGCTTTAGCTTGCATGCTTTTTCTGAAGCGGATTATGGAGGATGCAAATTAGATAGGAAAAGCACCTCCGGTACTTGCCAATTCCTTGGAAATATGTTGATTTCTTGGTTTTCAAAGAAACAAAATTGTGTTGCATTATCTACCACTGAAGCGGAATACATTTCAGCCGGTAGTTGTTGTGCACAAGTTTTATTGATGAAACAACAACTTTTTGATTATGGAATTGAAGTAGGTACTATTCCTATCAAGTGTGACAATACTAGTGCTATTTGTCTCACTAAAAATCCCATCCAACACTCTAGAACTAAGCACATTGAAATAAGACATCACTTCATTAGAGACCATGTCACTAAGGAGGATGTAGTTCTAGAATTTGGTGATACTTTGCACCAATTAGCGGATATCTTTACAAAACCTTTAGATAAGGAAAGATTTTGGAAACTTAGGAGAGAATTAGGTTTGACCAACCTATCTTCACTTAGTGTTTAAAATAATTTTAGCACTTTTAAGACTAAATGAAAAATGCTTAGAATAGTAATTTTTGATTGCATTCATTGCTATTAGTTAGGGGGAGTTTATGATTCTTGATGAAAATTAACTTTATGTTAAGATATAGTTTAAAGATTAATTTGATTGTTTGAACATGATTAATTTTCAATATATGAGTTGCCAATACCACTAGAGCTAATTAATTTAGCATTTTGAGTTTTTAAACTAGATTTTTGGATATTTTTGTGCTTCATGCACCGATGCACTTAACAATGCATCGATGCATCCCTTTGAATGTGCATCGATTCATCATGTTGATGCACCAATGCACGCCTTGAATGTGCATCGATGCACGGGGTCATGCATCGATTCATCCATCGGGTTTTGTGTTAAAATGCCTCATTTTCTTCATTTTCTCAAAACCTAAAATCTATTCTCTCCAAGTCGTTTGTCCCTCTCACTCTAAAATCTCCATTCTTGCTCAAAATCAACGATTTTTCATCGGAATCTTCAAGCTTTTCAACTTTCAAACCTGCTTCAATCATTAAATCGTGCAAAACAACTCCTCATCCCTCTCAATTCGAATTTTCAAGGTATTTTTCTAAAAACCTCTATTTTACAAATTTTTGATTTTAGAACTAGTTTTAATTAGTTCTAGAATGTACATTATATCGGGCATTTATTGATTGTTGGTTTTAAACTAGATTTTACTAACAATTTCGTCAAAAACAAACAATTTTTCAAGATTCTTCTTTGAATTTCGAAATTAAAAAAAATTCTGACTTCGAAAATTAGTAATATTTCTGACTTAATTGTTTTGTTTTCATGAAAACTATATTGTGATTATCAAATATTATTTTTAAATAGTTTTCAAAACATGCCCATTAGGATATGGTTTAGAGAACCTTGAATTATTGAGGACTCATTTGAGTTTTGGGATTGATTGTGCATACATGTGTTTCAAATTGCATGTGATATTCCTTATTACGATTTCCTTTAATCATGTCTAATCCCAAACGCCCTAGAACTTCGTCTAGTCGTTCTCGTTCAAACCAACCTCTTAATCCCGTTCCTCCTCCACCTTTATCTCTATTAGGATCTTGTTTTAACATGCCTAAGCGTCGTAGAGACTAATTGTACTCTAGGTACATAAATTCTTTCCAAACTTATAGAATTCACGAAGAGCGTATTCTTTCGCTTCAAACCATGGTTGACATTGACTTCGAATACCTTCCGACTCTTAAAGTTTGGAAGTTTGATAAGTTATTTCAGCTTAATCCTATCGTCTATCAGTAATTGGTCCGCATTTTCTATTCTAATGCGGTGTGTATTCAAAATGAAACTTAATGTCTAACTATAGCTATTAGATCCTATCTTTTAGGCCAATATATTAATATTGACCCCGAGACTATAGCTTTCCGATTTGGGTTAGGTGATAGTGGTGTATATAATGAGAATGAAAATGTGGAATATCCCTATGTTCCAAACTCCAGTGTTTGTACTCTATGATCCCATCATGATCGTTTTCTCCATTTGATGATCTCTTGGTGGTTTAGACCATCCGGAGGTAGGTACTCCACACTTCGGTATAGGGATTTATGGTGGATGTATTGTATTAAAAATAAAATCAAAATAAATCTACCACACATTATATTTAGTCAACTAGTGGACATCGTAAACATTGTTCCTTCAAAACATGTTGAAACATTGATTTATGGATGTCTTCTTAGTAATATCTTTATCAAAATTGGTCTAGAAGTCTCTCTCGACAATCCTATCCCACTCCAAAATCAAATCAATCTCACATCCTTGAAGAAAGCAGACCCGGAAAACAAACTCCTGGAGCTAGTTCCTCACGAACTAATCCTAGCTCCTCTCGTGCTCCTCCTCCTCCGGCTCCGGCTGATGACGATGATCCTGAATTTCAACAACTTATGCAAGACATCGATGATCACGTACCTGATGACGAGCCTACACCGGAACCAGCTCCACAAGAAGATCAAATGCCTCCGTATTTTCGTTCGTTGTTGGAGACATTTGATTTACGGTATGCGTCCATGGATTCGCGCTTCAGATTCATTGAGTCCCAGCTCTCTACCTTGGGAGCTCGACAACAAGATATGAATGATCGTTTGGATGCACTCTCGCTTGAGATGAGAGCTCGTTACCCTCCTCCTCCTCCCGATCCTTCAATGGATGAATAGATTTATCTTGCTTTGATTGTTTTTGGGTTGAACTTGAATTTAAATTGTTAAAACATTTTGGATTATCTTTCTTTGATTGTTGGATGACTGTTTGATGGATATCTGAAATTTTATTTCATATATATTTTGTGTAACCCCCTAGACCCGGCCTATGCGTTTTGACTAAGTCTAGTGGATCACATTATGATTATTAAAGACATTTTCCGAAATCGTTATTCTATCAATATAAAATCACATTATAAATAACATGAAATTATAAACAAATTATACTATCAAAATCCAACTCGTAAATATAGTACCAATAAATAATAATTTAATTTAAAACATGTCTTCAAATTCAAAATCACAATAAACCGAGCAGTAATAGCAAAAGAGTCATCATTATAAAATCTGATATTTAAAATAAGGTCCATGTCACCAAAATAAAGTCAACTTGCAAGATAAAAACATTACAATCTGATTTACTTCAAGAGATATGTTGATCCTCCAAGTGCTCGAACCGAGGTATCTAACCAACAGTATCTGAAAGGGAGAAAACATTTTCAAAAGGTGAGCTAGGCTCAGTGTGTCCCAACATTTCCATAAAATGTCAATAGGTACAAATCATAGTCCAGTAATCTCACAAATTCGTAAAAGAGTTTAACTTTTGAAAATCATAGTTTAAACCCTTTTCTGGTACACCATCAGTAGTTCCCAAAATTATTTTCCACATAGCTTACTTTATGCACATAGCAAAAAGAAAGCCGACTTAAGGATAGGCTCTGAAGCTTGTATCCTTAACCCAAGTCAATAAGTCCATATAGCTTACCCATAGCACACAGTAAAGGAAAGCCGACCTAATAAAACATCTTGGGGCCCTCAAGAGTCATATTAGGCCCATTTAGCTTGATCAGAGCTATTCCATTGTAATTTAATTCCAAAATTCAATTGCACCATGACATAAATTCCATAAATCCAAAAACATGGTAATCGTATACCATTTCAAAACAAAAATTAGATAGCAGCCATATTCCATAAATTGTCACATTAAATTGGTGCATCCATAAAACAATAACCAATGAATTTGGTGTACCACATATTAAAACCAATAAAACAGTTCAGTAATAAGTAGGGAACACACCTCGACAATAGGTTCAAATAGCAAATCTACTGATTGCTGGTTTCACCACGCTCTGCTACAGTTTTCGAACGCGTGAATAATGGCACACGTGGTTTAACTGATCTAGAAGAGCTGGGTCAAGTTTTCGAACGATCCGGAGAGTCTCTTGTACCTTCAAACAATAATAATCTATCAGTCCCAAATCCTATTTAATTGTTCAAAACTAGACTTCTTAAGTATATAGGCATTTTTCGGGTTTGACTATCAATTTGGGGTATTTCGAGTCTGAATTTGGCCAAACAAATTGCGGAATCGGAATCAGGACGTCGAAAAACATAAAGTATGACTTTTTGAAAATTCCGATTCTTGGTCAAAGTCAAAGTCAACTACTTTAACCGTCGATTTGGAGTCCTTTGGGTTCGAATTTGATGAAACGGAAAGCGAAAACGGATTTGGCACGTCGAAAACTATCAGGATATGTATACTCGGAAAAGATTAACGGTCGTTTAATGCTCGGTCAAAGCCATTTTAAGTTTTGGTCAAAGAAAGTCAACGGTCAACGGTCGGGTCGGGTCAACGGTCGTGTCGGGTCGGGTCAGACCGGTCAAACCGGTTCAGACCGGTCAAATCGGTTCGAACCGGTCGAAACTGGTCAAACCGGTTAAACCGATTTCCAGCAGCCACTCGCCCTGCGACGGCGCGTGTGGCGCGTGAGGCATCCTCCAGGGCCCAAAAAATCCCAGAAAAATTTCTAAAAATTATTTTGAGCGATTTCGAGATACTTACAATGATCGGTTCAAATTTTTGAACGGCGGAGAGCTCGATTTCAAATCGGCCGAATCTTTGACTACACCACCTCCTCACGCGTTGCCGTCTATGGCAGACAAGGTTGACACCGGTGAACTCGAAACGACACAAGGAACACGATAGTGCAGGAGGTGTCGTAAACGGAGCAACGATCGACGGTGAATTTGAGATTTTCTCGACGATAGAGCTAAAAAAAACGTCGATGCTTTGACTTGAAATTCCCGACGTTTAGCAGCGTTTCGCTTCAATAATTTAAGGGAATTGTTCCTGACTCGATAACGAACACGATGGTGGTTTCAATTTGACGATCGGATGTCGAACGGCGTCGGAATCGGACTTGAAAGTTGAGGTGCGGGAGGAGTGAAAATTTAAGAAAAGCTTTTGTGTTTTCTGATTGAAATCAGAAAACACGTTAGTTATAACCAAACCTACCGACACTTTTAGGGGAAATTCAGGGCTTGGTCCCTGAATTTCCTTTACTTTGAAAATGGCATACAAGTTTTCATAAATTATACTTTAGTCACTTAATTTCACCCATTTTCACAATTTACCTCCAATTTCAATTAATATTATTTTGTAAATAGTCGGGTTGTTACAATTCTCCCCCTCTATAAGAAATTTCGTCCTCGAAATTTACCTTATGAGAATAGTTGAGGAAACTGAGCCTCCATTGACTCCAATGTCTCCCAAGTAGCTTCTGAGGGGCCTCGATTACTCCACTGAACTTTGACCATTGGAATTAACCTATTCCGAAGAACTCGTTCATCTCTCTCTAAGATCTGAATGGGTTTCTCTTCATATGACAAATCATGCCTCAGCTCTACTTCTTCAACCTGAATAATGTGACCTGGATCTGGACGGTATCTCCTCAACATTGATACATGAAAGACATCACGAATACGACTTAGCTCAGAAGGCAACTCAAGCTGATATGCAACAGGTCCTACCCTCTTCAAGATACGAAATGGTCCAATAAATCTTGGACTCAATTTACCCTTACGCCCGAATCTCAATACTTTCTTCCAGGGTGAAACTTTCAAAAAGACCTGATCTCCCACTTCAAACTGTATATCCTTCCTTCTTTGATCTGCATAAGATTTCTGCCTATCAAATGCCTCTTTCAGACGGTCACGGATTAATCTGACTGTGTCCTCCGTCTCTCGCACTAACTCAGGTCCAAACGTTTTCCTATCACGCAACTCAGTCCAACAGATCAGAGTGCGACATTTACGCCCATAGAGTGCTTCATAGGGTGCCATACGAATGCTGGTCTGATAACTGTTATTGTAAGCAAATTCAGCCAACGGCAAAAAGTTCTCCCAACTACCATGAAAATCGATTACGCAACCCCGCAACATATCCTCCAGAATCTGAATTACTCTCTCAGATTGACCATCAGTTTGTGGATGAAAGGATGTACTATAATCCAATCTTGTTCCCAAAGCCGTATGTAACGCCTTCCAAAATCTCGAAGTAAATCTCGGATCTCGATCAGAAATAATAGACAATGGAACACCATGCAATCTGACAATCTCTGAAATATACAATCTTGCCAGCTTATTCAAAGTATAATTTACTCGCACAGGAATGAAGTGAGCTAACTTTGTAAGTCTGTCAACAATCACCCAAACTGAATCTTTTTTCGAAGGAGTCATAGGCAAGCTAGTAACAAAATCCATAGTAATACGCTCCCATTTCCATTCAGGAATCTTGATAGGCTGTAACAAACCTGATGGATGTTGATGTTCTGCCTTAACTTGCTGACAAGTCAAACACCTAGCCACAAAGTCAGATATGTCTTTCTTCATACCAATCCAATAATACCTCTCTCTCAAATTCCGGTACATCTTATCTCCTCCGGGGTGCATAGCATATGGACTACTATGAGCCTCAGTAAGGATAGTCTGCCTCAACTCAGCATCATCAGGCACACAATATCTACCTTTAAAGCATAAAACTTCATCCTGATCAATTGTGTAATCTGAGTTTGTCCCCTGCTCTACTTGCTCAAAGATGGAAAGCAAGGAGCTATCAAGGGGCTGCTTAGCTTTGATCTCATCAACCAAGGTCGGCTTAACTTGCAATTTTGCTAACAAAGTGCCATCGTCATATAAATTCATCTTGGCCATTAAAGACCTCAACTCCGATACCGTCTTTCGACTCAAAGCATCTGCTACAATGTTAGCTTTACCAGGGTGGTAATCAATCACGCAATCATAATCCTTTAGAAGCTCTAACCAGCGACGCTGTCTCAAATTAAGTTCCTTCTGGGTCAGAAGATACTTTAAGCTCTTATGATCTGTGAAAATGTAACACTTCTCTCCATAAAGATAGTGTCTCCAAATCTTCAAGGCAAAAATTACTGCTGCCAACTCTAAATCGTGAGTAGGATAGTTACTCTCATGCGGCCGCAGCTGACAAGATGCATAAGCCACCACCTTACTTTCCTGCATTAAAACACAACCAAGTCCTGAATGTGAAGCATCACTATACACTGTAAAATCCTTCCCGGACTCTGGTTGAATCAACACCGGTGCTTGAGTCAAAACCGCCTTTAATTTCTCAAAGCTCTCCTGTTGTGCCTCGCCCCAGTCAAACATCACATTTTTCCTTAACAACTTTGTCAAAGGAGAAGCAATGATCGAGAAGCCCTCAACAAAACGTCGATAATAACCAGCCAAGCCTAAGAAACTGCGGATTTCAGATATGTTCTTAGGTCGTTTCCAATTCATAATAGCCTCTATCTTGCTGGGATCAACCTAAACACCTAGCGTAGAAATAATATGCCCCAGAAATGACACTTCTTGAAGCCAAAACTCACACTTGCTTAGTTTGGCATATAGACGATGCTCTCTCAAAGTCCGTAGAACGATCTTCAAATGCTCGTCATGCTCTGCCTCAGTACGAGAATAGATCAGAATATCGTCAATGAAGACCACCACAAATTGATCCAAATATGGTCGGAACACCCGATTCATCAAATCCATGAAAGCTGCAGGAGTGTTCGTCAAACCAAAAGGAATCACTAAAAATTCATAATGACCATATCTAGTGCGAATGGCCGTTTTTGCAACATCAGATCCTTTAACTTTCAATTGATAATACCTCGAACGATCAATCTTAGAGAATACAGTAGCTCCTCGCAATTGATCAAATAAGTCATCAATCCTGGGTAATGGGTATTTATCTGACCGTCATCTTGTTCAATTTCCGATAGTCAATACATAATCTTAGCGACCCATCCTTCTTTTTCACGAATAGAACTGGAGCTCCCATGGTGAGTACTATGTCGGATAAATCCTCGATCGAATAATTCTTGAAATTGGACTTTCAACTCCTTAAGTTCCTTTGGAGCCATACGATAAGGTGCCATAGAAATAGGTGAAGATCCCGATAAGTCTCAATCTCGAACTCTACCTCTGTATCAGGAGGTAACCCAGGCAACTCCTCCGAAAAACATCAGGAACTCGCTAACTGTACGAATCTCCTCGATCGTGGACAATGCACCTTTGGTTCAAAATACAAGCAATGAAGGTCTCATATCCTTCCGGATCATATGATCAATTTCCATCGCTGAAACTATATTGGAGAGATAAATACGCCGTTCACCATTTAACACAACAGTCCGACCATCTGAAGTCTTCAGTAGCCCTTGTATTCGCAATCCAACTTTACCTGTGTTTATTTCAACCAATCCATTCCAAGAATTAGATCGAACTCCCCTAAAGGAAGTTCCATAAGATCAGCGAGAAAAATTTCTCCCTGAACCTCGAGAGGACAACGCCGAATACTTTATTCACTAATACCGCTTGTCCTACTGGACTTGTAACTGTAACAGTATTTTCAGTGTTCTCGATTGGAATCTGAAGGTTTCGATACTGAGCTCGATACATAGGAGTGAGTGGAGCCATTGTCCAATAATGCAAAGTAGGGGTAGAATAAATAGTAAATGTACCTGCAATAACCTCAGGCTCATCTCTGTCATCACGACGTCTAGTTGCATAAACCAAAGGTGGCTGTCTAGCCTCAGAAGCTGTTGGCCCTCTATTTTATTGAGGTCGGGCTCTACTTTCTGTCCTGGACGCTGATCCTCGAGTCTTTCCTTGACTACGATCTCTAATTGGGGTCTGCACTGTAGTCTGCGAACGCACAGGAGTTTGGGTAGTGGTCTGCTCAAACGAAAATAGCTGAGGAAAATCCCTCCGATAATGACCACTAGATCCACACTGATAGCAAAGACCCATCTTCTTACGACACTCTCCTGAGTGTTGTTTTACCACAATACTCACAAAGGGGCCCATTATAATACGACGAGTAACCGCCTCGACTGCCAACTAACGGTGAGGATGCTGCAGGCCTGAAACGTGTATTGCTTCTCTGAGGGGCTGAAGTACGAGTCCTCTTCTCGGACTGTGCTGATGACTCCATCGGGCCTGAAAATTTTTAGATCGTTCCTGATCACACGCTCTCTACCAGAAGCTAAAACCTCCACCTCTTCAGCATCTTTGGCTCTGCCCACAGCACATCAAATATTTCATCCTGATGGGTTACAACTTGCCTACGAGCTCGTATCTGGTCCAAGGGCAAATTTACGACATCGATCTCTCTCAGTAGTCCATACTGAATCCATACTTCAGCAACTTCAAGAACTCGATCTCATACTCAGAAACAGTCATGTCTCCCTGAACCAGTCTTGAAACTGTTGTCGTCTCTGAGCTAAGTAGCGCTCTCACCCAGAAAACGACTCCGAAAGCGATCCTTAAAGAAATTCCAGGTCAAACGATCGGTAGGAACACTACTGATCACTGGACTCCACCAAGTGTAGGCATTACCATCTAACATTGCTACAGCACCCAGATATCTCTTAGTTGAGTCCAAACCCAACTGATCATGCGTCTCTCTGTATCTGGAGCCAATCCTCAGCTTCAGTAGGAGCTCCACCAATCTGTCCCCAAAAGTTCTAACTCCATGGCAATCAACGTCTGTGAAATAGGAACCTCAGATAACAACACCAGTAGCTCTAACTGCTCCCTGTATTAACTGCAGAAACTGTCTACTAAAATTCATCCAATGCAACTCCAGTAGACTCTGACTCAATATCGGTCGCTCCTATGATCGGTGTAGTCATGCCAATACCATCGGTAGGTGGCATATTCGTTGGGGTCATAGGA